>NW_020799091.1:32506679-32686680 GCF_003259725.1 Athene cunicularia | reverse complement strand
GGCGCGGCCGCCCGGCAGCTGGGGAGCTGGGGGTCCACCCCGCGGCCACCAGCGGCTCAAAATTCAGCCTAGGTGCGACCTGAGGCTGCTCTCCTCTCCTCTCCTCTCTGTGAAAATGTAACAGGACAGGACCCCCAGGCAGAGCCTGCCAGGAGGAGGAGGGCGTTGCGAGCGTGCGGAGTTGTACACCGCAGATCTAGTTGCTTCCTGGAGTCTTCTCCAAATCTCATTCTACGCATTTCATATTCGCTAGCTCTAATCCTGAAAGTGCCATTAGCATGTTTTGAGAACAAATGAAACCACGGGGAGGGTGCTTCAACCTCCCCGAATGTCATGCGGTGAGCAGGCTGGTTTTAATGGGAGCATAAACTTCTGTAAGACCCTGAAAACTTCTGCTCTTTTACTCCTTTGCTTTCCCTACGAGGTAAACAATTTCTGTTTGATTCTATCCCTGGTGCAGACTCCTGTAAAACCTGAAAACAATTTGCATTTCTCAACTGTCTGCACATTTTGTAGATTTTATGGCAGTATGCTACAACGTGCAATAGCTTCAAGATTTACACTCCGGGAATTGGAACCATTAAGAAGAAACTGATATATTTGAGAAATAAATCTGAAGGATAGAGTTTGTGGGGTTTTGTTTTAATTTTATAATCGTTCCTTGCAACAGAACCAGGGTTAATAATCGAAACCAAAAGCATATAAATGAGGTATGTCTCAATGTCATATTATCTCATATTCTTATTAAAATCTTTGATACTACATTCTTTTGTGGTTAGAACCAGAGGGTTCAGCCTGCTAAAAAGAAATATATCAGTTAGAATACTCATCTCTTTAATAAAGTGTATTCCAAGAAGATAATTCAGGTTCACACAGAGCTAAATATGCCATATATTCAGTACCCTCATGGCAGGTTAAAATATAGTTGAGATTACTAAAGCACAGCAGAGTAGGAACAAATCATCTTTATCAATTCAAAGCCATCTCTTTTTTTAACCTGGTGGAAATTAAGGAAGAATCAGAACTAATTGATATCTGGACTAGATGGAGAAGATGATTTCTCAAATTACATCACCTTAATTTTATCTCTGATCTTTTAAGCCTTTTCTACCCAAAGCACCTTTTCAGGCATATGCTAAACTGACAGCATTACAAGGCTGCAGCAGGACAATATTTGCTATTCTAATGATTTATAACCAAATACTTTGCTTATTAGCAAAGGCTAATACTAGATCCATCAGTCTGGACACAAGTAAATTAGCCATTAACTTTCTGACACCTAGCATAAAACAACCAGTTAGGTCTGGCCGTCTAAGTAATTAATTTAAAGTTCTCTTTGTGGACACCATGGGGATTATAAGGTGGGCTGAAACTACTCATGTATCTCAGTTGACTAATTTATATTAAATGCCTATTATTTAGACTACTGAAGCTAGGGAAAATTAGCTCCCCATCACAATAACATAGCTATAGTAGGAGCCAGTTCCACAGAGGTACATAGGTGTCTACTCTCAGTGGGAGATGCCTTGAGACTCCTACATAACACTTTTCATCTTTAGATCATAAATGCTTTTACAGAGGAAAGCAAGGACTTTATTCCTAATTTATATATGGGGAAACTAAGGTACAAAGAGAAATCGAGTCTGTAAAATCCTGTGAAGATGAAGAGGAATCAACTGATCACTCTCCTTCCAAGACAACAACCGAAGAGCATCCAGGGGAACTGACATACTCATGTTCATCTGATTCATGACTCATGGTCCATTGTACTCAACTCCTTCTCTTAAGGAGAGATGGTTCAGAAATACCTACTCTGCAACTAGGCTTCAATTTCTGTGTTTGCAGCATTTCATCTATTCTGCCTATTGGGGCAGAGGGTGGGGGGTGGCCAGGATTTCTTGTGTTCAAGCCCATTCTCTCTGGCTGGGCTGATGGTAATTGCACAGCCAAACTGAAATGCTGATACATCTACAGAAAGAAAGTGTACATATCTCTTTTTTGACCTAACTAAACCAAGTCCTTTTTATAATTATGATCCCACAATACTACCTACCTATGAAAGTGCTTGTAAACTGATCATGATTTTAGCCTGTCTTTCTTCATTTAGTTTCCCTATACATTTTTTTTTTTTTTTTGGGGGGGGGTGCTATTTTGCCTCTTCCTCATCCATTCCCAATCCATTAATCAGTTACAACTGCATCTGAGAGTCAAGTAGAAGTCCCAAAACATTATATTCTTACAATAAATAGGGACTGGAAGGGTGGCTTGAAAGCAGGGGAAGGGCTGTGACATGGGCACATACATTACTATACACCAGAGAGTCAACCTGGAAGGGATCTATTATGAATGCCTTAGCTGCTGGAGAAGCCTCAGTTGGTGCTCACTCCTTATTAGACCCCAGAGAATCCAACTTCATGGAATAAAGCCTTAGGAAAACAGGCTTCATTTGCTCTGCTGCTCATGAAGTTGACTAAATTGCCCATCACTCTTTGAAGCTGCCAGACAACAATCAAAAGTTTATCCTTGCAGCTTGCTAAACCAAACTCTGGTTGGTATGATCAGCTTAACTCCACCAGCTGTTATGGAGTCATGATCTAGTCAGCTCATCTGTCAATGCTCACAGGGTTTTGGTCCCAATATACCAAGCAGTAAAGGAGTGAGAGAGGACTTCATCGTGCTTCCCCAGAGCCAATTGCTCTACTACTTCTCTGGTGGCTCCATATTCCTCTGGATTTTTGTCATCTAGCAAGTGTAATCAGGTTGGGGGTTTTTTTATAGCTTGGTTGATCAAAGGAGATTCTGTGTAAATAGAGAGAGTGTGGAGACTGGAAATGGATATCTGCTCCACTTCCCCCTCCCCCAAGTAATTTGAAAAAAGGTCAAAGGTGTCTTCATCAAGAGAGACATCATTAACAGAAATCTTGCAGTTTTATGTATTTTATGTATTGTTTCTTTCTGAAATTAGAGGAAGAAGAGCTGTTAAAAGATGTACAAAGTATTTTCATCCATTTTGCTGCCAAGGCAAGTTTATTTCTACCACATATTTGCTAGTGCAGTGGTACTCACATGGCAGTGCTTGGAGCTGCTTTTGTCACAACCATGAAACATCACTCACTCTGAGCAGTGACACCTTCTGCTCCTTATTGGCCAGAACAAGGTTCCCACAGCATTCCCAGTGGCTATTTCAACCAAGTAAATTTAAAACAATAAGTATTTGTCTACAACCCACACAGCTGCTTCTTGTCTTTTTATGTTTGTATTTTTTATCTTTTTTGGTATAGCTCCAGCCAGGATCAAATCTGGGAATTAACACATACTGTGCAGGACCAGACTTCAGAAAGACCCCAAAAGACTACATCAAAGAGCAGTACAGACCACAGGGGGAAATACAGTGTTAATAAAACCTTCACCTGGAAAGTGAGCAAATACAACATGGAACAACAAACTCCTTAAATGCTATCCCAAAATTACTTTGGGGTATAGCAATAACAGTATAAATTTTTAAGAATAATACCTGGACAAAATGCATGTTTTATCAATGAATATACTAAGCTAATCATGCTCACACTCACAGGAAACTAGTATTGGTTGCCTGTGTGTCATTGAATGCTTTCTGGTTTATTTAAAAATGTTTGTCAGTCCTGAACTTCACATTATTCTTGTTTCTCATTATCAGTTAATTGCCATCATTAATCATTGTTTTCTTGATTAAAAAGTAACAGTCAGTTCAATACCATGTGATATGGATGACTAATCACAACTCAGGAGTAATAAAGAGTTGAAATAAGTGTTCACCAACAAGTTGTCATCTGTAATTTGTCCTCATAAACTAGTTGGCAAATACTTATATGCAATGAATACTTCCATACAAATTAAGATGAGGTTGAAAATGATTTATAAACAGGGAAAAATAGTTGAATTCATCTCATATTTCATTTGCAATAAATAATTTGGACAAATACAGTTATCAGAGGGGGGAGCAGAAGACCTTTATGTAAAGTGAGTATCTACAATGCAAATGAGTTGAAAATCACTTTTGCTATTGCTTTATGCTATCAAAATTTTAAAGTGCCAGGTGTCGATGTAATTTCCCTAGCAAGACTGTTTCATAACCCTAATAGCATTCCCTCTTCAGAAAGTTTTGTCAGAATGTTCTCCTTCTTAACTATTTCATTGCTCTTTATACCATTCCATCTTTCTCTCATAATCATAGGGTGGTAGATGGACTCCTTCATGCAAGCTGTCCTGCCTATTGCTTCAGTACACTTGGCTCCATCAGTATTAAATATGTTTTGAGTAGGATTCATTTATATTAAGCCCTCATCTGTGGCAATTCAAGATGCCCTAAAATACCCAAGAGTCTCAGAGGGGAATGGCAAATGAGACACAGAACCTGTGGAAAACCTGCTGCTTGTTGGAGATGAGCTGGAAACCAAGCACAATACCTTAGGGCTTCTCTAGTGGTTAGTAGACACCTGCATGGGGGCAATTGATTAGAAGAAGAGATCTTTATTGCCTGTAATGAATCCCAGGCAACCAACCTCACCTGCATGTGGAAACAAACCTAACCTTAAGTGCTTTAATCTAGAGCTGTACTCAACCCCTAGAATTAGGTGACATGAAACACCCAGAGCTACTGCTACCTCCATGCCCTTGTCTTGTTTTTTTAAATGCAACCTAATAAGCATTCAATATTTGTATTTTCAAATATGTTCAAAATTGTCCAGTTCTTTACATTCATTCACACCTAATCTAGACATCTAAATTCATTGACTACATGCTTTTTTATTTTTCCCCCAAACAAATCACTCTATTCCATTTTATCTTTTTCTTGACTATACACCTGCACTCTGAGTCTTTTTTTTTACCTCTATCCACATGCAGCCTGAGCATCCTTCCCTTCCCATACTGGCATAACACGGTACTGTGGAAACAAGCTGTTTATATAGTCTCTTAGAAAACTAATTAAGCTGTTTACATAAGAGTATGGGTAACGATGATCCGGATGATACAGGGTGCGCATCTCTGAATTAGAAAAGGAATCTTCCAAAAGCTTCCACAGTCTGACTAGACAAAAGAAAGTACTTTTGCTTGTATGGATCCACAGAATAGCCAAGAATCTACAGCAATTCAAGAACTCACCTGAGTATTTTGATTTCATAACAGAGAGGGATCTAATCCAGCTAACTTGGATGCCTCACTTGTACCCACAGGTACACACAGGTGAAGCAGTTTTTCTATGGGAAGTTTCTATGTTCTGTGGAGAGAGGTAGGTGCCAGTTAAGACCTCTTGAGGAGGAAACCTGCTTTCCCCAGAACAGACAACACAGGTTGCTGACATTGTTCTGCCCCTGAAACTCTCAGGGTTATTTACCTCTGCCCTTGGGGTATACAGCACTCTGGAAATATACTGCAGCACAACTGAAATAATCACCTAAAAATTCTGTGTGACTAAATGCCTGAATCAGGCAAACTGTGTTCCAACTTTCAGTTTTGTCCAGCAAAGCTTATATAAAGGGGGCTGTTACCATCTAGGTATCTAGTGATTTATTTCCTCTTAATACATTGGTTCTATTATTTTCACCACAGAAGCAGCAGTTAGATTCTACCAGCAGCAGTTAACCAGATTTGTGGGGTTTTTCTTTCTGAGCACAAGTACATGTGCTTTGATACATTTACCATGGCAGAAGTGAAAAAGTGATGTGACATCTTGAAATTCAGGCATTTAAATAAACATCCTTGCTCTGACATGTTCTGTTCTATAGAGTTTAAATTATTATCACAAAGTATTTATTTTATAGTATGGTCTTTCTGAGAGGAAAAGTATGTAAGTGAGTGTGGGCACAACTGAGAGTATGTGAGTGTGTTATGTGTAATTTGTCTAGTTGCATACGCAAAGATACTCCCAGCACAGGGATTAGTAATACAATCCAAAGTGTAAATCAAGAGATACAAATAGACAGAAACCATCTTGTCCACTTTGAATAGCTGCTATAGATGATCTTTTTGTTGGCCTACAAATTACTCAAGTGTCTCTAAGGGGATGAGATATATCATCTTTTACTATTAGCTATTATTGTTACATGCTTGAAGGGATGGACTAGTGTGCTTCTATTTCAATTACTCAGGCTTCTTTACTGGATATGAGCTGATTTTACTCTATAAGAACAAATGCTGTTATTACATTTAATGATTAAAATCCTGGTTGCTCTCAGCTAAAATATAAATCAGTAGTTTGGAAGAACAGGCTTCAGGCTAAACAAAATTGCTTTGGGAGACCAAATAACTCAGGGAATTACCAATGGGCTATTCAGGCTTTCACCCCTATAGCAGGTCACTAATTGGATCTAGACCAGGTTCATTGTAGTGACCTAAATTTGGAACCAAAATTATTATGTCTGCTGTCCAGCCTTCAGTGCCTAGTGGTCTCCATCCAATTCCTAGAAAGTATCTGTACCGGGATGGGCATAACAGGGAATGACTCACCCATCCATGTTAGTTAGAATAGTCTGACAAGTGTCATATTTTGGAGATGCCTATTTCTCTCCATTAAATAGAGGAAGTATCTAAATTACTAGCTCAGAGTTCAACTATTTATGTTTAGATATCTGAAATTAAGGAGAGGTACAGAGTAGCCAGTTGATGAGGGAAATTTTGTCATGTGCAGAAGTTGGATAAATATTTTTCTCTGAATTTCTAGACCTCAAAATTCAGAAACTCTTTTCATAATAAGAAGCATACCCAACTGTGTATGTACAAAACCCAGTAATACTGATACTGTCTCATCATGAAAAATAAATCTGGATGCTAGTAGGATGCAAATATCAGACATAGCCTTTGGTTTTCATTTTACTTTTGGGCTACATTTCAAAAATCTAATGATGCATGGTGGAGATGAGGGCAGAATATGCCCCTTCAATATGAGAAACACATTTACAACAGGAGGAGGGTTGGTCTATAATATTAAGAATTTATTACTTCTTTATCTGTTTTATCAGCTGATACATCCTATTTTTCCTCCTTCAATTCAGTACAGACTCTTGAGTCAGGAAGGGCCCTGCAGGACTGTTTTATCCCAGGGGAATGCCAGGATTTCATATCGTATCTCTTCAAGCTCCTTCTGATTATAATTGCTTTGTGATGTCATGCAAAACGTCCTCTCTAGTTTGTATTGTTCATATGAAGCTTTACTGGAACTAGCCAACTGTTTTGTTACGGGGTTGTTTTTTAAAACTATCAGCTATCAGTAACTTTGCTTGAAAGCTTGCATCTTGAAGACACACGCACATTTCGTACTGTGGCAAACAGGTTCACTGGATAATCTGAGCTTTCAGGGTGAGAAGGGGGCAAATATCCATTGAATGATACTTCAGTGGGACACATTTGGTCAATGGCTCGTTTCCTCTCCACAGTCTAAGTCTGCTACTTTTCCCTGCCAGATGGTTTGTGAGATTTATTTCTGAGCTTCTAGACAGAGACAAGGCATTTGAGCTGCTTCGAGGCCACATCTCTTCTTTAAAACTCTTCTTTCAGAAGTCTCTGCTGTAAATTTTGAAGTGGAAATCTTTTAGAATTCAGTTTGCTCCGTGTTCACGGAGGAGATTTTTAGTTGTCTTCTTAACCAAAACAGCTTAAAGGCACAAAACCAGGGAAAATACATAAGCAAGCGCACATGCACAATTCAGTAGCTGGATTGTAGACATTTACTTCTGAATGAAGAGGTCCAGCAATAAGCAGCATCCTATTCTAAATAAATAGAGCAAGACAATGCAGCTCTGCACAAACATGACAAACTTTCCTCAGGACTTCTGACAGCAGGCAGCCAATTACTTTGAAAAGAGTGGGTTCTGTCTCATGACTGCAGCAACACAAATGCATCTCCCTTGATCCCAACATCAAGGTAGAGCTTTGCATTTCCAATATTTTAATTCAATACAAAGCAGCGTTTTCAATGTTATTTATTTTTTTATGGTGGGTGGCAGCTTGTTGGGTTTTTCTGCAATCAGTTGTAACAGCAGCAGAGTTAAAAGAAGTATATAAATAATAAATGGTTTCTCTCACCTAGAGAGGGATCTGCCAATTCTTGCTCTCTTTTTAATTTGGGAGGGGAATATAATTTAAAAGATGACAGATTCTTTCCCATCAAATCAGAGAGGAAGGAGGCCTCCACAAGAAAAATGGCTGATGCCACAGCATGACTACCTAACGGGCTTGAAAAGTGACGGTAAAGTTGCCAACACAACAAGCCTTTTATCTATGATGATAGTATTTGAAGCTTGTGATTTTAATCCAAGGAATAGGAAGAGGTATATGATGTCCTCCCACCACCTCTTTTCTTACTGTTTTAATTAACATTATTTTTAAAATTATAAATATTCACCAAATAGACATCTCTTTAAAAAAAAAAAAAATCCTGTGAGTTACAGGAATATCATCACTACATTGCTGAACTTGGCTTATTCTTAACATAAAGATACATAGCTCTTTTTTAAATTTCCGTGCCTTTATGTTCATTTTCTGGGTAAATAGGTAGCCTTACATGCAATTACATTTCTTTGGAAGCTTACTCATAGGCCCATTCAATTACTGAGAAGGCTTGCTGCATGTGTTAATACAGCCGAGGTCACCTTTTTATGTGAGTGACAGTCTCAGGGCTTTCCTGAGCAGGCTGTAGCCTTCAGCACTCAAGGGGACAATCTCAAGACCCAATTAAAACCTGGGTTGGGGTGTTCCAGTTACTGGAATTAAGTAAATTAAATTCTTTTGCTCCTCCTGTGTGAGTAACAGGCCCATGCTGACAGCACTCGTGTGCATTTGGCTCAGGCAGTTTCGTAGTGCAAGGTTCGGCGGCAGCATGCCTGGGCGACTCGCTCCAGTCAGATGCATCAGGTGCTTGGGTTCCCTTCGAGTAAAACACGAGGTGGTTTGGTTCCTACATTGCGGACTACCGCGACAGACAAAGCCAAAGGGAAGGATGCATTTGAAACATTGCCCCTTGCTTAGACTAGAGCACCTATCTCAGACACAGCTGTCTGCAATTCAGAGCCTGAAACCTGATCCTGGCTTAAACTTTCGGATTTCCCTTAAGGAGAAGGCCTCTGCAACAGCTATCTTTTGCACAACATCTTATCCAGGATATGGTAAAGCTGAGTTCAGTGTCTTCCTCAAACTAACAGAGTTTGAATTTATACCTTCCAGAAGTATTGGAGGGGGCATGAACTGCCATCTGTAGGCTCACCTGGGTAGAAAGATGCCTCCACATCTGTTCAGGCTGAATTTTTGTGCAGCCAGGTGTGCAGAATTCATGGAACCCAAAGGAAGAACAGCAGAAGAGCCTGATTCTGTACCTGGGAATAGGGATGACTGTGTATCCGGCTGCGGTTACAAGATTCTGTGTGCACATCCCACCCTGTATCAGCACTGGAGGGAAAAAAATCATCCAGGGAAAAGAAGAGATTTTTTCCAACCCCTCCTGAGGCATCTAATGTCTAAACTGGAAATATGCTCTGTCTCACCTCTTCTGACCCTGCAATTTTTTGACCCCTGCTTTAAACCAGAGGGATACAGGGGATCTTCCTAAGAATATATCTGATTTATAGCAAGCACATCCTTCTTAGCTGTACAATCCCCTATCTTAATCTGAACAATGTGAACATTAATTGATATCCTTGGTCTTCCACTTTCTAACCAAATGCTCCACTCAGTATGTAATGTATACATGATCATTAACTCCACAATTTTTTAACTGAAAATTTCATCTTGGACTGAGCAAGCTTAGTAATTAGATCTTATGAGAGATGGTATACATGCTTTCACAAGTGGTCTAAGCCAATATATAGCCTCATTGCTCTCAAAAATAGTAATTTTAGCTTGTGCTCCATATTTCTGCTCGTTAGTATTCAGGTAGACATATGGTGATCATCTTGATGATTAAGCTGACTGTACAGCCACAGAAATGCCTGTGTTTGCACCGGGAAGGCATGTGTCCATGTGCCCATGACTGGAGGCGGAATGAGTAGGAACAGACTTCCCCTCGTGGCACTTAGACTGGCTTAAACTGCCTGTGGCCCATTATTTGCTGTAAACCTGCTGCACCTCCATCATAAGAGGTAGGCACCAAGGGAGTTTGCTCAAAAATAGCAGTGACATTCTGAGACATAAGCAGGAACTTCTCAATCAAGCCCAAGCAGCTTAGAAAGGGTTTTCTCTGATCACTGTCCTTTATTTGGGCTTCCTACATGGTATTTTAAGTGCCGGGAGCTGTTGTCTTGAATTTGAATCCTCTGTGGAATAGGGAAAGTTAAATGGGATTACTGGCACACTTCATGCATGGCAGTATGCTGCACTATCCAGGCAACAGGAAAAATATGTGAAATATTCCCTTTCCAGCCTTAAAAGTAACAGTTCTCAGGATTATCTGCGATTTCTTTTACAATAACATATGAAGAGCATCACTGAGTTAGACCAGAGACATGTTTAACCTAGTTCTTGTTTTAGACAACAACCAACAGCAAACACCTTGAGGAAGACATTAGGAAAGAAAGAAAAAGCACATCAATAAAATAAAAATAGAATAAAGGCAAACCTTCCCTGCTTCCCTGTGTCAGCAGCTTAGGGTCTTCCTCAGCTATAGATTGTATCAGAACCTCATGTTTAATAGACATTCTATTGCAGCTTGGGTAGGCTGCAATAGATGTTTCCCCCAGTTGTATTTATGTCTGGGCTCTCCCAGCATGCTGTGCCAATGAGTTCCATAATTTAATGATGTGAAAATACTGAATTTTCTTGTTATAAATTTCCCAGACAACTTCACCAGGTGTTACACTAAGTAATTATTATCTATTCACTTTTTTTACAGTATTCATTTTTTTCTATATCCTTTTTCCCAGTCAGTACCTTCCTAGACTGCAGTATCTCATTCTACAAAATAGCCCCTGTGAATATTTTCTACCCCTTTTATCCAGGGGTGATGATAAACATTATTCATGAGGAACGAGATCTGTAACTGAATTTCACAATCAAGAGCCCTACCCATTAAACTGCAAACTCAGATTTTCTTTTCTGCTCTCTTTCTAGTCCTGTAGCTCTTGGACAGAAATGTTATAAATGCCAAAGGATTTACCTCTTCATTTCTCTCCAACACCCTGAGTGTCTATTTGTAGTTTTGTCTGGGATCCTCCTTTGAAGTGAAACAATTCATTTTCTACTAAACTTGTTTCCTCCTGCTCTTAATCTTCCTGGTTAAGACCTCAGCAGTGGCATGGGTGAGACTGCATCACGTTCAGTCCTATAGTGCTGATTTATATAGCTCCAGCTATTTCCAGCTCTTTATTTTAGATACTTCAAATATCAGGGCCACAATGAGTCCAGCATGAACATCAGCACAGAGGGGCTTTACCCTGAACAATATGAGTGCAGGACATTGACGCTGACAATCCTGTATGTGGAAGCTGCTGTGGCCTCAGTTCAAGAACAGAAAGAGCCTTTGAGGAGTGATGGCTACTGCTTTTTTCTATGAGACAACATAGATGTGAATCCAAGCCTAAGGATTCTAAGATTAGTGCTCCAATCTCAAGGTTGTTTCTACCTTTCTGATCACTATATTTAGTGTGAAGCCCATCCTGCCAGCCGGGTGGCTCAGATCATGTCTGACAGACTGAACAGGGATGCAATTCATTTACAAATCCTAGATAGACCAAGGCAGGAGATGGGGACCCAGAGCCTTTGGGCATCTGCGCAAGCAGAATTTAAACCACTGAAGGAAATAGGGGAGCTCACAGCTTCTCAGAAAGATAAACTCAGAGGAGGAGATTGAGGGGCAGCTGAATCCCTCTGTTAAGAGTTCAGTGCTGATAGTCCAAGTGGCGTTTTTGGTGTCTAACAGCTATTTATTTCTTTTTCCTAGAAACTCTAGTCAGTTTAGGACTGTACTTACATGAAGGGGAGGGAAGCATATATGCATATGCGTACCTAATTACTATTCACATCAACCTATTGAATATACATTTTATATTTGTGTGCATATGGTGTATATACATGTATAAGTATATATGTGTATGCATATATAAATGTGGTTTATGTGCATATATTCATTAATATATATGTACATGAATAGAATATACTTTCTCACTTGGGTATCTAAGGCAAGATTTTCTGAAAGAAAATTATACACCAAAATCCTGTTAAGTTGTCTGTCTCACTCCCTTTGACTTCTCTGAAAACTCAAGACTTCGCCAACAAATGTGGCCAAAAACCCCTCTATATTCCATTCACAGGACCTCCAGCCACATCTTCCTGAAGTGGTCATCTGCACCTTTTGATTGTTCTTTCATTTTCTTTTTTTTCCCCACTTTTTCTTGAATTTCTCTACAGATATTTTAGTAAGATATTATTTTTTTCTCATTTCTCATCCAGACTGTTCTTCAGGTCTTTTACAGAACATTTGCATTTGTGGTTCTGATTTCCACCCAACAGTGGCAATTTGGATATAAACACTGAAAGGACAGAGACGAGAAAACAGAAAATTGCACAAATGAAAGGCGATACTACATCATCTACTCTGGGTCTGCCATTCCAGCTGTCTAAGCTATGGACTTCATCTCCTTATGCCCTGGAGTCAGTGCAGAAAATTAAGCCTCTTCCTGAGGGAATTCAGGACATTTGCTCTGGAACTGCCTACCTCTCTATTTTCTGTATGTACAATACCTGCAAATTTGTGCCACTTCACTTAGACACCTACAGTGAGATGCATAAAGAAGAGATTGACATTTTTTAGCTGCCTTGATGACAGTAACTTTTATTCTGAACTGAAAATCCTAGACTGAAAACAGGTTTAATTAAAACAGTGCAAGCTTGTGTGTAAACCAGCCCTTAGGCACCTTCACAGAGTCATACAAATCAGAGCCATACAAGACACGTTATGTTCCTGAATGCATCTGCCTGTCAGAGTGAGCCCACCCATGCAGGATATCTTGTAGCATTTTATTCAGCCTAGTTTTAAAACCCAAATCATTCCGCCATTTATTCCATCTTGCACAAAACACTCAGAGCAAATTCCCTGCCGCCTTATGGTCATTTAAAAACCCTACCCTTTACATAAAATTTGCTACCAGCAGTGTCCTGCTCAATTTATAAATGAGATAATTGCAACACTACTTAAATTCTCTTTACAGTTTCAGCCAAGTGCAGTGCTTTTCTTTATTACTAATGTTAAGATTTTATAATAACACTTTGAATTTAGGTGTGACTGCCACAGAAATCTAAACATATTGCATAGGGAAGTGGGTAGTATCACTCCTTTGTTAAGGAGTGGAACACTGCTGCCATGACTCTGTGGAGCTAGAACTAAATATTGGGTCAGCAGTACAGGATTATATTTGCTCTAGACTCCAAGACTCAACCTAGACCAGGTTATAATGGACCATTATGAAGTAGCAGCCATGTTCCACTACTGCCATGGAAGCATATAGTCGTGAATGAGCTTAACCATTCCCACAGGAAAACTAATAACATGGAACAGATGGGAGACGAGACATGATGTTTCCTTTAAATTTTTCATTTGGGGGAACATGTCAGAGCTGTCCTCCTTATCCATGAAAAAACAGCATGGTCAGCTTTCCACCATCATGGACCCAACAGCCATTTGTCTCCCAGGAGATCTGCCAGGGGCTGGAGTCATCTCACGGGTGGATTTATGTTCCCCTTCAGCTTCCTGATCTCCCTCACCACTCAAACACAGATAGGGAAAAAAAAAAAAATACAGAAACCAAGAAAGGTAGAAATGCCAAAGGCACTTTATCAAAGTGCAAGTTCCACAGGATTTAAAGTATCTCTGTTCAGCAACTGATGTAAGCTCATGCAGCTTACATCATCAGTCTCCGGGATGGACCCCACCTACTTCTCTACATCCCTTTTTCTTGCACAGAACCTGACCTTAAAGATTTTACTGGCGGGCACATTTGTAGCTCTACATACAAAGATCTACAGGGCCAAACTGGACCATAGCATATGACTTATCTCACAAGAGTGCCACAAGGTTTAACTAATTACCATTTATAAAAGCAAATTTTGGAAAAGCCGCAGTGGAAAAAAAAAAAAAAAAAAAAAAAAAAAAAAAGAAAAGCTTGCTCAAAAAAAAAAAAAAAAGAAAAAAAAAAAAAAGGATGTGAAAAGTGCTGTTTCCAGCAATAACATAGTGCCTCTGCCATTTATCCTTTTCTCAGTCTTCCTCTCTTTCAAGGAGCAGGTGCCTAAATAGATTTGCTCATGCATTCAGATTCCATGTTTCTTTTCAAAACACTCATCATCAGGCACACAAAAATAAAAAATAAAAAGGAAAGAAACCACACCTAGAGATCAGCGAGGCACTCACAAAAGGGTTTTCTTTGATAGTCAGAGAGGGGATGCTGGAGGGGGTATTTAAAAGAAAAAAACAAAGGTAGGATGTACTTCACAGTAGGGGTCCTAATAAAAATGGAGGCTGCAAAGTCAGAAAGGGAAGGGAGGTTGTAATTTTGGTGCATCCTACAGCACTGAACTAGCACAGAAGCTGTTTCCCTTGCAAATGCTTAGAGGAAATTATTTTTGCAAACAGTCTCCAAGCCACGACTTAAGACAGCGTGTAAGAATGCATATGTTAGATTGCAGTCACTCCAGATTTTGCTTAATTTGCATTGTAGCATATTGTGACCTACATTAAATGGTTTCCATGCACTGACCGCAAAACAAGCAGGCTCAAATGACACAGCCCAGCATGCAGACAGCTCCATTTCATTAAGAGAGCAGTACAAAATGTATGCTACAGCTTCGCTGTTTGCCATTTTAGAATAGCAGTATACACCTGCTGCAGTACAGACACCCCTGGGCAATATTAGCTGGATACTGCAGCACCGTAAGAGAGATCAGAGATGTGTAGTCATGCCTGAAGTCCCCATCTCAGCTAACTACTGTCCCAAAGATGATACTGTGTGTTGTGGTGCCATGTGGCATATCAGATGCTGTTGCCCTGCTTAAGTGTCTCCAGTGCTTCCGTTTCCCATTAGAGCTTAAAAGTGGAGGTGAAATACCAGAGCCCACATGGGCTCTGTATACAGTACAGTCCCACCTACACAGTGCTGCACATGGGGCAATAAACCTCTGTACCTAAACTGGCTCCCATGGTGCCAGCTCAAAAATGTCTATTTTTGTGAGGTGAAAAACTATTTAACAGCTTCAACAGATAACAGAAAGTATGTAGCAGTAACAACAACATCCAGATGCTAGCCAACACATCTTTTCCATAGGAAGACTGCAAAGACCTGAATTGTAAATCCCAGTTTTACAGAAGAGGAACTGTGATGGCTAAAGCTAATTGATTTTCCTGCACTGTAGCATGGATATACTAAAAATGAAATATAGTCCTTATTATGATTTTTATAATGGAAAGAAATAAAAAATAAGAGGATGTGGACATGAATATATACAGAATAAACTGCATATATATCTCACAGGCACACACAAACAAATGAGCAGAAAATAAGCTTGTATAAGAATTTACTGTGTAAATTTAGAAAATACCAGCTCTAAAATTTCTTTTGTGACCTTCTGGCATTCTTAGAATACAGACTTCCATTGCAACAGAAAATGCTAGATTTTTCTCACATGTGAATAAAGACTATGACTAGGGGTAAATATAGCTATAAATACTAGATATATGCAAAGGGGCAGAAGTGATATTACATGAATAAGCTTAATAGTAACTCTAGTTATTCCTAAATACTGACCTATACTGATCTTGCAATCTTATTGTTCTTTAAATGTGTATGTTTAAATATAAACGGGATCACTTTCTGTATTTACACAAATGTACTTACCACTTTTCTAGGCTAAGTATCTTTTGGGATAGATTGGAAATACAAGGTCACTGGCAGCTATGTGATACACAGAAAATTGTTCAGCTGTGTTATTTATCTATGTGTAGATCCAAAATCTCCTAAATGTGATCTGTGGGAGAGTTTGGGTCACTTTCTTTGTCCAAATGGTCCATCTGACATGCCCCTCATCACTCAGGGTACCGTATGCCAGGGAATGCTCCAAGGGCTTGGATCAGATGTTGTCAAGCCCTCATGTTCATTTTGCTTCTGCAAGGTAAAAACAAACACCAGCATGTCCATTTGGACTCAGCTGTGGTATTTCTATTTACCACATCAACTCCAGGCAGCCATCATAATTAGCAGCCTCATGAAGCTTATGCAGCATTTGGCTTCCTCCTGCCTGTTTGCCTCTGAGCAAATGGAAGGGCATTTGGTGTGAGTGAAGCAGACAGGGAGCAGCTGGGAGAGGTGTCTGCATCACCACCTTCTCACGAAAGCTCAAAGCTGCCTTTCTCCACCCCACCAGCTCAGTTTACATGATGACACTGGACCAAATATCGGGCATGTGTGAATATGACAGCCATAACCAGCTCCTCTCTGCAGTATCCAGTCTCCCACGCTACCATGCTCTGGACATTGCAACACCAGATGTATGATTTTACAAGTTTTCCGTTTCTCACCCTCAAAAAAGTTTGGTTTGGGCTCACTGTAATCCTGGAGAAACTCCCTCTCTTCTGCCGATGCTTTTTGTCAGCCATCTAGATGGGCAGCGGTGATCGAAGATCTACAGTGTTGTCCTTCAGGCAAGGAAAGTGAGAGAGGTACCAGTCAGTAAACCTTATACGATCAAAACCTCTGGAGACAGACTGCCCTGTTTCAACAGTCCAGTCTTTCTGCTGCTCATTATAGTGATCAGCTGTTCTCCTTGTTCATCAAGAAGAGAATAAAGACTTTTAATTTGTAGCAGATGATTTAGTTTCACATTTAAGAAGGTATTGCAAATAAAAGAGTAGTTGCACATCGGAGTTTGCTGCGTGGGGAGGTTGTGAAATCTAGGGTTTATAATAGCTGAGCAATTAAGGGTTTGTAACAGCTGAGTAGGCAATGCTCTGTTACCAAAGGTTTAGGTACACCTGACCCTGTCTTACTGCAGAGAGTGGCAATAAGCAATCTTTTTGAGGACCTTTCCAGCCAAACATGTCTATTATTTTGTCATCTTCCTATATGTGAGCTTTGTCTGTTTAGCTGATTCTGATGAATTTAGCATGAAGTTTCAGATGTGACACCACCCACCCCTTGTTCCACAGTACATTTAAGAACAGAGTCCAACCCAATTCAAAGTCACTACTAAAATAAAGCATCTATCTCCTACGCAACATCAATGCGAAGAGGAGAAATTCCCAGTGAATGTCTCCAAACCCTCAGGGGATGTCAGAAACAACAACAGTAGCCCACTTTCCTTCCAAGCCCACATAAAACTCAGAGGCTACAACTCTGCAGGGAAGTAGGATGGATAGATCTGTTTAACAAGGACAAGCAGAGAGTAGAAGGTAGCAAGTAGGGAACAAGATATGCTTGCGTCAATGCAACTTGTGAGAAGTTTGTGCTGTCAGGAGCTTGAAGAACAACATATGGGGACAGCTTCTCTTCTGAGAACTGGAGGGTTAATCAGAAGACTAGTTGTAGCTGGTCAGCTAGTCCCTGAGCATTGCATGCATGAGAGTTTGGGACAGCTTTTCTGATTACAAAATCCACTGTTAACTTTCACCAGAAAATTTTACAGCACCATCCCAAATATCACATGGAACAAATCCAGCACAGACATACCAAAATATTTTGTCACATAGAAAGCTTCCATCTTCTCACAAATTTCTTACCACCACCACCACACAACTTGCAACTCCGGATTCCAGAGGGATGCAGAAGCAACTGCAATCTACAGTCTACAACGTAGATATGCTTGGTCTTGTTTGACGCAGCATACTCAAGGATGAGACTCTTGCTAAGATGTTGACCTTGAACAGCAAAGAATATTTCATACTGGAATATTTTTATATTTACATAGACACACTTACAGGAGACTATGTGCCTCCGGTCTCCAGTAGTAACGTGAGAAGCTGAGTAATCCTGCAACATATTCAAGGTGTACAATGGATTTAAACTTTAATAGCTGTGGATCATTACTTATATAAACCACAGAGTAAATAAACTTCTTATCTCAAAAGCCAATCTACTTCCCACAACTGTCCTACCACTTATAGCTAAACCTTCCTTGCAGATCCTATATGCCCTCTAGCTTCTTAGTCTCTCCTCCCACTGTGTCTCTTTCCCCATATTTCTTCAACAGTGCCTCAAGGTGGACTAATTATTTTTCCTCAAAGCACATAAAGACATAATGATGACTTCACTATATCCAGAAGTGCTACAATTTCTCCATCCTTTCCAGGATGTTATTAATAAAAATACATTCTTCTACTGCAACCATTATGCCACTGGCTCCTATTTGTGCTTCAGCCCACTGTGGTAACAGGCTGATACAGATACTGTTCCCAGGACGATGAAAGAACAAGGGAAAGTTGTGAAATGGAAATATGAAAAAATGGAGTGTGTGAAATAATTTATCATCAGGAAGAAAAACAGATCCTTCCCTCCCCTGAAAAATAAGGCCTTAAAAAGATTCCAGGATCTGGGCCCTAAAAGGAAATTCATGGAGATTTTTAGAGCCTTAAAGTGATGTCTGAAATGTCAGAACTTTTTATGATGACAGTGAGTCCTTGCAGACTAAGAAAGAGTAAATTTTCTAGTCGATGAGATTGTCAGGCAAAGCTGGGTTGGCAGCAGTAACTGGTTCCACCACAGGTTTGGTGACTACACATCAAGCCCATAACGCTGAAGCCAAAGTCAAGCCAGGAAGTCAAACCAGCAAAGCAAGGTCAGGATCAACAATATATAGGGACTACAGTTTAGCTAAGGCAAGGACTTAGCTGCAAGGACTGAGTTTAAATCATAAAAACACAGGATAATTTGGTTTGGGAAGGACCTCAGGAGGTTGTTAATCCAACCTCCTGCTCCAAGCAGGGTCAGCTATGGTGTCAGAGCAGGTTTCTTGGAACTTCATCCAGTCAGATCTTGAAAACTTCCATGCATGGAAACTGCACAAACTCCCAAGAAATCTCTTTAACTGCTGGACTGTCCTTATGGGGAAAATTTTCCCCTTATATCCTGTCTGTACCCATCTGGTTTCACCATAAGCTTGTTGTCTCTCACCCTGCTCCCCCACACCACTATGAAGAGCCTGGCTCTGTCTTCTGTGCTTCTCATAGGTGCTGGGGGCTGCTGTGAGGTCCCCCCACATCCATCTCACCTCCAGGCTGAACTAGCCCTGCTCCCTCAGCTTCTCCTCACAGAGGAAAAGCTTCAGCACCTGACCATCGTGATGGCCCTGCTGAACTTGCTCCAGTTTGTCACTGATTTTCTTGTACTGGAGTTCCAAAACTTCTTGCTGTATCTAGATGTGGTCTCATGAGTACTGAGTAGAGGGGGAGGATCACTTCCCTCAGTTTACTGACTGTTCCTGGTCATACAGCCTGGGAGGCTTTTGCCCTTCAGGGCTCACATGCAGCTTGCTGTCCACCAAGTCCTCCTTTCATAAAGTTCCTGTCAGCGAATTCCTCCAGCCTGTCTAGGTCTGTCTGTCTGACAGCTCTGCCCTTGAGTGTACTGGCTGGTGCTCTCCAGTCTGGTATCATCTTGCAGGCTTGATGAGTCCATCACTTCCCCTAGGTCATTGATAAAGATATACTGGTCAGGTCTCAGAACAGAGCATTGATAAACCTCACTGCAGATGTGGTGGTACAGAGAAGAGCCACATGGGTCAAGGAACTCTGAGCATCTCCTGTAGATGATCCCTAGCTTGGAGAATTGAGGAACTGGATGACAACCAAATCACAGGCAAAGAAGAAAAACAAGGATAAGCAAGAGAGAAAGCAAAAACACAGAGAGGCAACAACAGCCAAACCTATGTGAAGAGAAGACATCAGATATAAAGAAGCAGAATGTGTACTTGAAGAGATAGTCAGCCGGTACAAATAGAAACCCACTCACCATGTCCAGGGGCATTTGTACCATATCTGATTCAGTTACCATTAACTCAGTGCATATTTGACTGCCACCATGGCTTAAGGATGGGTGTGATTGCCAAGAATTTCTTAAATTTTCCTGAGAACACTGGTGACTTTCATTTAAAGGTCACCATTTGAATATTGTAAAAAGTAGTATAACAGTAAAGATAAATATAAAATAACAGTCTTGTATATACAAGTCCATGTATTCATATAGAGGCTGACAGAACATCTCATCTTGGAAGAGCAGGAGCAAATCCTCCACTGGTCACAGGTCCATATAAGCCATTTTTATTTCATTGACTTTACAAAAGTCTATGTTTGGGGTAAGCTCATCATTTGAAACTCCTCTTACAGTCAGTAGATATAAATGAGCCCATCCAAAGTGATTTATTAGAGCAGTCTTAAATGCTGAATCTCCTCTGAAGACTTCAATTTCTCTCCTCGGTTTCAGTAAAGGGAAGGTTATGCGTCTAGCTCAGACTTAGCTGCCTAACTCAGGGCAGAAAGCAGTAATCCTTCCTCCTGTAATTACACAGACCACTGGGGATCCCACCTGAATCTTGTTCAGAACAGCTGATCCTTGTGCGAACAAGATTTTTATTGCATAAGACTGTAATAGGATCTAAATCTTCCTGTCTGTTTTTTCTCATTGCCTTTGGTTGACAGACACTGTTTTAAAAGATTAAGTCTTAGAGATAGTGGGGGAAAGAGAAGAGATATTGTTGTGCAAGAAGCAAATTTAGAAAATTAACACTACAGATGTTACTATGGCCAAAAAAATATCTCTGGCTCTTCACATCATAGCACCAACCTGCATCAGTCACAAGTTACATCCTGTGGTTGTAGATCATGTAGGAAGGCATAATCATTGAAATCACTCCAGAACCATGTTTTATTCTGTGTCAGGAGCATCAGCACAGACAGTGTATCATGCAGGAGCTCTAGGGAAACAAACAGTGTACTGCCACCTTGGGAACAGAAGGATTCTCAGGAGTCTTTGTGCTGCATGTGCCCAGAAGACCAGAAATGGCATTTGCTTGACCACATCTAGAGATCTACCACAGATGTCTCAATATCTGAACTAGGCTTCTTTTGTAGTCAATGAAGAGAAAGAGGTATTTTCAGGGAACTTTGAGCTCACAAAAAAAGCAGACATTTAATGCTCAAGTCAATTGCACAGATACAGGTATCTAGTGCCATTTCACATATCAGGGTGTCAGTACTATTTACATGGGGTTTTCAAAGATGACAAAGGACCTGTGCTCTCCTGGAATAAGACCTAGTAGCCAAGTGGGAGACCAAGAGCATCTCAAACTGCAGTAGGTACCACATTAATGTAGGGACATGAATTGGACTTTTACATAGCAGGGATGAAATTCACGTCCAGAGTGTAGAAGCATATTAGACACCTGAAATCAGCTGGTCACATGTAGGTGTTTCTTTCAGAATGAGCCTATTAGGTCTACAGACTCTAATTCATTGACTTCATCAACTGTAATGGAAGCTTAGACACCTTGCTTGCATACATACACATAAATTTCAGTGTCTGAATGTGGCATTAAATGCCACTCTTAGAGTGGTATTCAGCTGTCTAAAAGCCATAAAAGATGCCAGAGGACCTCCAGCTGCTCCAGAAGAACATGTGCCTTCCATAAATTATGCATCCAGTCAGCCCCATATGGCTGTCTGAGATTCCTTCAGGCACCTCAGATTGCATTAGCCACTGCTATTTTAACAACTGATTTGAACTTGTTGCAAGTTAATGGGATGGTTTGCAACCTCAGGGTTCACACCAGGAGAATGCCAACACTGTTTTACATCCCTCAGCAAGTGATGCACCTGTACTATGTGAACAGCTTGGCATTTCCTCCTGCACATGCACACGGGTGACCCATTGCTACAGTGAGCTGCAACAGCAGCAATAGCTGTACACTGGCAAGAGTACCTTAGGTCCTCTACACTAGGTCCTCTTCATGCATCCACTTGCAAGGCAACATGGAAGAGGAAGAATTTGTCCATTCCATTTCAGAAAACACCAGTATCAATTTGATACAGATATGAACTGGTCACTGGAGAGAAATGGATACCGTTAGGGCAGAGTTCACTTGACCTGTATTAAATATCTTCTTTAAAATGGCAGCATTTTTGCTCTGTAAGTGCCTCCACTGACTTCCAAGGCAGTCTACATGACCAGTTCAAATGTAGATATCTCCACTGTGAACATCAAGATCTGGTCACATCCCACACTGCAGGACAGAAGTTAAGAATCTCAAAAGCAAAGTTGCCTAGTGTGTTGTGCATCTCCTGTGGAAATGGATAAATTCGATAAAAAACCGTGTTTGGAAAACCCTCAGTAGATACTCTTGCCTATACTTCTGCCACTGCTGGACTGCCCCATGAAGCAGATCCGTCTGCCTCTGCCTCTCACTGAAGTGCTTTTATTTCAGATTTTTCAAGAAATGCTATATGAGGAGGATGACAGTTTTTGATGAAGGATTTTGAGAGACAGAAATACACACATATAATGTGTATGTGTATATGTGTAAGCTTTTTTGTGTGTATTCCCCACCACTCCACAGTCCTGCCTCATCATTTTCAACTGTCCCAAGTTATAGGACTTTCATCATTTCCATAGGAAAGCTATTCTAACATTTAATACTTTAAAAGTTCACTCAGTAGTTACTCTGTACCTAGCCTATGTTTTCTTTCAGTGAAAATGAAAATATATCAAAAGCCAACTGTAAAAAAGGAGAATAAAAAAAGGAAAAATGTATAGAAGCATACAAGAAAGAAAGGGCTCGTGGCATATGTATGAGTTTAAAACTTCAAGAAAAAGTTAAATTAATGAAGGTAGTTCACAGTTTAAAATTAATTATTTTTGCATTTCTTTTTCTCAGAGGTTTCTCTTCAATATTCCAAATATAAATGATGGTGGGATTATTTAGAAACCAAGTACATTATAACTAAGGCCTATAGCAACCTCACTCAGCAGTGAAATTTGTTGTCTCCCTCTGATCCTCAGATTATGGAGATGAGGGGATGAATGTACATCAGTAAGATTCCCTACCGAGATAGCTTTTCACTCTTTTCAGTACGAAAAAGATCAAAGGGAAAATAGCTAATTAACATACCAAAGGAGACAAAACCCCTAGAGCTTTGTCGTTGTTGCAATCCAATAATAAACAGCCAAGTACAAAAAAGATTATTTGATAGTGACACACAGAATTGAAAGCCTTTGAAATGTCAGCTTCTGAAAAAAAAATATTTTTGGAAGGAAAAAATATCCATAATTATACAGAATAATGCTTAAGCATTGGGGAGTAACCCTTCATTCCTCTGAGAGCTTGCTTGTAGAAGTACTGTGCTTAAGAACAACAGCTTGGCTTGCCTTTATCTAAAATAAAAAAAATTAAAAACACACAAAAGGCTTCAGATCCTTTCTTGAGCAAACAGTGAATTCTTTTATAAATTAAAAATTAAGTACAGTTGGTTTTGTTCTATTAAAAAATATCATCAATCTCCATTCCCAGACCAGCTTCCAGCTTTTACAGACTTGGGGACAGTGGGACACCAAGGTTTCAAATGATGCTTGTCTGGGCTGGCTAACTGCTATGTCATGTTGTAAGTTCTAGGTGCTTTTATAGAGACAAAAAAATACAAATTCATGTAGCAGCAAATTATGTGAAACTTCCCTGGGGAAAGTGACTGAATCAGACTACATGGATACATCAATACCAGTAAAAGGAAGGGGACGAATGCATGGGCCCAAGCATATTAAATTGTAAGCTGTTTCTCTGGCACACTTTTGGCTCAGAGCAGCTTTCCTTTCACGGTGCTATTAAGAAATTAGCACCACTCTGAGACTGTTCCCAAGAGATAGCTGGGCACAACCAGCCTGGTTTGGGGGATAATTTTAGCTGCATGGGTGTGAACTGTTACATTCACGGGGCCAAAGGATGATCAACTCTCTGTTCGATTTGCAGATGCAGATGTAGCAAATCAGTCTGTATTAGAAAAATATTTACTTCTGAGACATCAGTATTTAGAGTAAGGAAATCTGGGAAACACTGTGGTGAATGGCTGTTCAGCAACCAGCACAAAATATTCCACTTTTGTCCTAGCAGAGGCTGGTTTGCATGTTTGAAAATCCTCACATTTAGCATAATAGACGTGATTTAGAAGAAAGGTTAGTCCCTGCATGGATACTAGCAAAAAATATTCAGGAGTCTGCTTAAAAGGCTCCCATAGAATAAGGCCCTGGAGGGAAAAGGAGTCCGAGAAAGCCGATTGATATTCAAGGATTGCCTCCTCCAATATCAAGAGCAGTCCATCCCAACAAGTCCTGCATGGATGACCAGAAAACTCCTGGAAAAACTCAAACACAAAAATTAAGTATACATAAGGACTTATATAAGTATGTAAGTAGCAAAAAGACCATGAAAAATGTGGGCCTGCTGATGAATGGGGCAAGAGCCCAAGTGACACAGGACATGGCAAAGCCTGAGGTACTGAATGTCTTCTTTGCTTCAGGTGGGAATGAGAGAGCTGGGAGTGTTTAGCCGGGAGAAGAGATGACTCAGAGGGGTCTTTTCAAGGAATATAAATACCTGAAGGGTCAGTGCAAAGAGGATGGAGCCAGGTTCTTCTCAGTGGTGCCCAGTAGCAGGACAAGAGGCAATGGACACAAACTGAAGCACAGAAGGGTCCTCCTAAACATCAGGAAATATTTTTCACTGTGAGGGTGACTGAGCACTGGCACAGGGTGCCCAGGGAGGTTGTGGCATCTCCCTCCATGGAGGTATTCAAAAGCCATCTGAACATGGTCCTGGGTAACTGACTCTAGGTAATCCTGCTGGAGCACATTGGACCCAATGACCTCTAGAGATCCCTTCCAACCTCAGCCATTCTGTGATTCTGCAATATCTTTTCATGTGAAAGTTATTCTCCCTATGCTAAGGCTGCCATTATTGTACGAGAAAATTGAATTTCCTTTGCTTTTACTCCACCTACTCTCTGAATAAAGGTAAGTTTCAGTTTCTGCTGGAACCATTCATTCCAATAAAGAAGAATCTTCTTCATTTCACACTGTAATTCATTAATTTATTCAGTGCATTTGTGACTCAATACTGAAGTGATAATCTATACTCCTCATGAACACAAAAGCAACATGCCCATTTCTTGAACTCTGTTTATGAAAGTCAGGGATGCAAAGGAAATGAGAGGCAACACTCAAAATCTGCTGTCTGACTCAGCCTTTGCAAGCAGAATCCATGGGTGTCAATGTAAAGTGCCTATTGTCTTTTACCTTTTAGGTCCTAAAATGGGCACATCCATACCACAGTCCCTAGAGGATCACGAAGCAAGACTGAGTGGAGAACCCTGGCTTTTCAGTAGAGCCTGGCCCATTTTGGCTATTCCAAAAACAAACCTGCTAGAGAGGTGCTAGCCCTCACCCTATGGGAACACAAGACACTTTCTGCCATGCAAATCTTGAACCACAGATTGACCTCTGGCTGTCTTTCTATAGCAAGGCAGCAAGGGGAACATAGTCATAAATAGCCCTCTTGGATGAAAAAACAGCATCTTTATTACCAGTCAAAACACAACAGCCACCAACTTGACTCAGAGGATACTCTAAATTAAATCACCCGAGTCCAAAACTGAACAAAAAAGTCACTTTCAGATGCCCAGTCTTCCACCTCAGCTGTGCCAAGCTTAACATGTCAGCTTATATATATATATATATATATATAAATAGCTTTCCATTACAAAGACACAATTAGAGCAAATAAATCCCTGAAAGATGCTTAGTATATGACATTTCAGAGGCTAAATATGAACACATTGTGTTTCAGAAATAGGTATTGGTTCCTAAGTGCAGAGCCCATTGGTCTGAAGAGCCTGCAATAACCGCCTGTAGATGCAGTCAGCAGGATTGTCCGTGTTGCTGTCCTTATGTACAGGTCAAAAGCATCCAAAGTCCACACTTCTGAGCCTGCCCTAACAGGTCTAGCAGCACAGGGCTTCACTGCCTTTTACCCTGATAGCAGTAAACACAAGCATGTAGCGTAATTTGTCCTAAAATTCCAAAATTACTGAAAACCATTTCTACTCTTCAATGAGGAAAATGTCTTCATGTAGCCAGCACAACTGCTAAACCCAAACTGACCTGTAACTATACAAACTGGGTCTCACCAACTCCCTTCTATTTATGGCTGAGTGGCCACCCCCTTTACAAAGTCAGTCTAGAAGGAGATGGAGAGAAACTTAGGACTCAACTCAGCTAATAAACAAAACATGTCTGTGTATTCTTTGTAGGCTCTATGCTTTGAACAGGCTGTGAACACATCTCCGCTATTCCAGTTACTCATTTCAGTGTGACTGAGATAAAACAAGTACCCAGTTTTAGCCTCTGCTGTTCTTCCACTTCAAAAAAAACCCTGAAGACTCTCAGAACTCCTGCAGGACAGCAAAAATTCTTAATGATATTCGGTTGGGTATCTCAATTCACCAAATGTCAAATTTAAAAGTACTTGGAAACAAATATATATTACAGACTAAGAGAAATATTGTGCCACAATGACTCTTTGGCAAGATACCAAAATATAAAAGGCTTCCAACAAATCAATATAAGAAGTGTTTTATACAGTGTAATATTTGCTTAGCTATCTACAAGACACAGTTTTTATATGTTCATTATCTTTCACTATAAAACCATTAGAGAATTTAGCAATAACATGTGTGTGGTTTTTGTCTGACTATTCTCATGTGGTTTACTAAATGCCATCCTTTCTTCAGTCGTTAATCACTAGTACTAGGCAAATACTGTCCCCCCCACTCAACAAAAATCACACATGTTCTTGTAGATGATAAAATGAATTCACTTCAGCTCTTATTGTGTTTACTTTATCTGATTATTTTATGGAAAATGTTTCCAGCAGGAATGGGGAGAACTGTTGAGAAGAGCAACTATCTATGAATATCAGAAAACAATCACAAAAATTAAATTATAGTAGAATATAGCCAAATATTTTTACTAGAAACCCAGTTCAGTGTGTTGTGACACATTGTAACATACCACATTACTTATAAGATCAGTCAAAACCGTTCACATTCTGAATGACAAACACACACAAAGAGTTGCTTATGAAATGGAGAATTATTTCCATAAATTAATTGGGAACAGATTTCCTCATGTCTATTCACACACAGCAGCAGCTTGTTCCACAGACAGGTTTTTCTTGCTTCAATATGAGTAACCAGGAAAGAATTTGACCCTTGACAAATGATTTTGAATAACGAATATGTTTTTAAAATATTCCAATCTGCTCATGGGAAAATTCATCAGCAGAACAGCAGGCAAAATTTGCCATCTTCATTACTTTTTATTATTTAGCCATCTATTCTGTCTCTTCAAAACCTCACCCTTTAAAATCCCCCACCCCCTCTCTCTTTAACTTCAGCTATAATGGTAGAGGTTTTTGTAAAACCCTCCTGTTGGTAGCATTCATTGCATGTTAGTCTGCAAAGTTATGAAGTAGAGAATGCTTGGAATGAAAATTAGGAAAATAATTCCTACAGAGGAAATGCAATGGTAATAATTATCAACTACACTAAGTTTTCACTGTTTGATTATGATTCTCAGCCAGCTACCATAATTTCTCATTGAGGCGATTGTGGTAGAGGAGAAAGGAAAAGGCTTTTTAAGGCTTTGTGAGGCTCCCTCAGTTCCTTTTTATGTCAAGCTTATCTACACAAAAAGATACACTAAAAGAATATTGCTCAGATTGCAAAGTCAAGCACTCCAGTGCTAGTAAATGCCAAAATTATGATTTCCTGAAAACATTAATTCAGTCCCTTATACATATGCATTGTGCCACAGTCTTTAATTACTTGATGACATACTATTTTTTCCACACAGTTCTTGCCTCATTCTGTACTCATGCTGGATGGTGCTCACTTAATGAGTAAGCTATTCAACATTTTCTTTTATCCTCCGCATTCAGTGTGTGGCCCCATTGCTTTATTTACAGCACACTATTCAAACCCTGCTATGAAGACAGAATTAATTTTCTCATGGGCTTTTCTATGGCTGTCATCACTATCATATCTTAAATATTCATTAGACCAGAGAGAGAGGGAGAGAGATGTTGTAGTTTGGTGGTTGGAAGACTCACCTGGGAGACCTGCTCTGATGCAGTCTTTGCTCCAATGAATACTTAAATAGCCTATCTCAAACAGAGCAGCTTGAAGAGGAGACACTAAGCTTCTGGTACCTGCAGACTCCAGGTTATAGCATTCATCAGAGAGGTGGGAAACTTGGGTTGAAGACCTTCCCAGTCAGGCAGAAATCAGCCCCAGGCCTTCAGATGGTTAACTATAGTGTGTCAGACTGTTGCTCGCTTTTCCAATGAAAGGCTACCATGGATAAGGCACTTAACTACAGGAGATGGCTTACCACTATGTGATGGAATGAAAAGCTGGCTCTCTGCTAGGTGGAGGCAACTCTTCGTGGCTGGCTCAGGCAGTTCCTCACCAAACTTCCTGGCTTCTTTAGACTCTGTTTGGACATCCAGTTCTCTCTGTGCCCTCTACTGGTGCCCAACATATAAGGCTGTAACCAAACCCAGATGCAAGGTCAGTTTCAGTGGGGGATCTGAGCACATCCTAGTCCATAAGGAAACTAAAATAAGCCAATTCTTCTTTAGCCTCACCTTTCCCCGTATTCAGTATACATGGTGTTACACTGCTGCAGATGGCACAAAGACTCTGCTCCAAGCAGATCAGCACTCACCTCTTTCTCCATGATGTATTTAGCAAACAAGCATTTAATGTATTAAATAGCCTCATATTATGGGCAGAAGCTGGAGGTTCAAATCCACTGCTCTTTTCATAAGGCAAGGAACCAAAGTAGGTTCCAGCATCCCAATGCTACCTTCCTCCTTTGCTTAATCACAACCTTGCTGAACCAGGAGCAGTTTCAAAAGGAGGAGAGAATAACACCACTCTGAAACATTTAGAGCTTCTTGACTAAGGTAACTTCCTGCTAAATATAGTACTGGGTCGCATAAGCAGCTTTTTAGCTGGGCGATATATTAGCAGCTTGTTAAGACTGGCTGTAGTTGAATGCAGCTGTCTTTGACTTTGAAATTTGTTCTCAGCTATGACAGCAGTAAACATCAGTTTTTTCAACGTGAGAGTCAACATCCACCCCCTTTAATTTAATTTCTAACTCAGATAAAATTTGATTGTGTAATGCCTGCCACCTTCACAGTTTCTTACTTCTTTGAGGGCTTAGTTTCTTAATTTCTGAGGGTTCAAATATTTCAAGTAATTTTCCTATGCTGCCAAAGTTTTCAAATAAGCAGGTTTCAGTTAGTGGTCTGGGTTTTTTTTAACTTTCCATGTCTGTTTGTGCACCATATAAATCACTCTTAGGGATTTCAGATTTTTTCATGGGCTTTTTCCCCCTTCCCTTAAAATCATCCATTTTGGAATCTCAGCTTCTCTTTTAATCATTAGAACACACATATAATTTGTCATAGAAACACAAGCTTTCCCACATCTAACACATCCCAATTTAAAATTAAATGAACACTGATGGAGACAAAAATAACCTAAAATTTCAACTTTCTGCTGGGGACTTACTGAAAAGATTACAAGAATCCAAAAATGTCTTCTCCAAAATTAACCATAAACACAAAAGCAATGCCTGTCTCATTTCACCTCAGTCTCCCAGGTAACAATCAGGTGGTAGTAATGGTTAATCACTATTAACAGGGGTCAGATTTTAAGTGGTGTCCTTAACCCTTCAATGTTTTATTTGAAAATTACCAATTCTTTGAACTGTCCGGATGGTTTAATAGGCTCTTTTATTCGCTCACATCTAATTACTTGTCTCCAGCAAATACTTGGTTTCGATTCATTAGAACATTTACTGTGTGATCATGAAGCACTAGTCAATTCATAAAACTGTTATTGAAGATGACAGTCACTAAACAATCTACTGCAACCTCACCCTATTTTTCATTCATGGGCCCAGGTTCCCTCAGCAGGCCAAGGGCTAGCATCACTGAAGGGTAAAGTCATATACAGACCTAAAACCAGGAAGCCAAAGTGTTGTACCTCTACCACCAAAGTGCATCTGAGAATCGCTGATTAGCAGCTAGACAATAGCCTAACAAGCAGTATGTCTGCATTTCATCAGAGGGCTCCACAAAACATATGCGGTATTGTATAAATAGTGCACAGGGACCAGAAAGCAACCAAATATAACACTCAAAGATACATAGTTTGAACTGAACACATGGCACTGGCAATGACTGGCATTCAAGTGCATGCTGAGTACAGGGCTAAAGTAATGAACCAATTACATAATAGAGGCATGAGAGATCAGTAGGAGAACACATGACACAATGTATAATGAAGTAATTATTAGTGTAGGAAGGTGAGTCATGTCTGACTCTGCTTGTGTGCTGGGGGATCCACTGTGTGCTGCTTCATCAAGAGTAGACAATGCTATGCTTCCTAGTTGCCCTGTGGCCTATATGAAGGATCCTGCATTACCCTTCCAGTGCTAAATCGAGCTGTGCCAGAGTCCTTATGGCATCCACAGGAAACTCCGAGCTTGGAGCAGGTGAATGTGGCCTCTGGGTGAAAGTATTGACTCAAAAAAGCCTCAGTTGTCATGGGATCCCTAAATGTTTGGAGCCCAGGAGAGCCAGCTGGAGCTAACACAAAAAGAAACAGATGAGAGGAGAAGCAGTCTAAGAAATAGTAGCTCTGATTTATCCTTCTTTCTCCTCTCCATGGCTGTGCCAAGAACTCAAGGTTGTTCTAAGTCAATCATGCTTATCTTCCCCATGCCCCATTCTTAGTTACTGGAAGAGAGGAAACATTTCATTATGGGCTGGGCTTGATAGATAATGGCTTAATAACATATAGAGTAACTACATGAAAACTGCAATCAGAAAAATAACCAAAATTAGCCATTTACATTTACCAAGCACCTGCAGTTAGATAACAACTGCGTTCAGCTCATGGGGACCATCACTCTTTCCATAGCCTCCTTTCATCACTAGCAGACACAGCTGCTCCCTGCACTGCCACAGAGGTCCTGACAACCTCCTCCAGCCCTGCTGCCATCACCACAAGACAGCTGGGTCTGCACTCACTAGCACTGAGGAACAGGCAAGTCTGTGGGGAGAGAGGAAAGACAAAGACCTTCACTTGTTAACATGGGCAGCCACAACAGAGGCAACTGCAAGGGAGGATTTGTCTCTCCTCCTTCTCAGAAGCTGGTTACCTGATCACACCACCCTCATTGTACCTCCAGTAACACCCACACCATTACTGGGATGGAGAACAAGGAGAGGGTTGAGTCCTGAAGCATGTCCCAACTGTTTCCTCCACTGTGCTCTGGAGGAATCCTAAGTACATTAGTGAGTATTGCTTCCAAGCAGCTTGGAAACACCCCCTCTGGGGATTTCATACAGGCAAAGAATTCAGCAGACTTACTCATTAAACATCAGAGCTACATCTCATGCCGTGCTTAAAATGTTCTAGCTCCAGAATACAGACTTCTCCGAATGCTGGGTAAGCATCCCAGGGAGTGGGATCTCTTGACCCTACAGAGTTCAGAAAGAAACGAAACCTTTTGGAAGGTGGAGGAGAGGAAGAGGGAAGAAAATGAGATATGCACTTAGTAACCCGGCTGGTAGGTAGTTCACCTGTGTACAGAGGTAGCTCTGGGCTGTAGCCTTCTCTCAGGACAACTTCCTTCTTCATTTACACCCAGGGCGTGTTTAAATGGTGTTTAATCACTGATTGTGAATTCACAAACATTATTGGAGGCAATTTGTCAATCAGCAGCTCGGGTTACACCCTCCAGAATGATGGAAGGTCTGAGTAATACTCCATCATGCTGAGGAGAGCTCTGAAAAAATCCCTTTCTCCAGAGTGCTCTAACCACTACATTATTGTGTAGAAAACTGGCAGAGATAGAACATCTTTTGACTGTGGGTTGTTTTGTTGTGTTTTTTTTTTTTCCTCACAACACAAGAATAAGTTTTTTACAGCTCCAGAGATTCCAGGTCAGTGTGCAAAGTGAGCACAGAGTAATCCCCTGAATTCTGTGGCTCTGCTGCATGAGCATGGGGAAGGGCAGGAGTTCATTCATCTCTCTTTGCTCAGTATTCCCCCACTCAGTCAGTCCATGGGCAGGTTTGGATTCCAACCCAAGGCATTTTGCTTCCCTCACATACAGAGAAGGGAGTTTACATGTCTACCTGAGGATTGTGGAGTAAAAAATGAGGGTCAAACACTTAGTAACATCTGGCTGCTTCTGTTAAAGCAAATGTAAAAGTCTTTCATCATCTGATACTAACACATCATCCAGACTGTCTGAGTATGAAAAATAATTATGTTCATATATGTCTACTTTTCTAAACCATGATTAGTAATGTTACTATTTTTACTTCTTTACTTCTGTACATTTAGATCTTTCACAAACATCCTTAACTTAAGTTTGTCATTAGTCTGAATGTTTCCCTTGCTAATTTATGTATGTGTCTATGAACTTCTCTATTTCTCATTCATTTTGATAATATCTAAAATATATTTATGACTTCTTTTTCTATCTGTTAGAACTCCTGGTGGTGGGGAACATCTAAGGAAGCATTCATTAAAAAAATTGTAATTCTCATATATATCTTTACATTTAAATGTTTTCTCTCACTAATTTAATTCAGAATTATTTTCATCTTTGGTAAGTTGGCCATCTTAGGCACCCAGTTCAATGTATTGATGGTCATAAGTTTTGTTCACAAGAACAAGGTCTACCATGGTATAGAGCTGCTACAAGTCTCAGGGCCCTGAGCAGAGCAGCTTGACCTCAAACCTGCCTTGTCACTGAGGACATGTCTGGTAGTCACTGGGCTCTTAGACAAGCCTCAGTCCCTGTCCCTGCTCTGGTGGCCTTGCTGGGGCACCATGGTACGGTGCCCTTGAAGGAGAGGACACTGCCCCTGCCTGCCTTGCCACCACCCTCCATTCCCTTTCCCTGCCAAGCTGCCCTGTCTGTGCCCTGACGCTAAGATATTTATAAAGTGCTTGTGTACTGCTGCGTTATTGTCCGTATTATTTAGATCCTCTGATCTAATTTCTCTTAGTAAAACTCAGCGTGGGTCCAAGCAGCAAGAGTGCATTGAAAGCATGTGAAGAAATGCTTCATGAAGGAAGTGCAGTGATGCCACTGACGTCAAGCATGATGGCATTTTCACAGCAGTTGATATGTACTAGGATGCCAGTGACTTTTCTTCACTGGGACTTCTTGTCTGTGTCCCTGCAGTGTGAGTAATTGATTTCTCAGGTCAGCCAACAAAGAAAACAAAAGAAAACAAGCTTCATTTCAGGCCCCTTGGAATATCTTTCAACTCTTCATCTCTAGAAGAAGAAAATATTAAATTATTTATTTTTCCAGTGTATATTATTACATTCCACTGTTAAAACATTCCATTCAACAGAGAATAAGTGTGTTCTGTTCAGCAAAAATGAGGAAACAACTCCTCCCCCTGAAGTGAGAGACACAAATTCACAAAACTTACTGGTGACATGATTTTTCCTCTTACGTGTTAGCAGAACAGAGCCCAGGATTTTAGAGTCCTGGATTTAAGAATCTCCTCCTCTTGGTGGTCTTTGAACACACATCTCTCAGACCCATAGCCTGGGCAATGCTGGGTTGCCCCTTTCAATATTGCTCCATGTTATTAGCAGGACACCATCTTAATGTCTGCTTCATAAAGTGGAAGAACTCTAGGAAGGAGTCTCAACAGCACATGCCTCCCCAAAACCCTACTGGTCAGGGCTATCTAATCAACAGGGCACGCAAGTTCAAGGACACCTTATGACTGATTTATCACAGGTAACTAATCCAAGACTCTATGTCTTTACTGAACAACCCAATCACCAAGTGTCAGAGTCTCTTGCATGTTTTTTTCCCAAGCTGCAAGAGGAATCATCCTCTGTCCTAACAGTTGCAGCCCTTGAATGCTCAGGTGATGATATTAAAACAAGACATTATCCACAGTAGATGAGAACTACCTAGCCCTGGGTAGCTTAACAGGAGGGACTTTCCCTGGGTAGATCAGGAGAACGGAAAATTGTTTCAGTACAGCTGACGTAGTCAGTCCTAAATTGCCCAGAACCTGAGCAAATGCTGCACTCCCCTATACTGCTGAGTAAAAGTTGTTTCCTGAATTAAACCTCACACGTTATTCTGCCTCCCACATTATTCTGCCAGATTTTCACTGTTAACCCAAATTCATGACTAGTTTTAGGACAACTAAGATCATATTTTCCAAAGAATTTAACTAGTCACAAAAATAAATACCAGTTATCACCTAGGTTTTCTACTTGTTCCTCTTGAGCAAGTTATTTCAGTTGTATTTCACACTTTTCCCATTTATACAGTATGAAAGATCATACCAACCCATGTAAAACAGACTGCAGAGATTCTTTGAAACCAGTCCACCACCCCAAGTCATTTGCACAAACTCAAAACCAGTGTGAAAATTTAATAAACTAAAAATATTTTGCAGCCAATCCATATTGGAAATATTGGAAATATGGATTGTAAAAGAAAGAGGTTTCAGACTTATTTATGTCTGTAAAACTGTCTAGATGAGAAAGTACTCGCTACTCTCTTCTTTTTTTTTCTTGTCAACTCTCTCAGGCACTATCCTAATCATAAGCAATCCCTTCAGATTTCCCGAGTACAATGATCTCTACATCTATCTGTCATCCAGTCTTGAGTGAAGTGGCTGTTTCACTCACCTGACAGAGTAGAGTTGGTTTGCCAAATTTCCATCAGTATCACTGCATGGCACAACTCTGGGATATTAACAAATAGTTTGTTACCTAGGGCCACCCAGCATGGATTACTTTGGAAGTATGTCTTATCTTAGTGCAACAATTATAGCATTTAATAGGTTAAGGGATATAGCGTATGTTAGATTTCAGGCAATCCTTTCACAAGGTTTTCATTCCTTAGTTGAGATGCAGGACACAACTATTTAAGGATTAGGTCTTCCCTCTCTCAACACATGCTTCTTTGATGATACCACAGCCTTCTAGCTTCCTCTGTGGAACAGAAATGGAGAATAGACACGCTGGGGGAATTATTAGTCTCAGCCTCCTTTATACCTTTAAGGCAATTACATTCCAAGACAAGAGTATCTAATGTGCAGCACTTTCAGCATGTGTAACTTAGGTATTTTTATGAAGTCATGAAAACCTCCAGATATATTCCTCTTCTAAAGACTGTCATATGTTATAAACCTTAAGCCAGGTTTAATGCAAGTGTTTACTTTTTTAATGTTTTCAAAGTGGAAAATGTTTCTCATAAAATATACGGACATTTTTTACTCTGTAAAGAACTATGTGAACCTTTTTTTTTTTTTTTTCCCCTGGTGGAGAACTAAAGGCAGAATTTTATAATAACCAAGAATAATTAATTTGCTTATTTGTATGTTTTAACTTGACACTCAGCACCATATTATCTGAACTTAATATTGCTGCAGTGGAGGAGCATACAAAATAGTTTATGGAGAGTGACAACTGCCAGAGCACTACTTTAAAGAACAAATACTATATGCAAGCATCTTTTGCACAGAACCCTGGACTGGGCAGATGATGTATGTGTCATAGGGAGAGTGATTTCTGCCAGAGATGTTCCAGTAAAAGTCATTCCAAATGTATCATTCATAATCAAGACGTATGGAGGAGAGCAATTCACATATTTCTGAGTAGACATCTCTGGCATCACCACTTAAAGTGGTAGAAGACTGGGCATAATAACAGGCACAGAAGGTGCCAGTGTTCCTCTCTTAAATATACCAGGCAGAGCTTGTTAAAAATTTCCCATCAACATGATTTTCTGAAGGGTGTGTCAGATAGTTAATAGGCAAAAGAAAACATTTCTTTATGTATTTTTGTGCCTCAAGAGTCCTGATCTTCGACTGTTCAGCTTCACATCTGCTCAGGATTGCACTTTTCTCTCTTACAGGTAGAGTTTCTCAGAATCACATCTCCACTCCCACAGCCAAACTTCTTCCTTGGCACCTTTGCTGTGAAGCATGTCTCCCCGCTTCCTCTATCCCTTCACAAGCTTTCTTTTTGTCTGTCAGTCCTGCTGACTTCAACTTTGTTGGGAAATTTCCCCCCAAATTTCCCCATGTGAAAATCACTTTCTAGCAGGTAATCCATCACTTGGTTACCTCTCCTTGAAGTGCAGAATTGAAAAATTGCTTCGGCCAGTGACACTCTGACTTTACTGGCAGTTGTTCAAGTTTGATATAGCTCTGTTGCTATTCATACACTAGGTGCAAGAAATTTTGCTGTCACCAACTATGGATTTAATTCTAATAGTGGAAGTAAAGCACATCAGAGAACAAAACCATATCCCTAAAATGTATTTTGTAGCTGAAGACTTGAATGCATAGCAAATTCCCATTATCAAGCTGACCTAGCATTTGTATGTAGGCAAGATGCTTCCATTGTCACAAAAAACATTTCTGTGGGAAAAATATCCCTGTCTTACACACATACCCTCCCAAACAAAAACACAGTTTTCATTATGAAAACAAAACCAAAAACTTTCACCTTCCTCCTCACAAATAAATATGTTCTTGGTTACAACTTTCTGTTCCATCAGGATTTTTCACAAAAAAAAAAAAAATCTCTCTCAAGCTGTTGTATCCATGGGGATTGCAATGTCATAACTAACTTTCTGAGTTTCACCTGGCATCAAACTGGAAGGGATAGTGATATGCAGGGAGTGCAATGTTGGAATAGTATTTAGTGACCACCCTAAAAAGGAGATGAGCTGCTCACTTCCCTTTCTAGCAGATATTTATAAATCCTTTTAAAGCAGAACATGTTGCGGAAATCTTGCTTGGAACGACAGAGACATGAGTAAGTGTGACAAGCCCCTCATCAAAGAAAAAAAATGTTTCAGTCCTCTGTCCAAATAGATTTCAAAAGACACAATGAGCTACCAATTTTGTCTGGAAATGGACGCAGAGTGACAGGTCAAGTATGGCTTTTATCTGATGACCCTAGGAAGCAAATGCCTCCAACAGATGATTCAGGCACCATCATTATCCAGCTCTCCTGATACTTCCACAACCATTTCTATCTTACCTAATTTGCCCATTCTAGTCAGCCAGGCTCAGGAAAAATGAAATTCATCAGAGAAATAAAAAACAAAGCAGCACTTCCATTAGCAATGCTGGCATCCCTGATGGTTCACTGCCTAGCCTGGTGGACCAGCTTAGTCCTTGAAGGGAATGAAACACATCTGACCTTGTCACGGTACACTTGGTGGACTCATGATGGTTCGTTTGCTACGATCTCGAAAGTGCAAAGTTAAGGTGACCAACACCAAAGGGGATAGCAGTAATAAACCAGTGAAACTTTATTGTGTTGCCCATGAATTGGCACGCAATAGAGAAGGGTGAAAGAAAGGAGAAAAGTAAAGTAAAATTTTAGAGAGAGGAGAGAGAGAGAGGTTATAGCTACTACCGCTGATCTCACAACGTCCTAACGGTCCCGGGTCCAGCTGATGCTGCGTTGTCGATTGTCATGGTCCTTGGTGGGGAAGCTTCCAATTTTCGTTGTCCAGAAGTCATCCTTTATGCTCAGTAACACACCTTGCTCCACCTCCATCTCGGGGGTCTCCGCCCTTCTTGAGCGAGGCCATCGCACATGCGCAGGGAGGGGCGTCCGAGGCGTGGTCAGTCTTGGAGGCGGGCAGCCTTCCACCAGGAGGTGTGTTTTGGTATTATAGTGAAGCAAAGTTCGTCTAAGGTTCATGATTTCTTCATCGATGTTATGGCAACAGTTGCGATCCATCCTTTTTGACAGTGGCTATGCGGTTATCTCTAACAGCTCCGGCTGGGCCCAGGTACTGAACAATAGCCCAGCACTCTTTGTGCTGCACGGCTCAGGCACCGCAGAACAGCCCAGCACTGCCTGTACTGCACGGTCAGTGCTCAGGAGAACAGCACAGCACTCGCCGTGCCACACAGCTCTGCGTTCAGGAGCTTTGACCCCACATCCTACTCCAGGGATCGGCAAGGCCAAGCAGGCCGTTGTCAGGTACCTCACTGCCCATGTCCCTGATGACAGTGTTGAGACAATGCTGATCTTCTGACCAACTCTTACAGACCTCCCAGAGTCTCTAAGCAGCAGCATATTCCTTTTAAAGTGAAACAGATGTCCCAGATAAAACACCTGTACACATACACACACACACATTCGCACCTACATAGTCTGCATTGGCCGACTTTCACAGGGCTCCAGCCACCCTGGCTCTGCCTGGAACACAAGCAGGATGAACATCCAACCCAGCCTGCTTGGAAGCTATCGTACTGCAGTACGCAGCAGCGTAGCACAGTCCTTACTCTCCAGGAGCCACTGAGGATATCTCTCCAGCTGCCATTTCAACACCGTTCAGGTCTATCAATCCTGTGGCATATCTGTTATCCATCTGCAGATGTCAGGGATATCCTGGGGTATCTAATATGGACTACAGCCTGTTTTTCAAGCATCTGTATCACTCCCTTGGGGTAAAATTCTATCTGAGACTAAGACATCTAAATTTAGGATCAGGATTCAGTTGACTAAACAAAAACATGCAGTGCCATTTCAGGCAGCCTACAGTATCTCAGACAGTCAGGTCGAGCATCCAACTGTCTCTCTAAAGGCAGGAGTCTCTATGTTTAAGTAGCTTAGCTGTTTACATGTGACCTGTACATATAAACTCCCATTATAGTTAGTGGAGATCTTGACTCCATTCAGTTGCACACACATATACATGGAGTTACATTTAAGATGCTCTATAGTGTGGAAGACACTCGTGAGGAGACGAGATATGACAGAGGACCTACAACGGAGCAATAACTTTACATACTGGCAAGTGAAAACCAGGGAGGATATTTCAGGGAATCTGAAACATCACTGAACCCATGTGTGGGCTTCTGAATTCAGTTGCCAGTCAGTACATTCAGCAGTGCCTAGAAAGTGACTCAGATAATGCTGAAAACCTGCAATAGGGCTTTAGTAAGATTCTAGCAAATGTCTTCATTTAGACACCTATATTTAGGCATCTTTACCTGGAGCTGAATCCCACCTTACTGATTAGACAGACGCAGTCAGAGCAGACACAAGATCAAATCTGTCCACCATTTAAGTCTGCAAGCCTTAGTTCAGAATGTCAGGAGAAATTCTGGGTTACTACACTGCTCAACACACTTGGACAGCTAGGCTGTAAGGTGTCCTTGTAAAGGGGAAAATAGGATGATATACTTTCAGGGTGTCAGAGTGGTATGGATACAGACACTGAAGTCCCAGTCATTTAAATGGCTTTATACAGAGAACTAGAAATGAAGATCATCCTAGCAATTGCACAGTGCTGACCACTTATGTGGTGACCACACCACTTACCTTAGTTGACCACACGGTTAAGAGTAACTAATAAAGCAGATCATCCCAATGATCAGCAAAAATTACTGGTTCTGTATAATTTTTCATTTTTAGTTGTTTAAAAAAAGTTTCAGTTTATGACCCAAGTTTCAGGAGGACATAGTTTCCCATCCTTTTCGTACTTTACTCTTAAACTGCATAAATTGGAAGTCACTGCACAGGTAACAAATACCTCAACTTTACAACAGTCCCCACCATGACCTATATGTGTGTTCGTTGGTGGGGAACTGGCTGACAGGCCGCACCCAGAAGGTGGTGGTAAATTCTTCTTTTTCAAACTGACAACCTGTCACAAGTGGGGTTTCCCAGTGATTGCTCTTAGGTCCAACTTTGCTTAATATCTTCATAAGTGATCTGGATCATGGGATCAAGTGTACCCTGATGGATTTTACTGATGATACCAAAGCCAGTGGCAAACTGGACACTTCAGAAGGGAGAGCTACCCTGCAGGAAGACCTGGTTAGGCTGGAAGAGTGAGCTAACAAGAACCTTATGGAGTTCAACAAGGACAAGTGTAAGGTCTTGCACCTGGGAAAACATAATCCGGGAGGTCAGTATAGGCTGGTACCTACCTGTCTGGGGAGCCACTCTGTGGAAAGGGATCTGGACATCCTGGTGGACAACAAGCTCAATATGAATAAACAGTGTGCTTTCAGTGGTTAAGAAAGCCAACAGGATGCTGGGTTGCATCAGCAAGGGCATCACCAGCAGAGATAAAGACATTATCCTGCTCTACTCAGTGCTTGTCAGGCCACACCCGGAACACTGTGTACAGTTTTGGTTCCCACTATACAATAAAGATGTGGACAGGCTGGAGAGGGTCCCGAGAAGGGCCACAAAGACGATCAAGGCACTGGTAAGCCTGCCATATGAGGAAAGGCTGAGAGAATTGGGTTTGTTCAGCCTTGAGAAAAGGTTTATGGAAGACCTTATCACAGTGTTCCAGTATCTAAAGAGTGGCTACAAAGAAGATGGAGACTCCCTTTTTACAAGGAGTCACATGGAAAAAATGAGGGGTGATGGGTACAAGTTACTTCTGGGGACATTCTGACTGGACACAAAAGGAAGATTTTTCAGAATGAGAACAATCAGCCATTCGAATAATCTCACCAGGGAAGTAGTGGATTCCCCAACACTGGACACTTTTAAGATTCAGCTGGACAGGGTGCTGGGTCATCATGTCTAGATCATGCTTTTGCCAAGAAAGCTTGGATCAGATGATTCTCGACGTCCCTTCCAAACTGGTGTTCTATGATTCTATGGTTCTGTGATTTAAACTTGAAAAAATGGAACAAACTAGTCAGAGAAGATAGTAAGTCTGCTTATTTTCCATAGATTCCATGGAGATTCAGGTCAAATAAAAATATGTCAAATAATTATTCTGACCTCTTGCAGAGGAGAAGCCAGATAATTCCACATAATGCTTTTTGTCAAGAAGAAATTATTTCTTCCATTGTGGCGGTGAATATTATCAGTGGTTTGAATAGGAGAGCACTACAGCTACACTAGAGTTCCTACATTATTATCATAACTGCCCATGGCCAGGTAGACACAGGGAAATATCATCATTTATAACATCAAATCAACAATAATAATCTGGTTATTTTTAAGTTTTGTGTTGTTCTTGTTTATGACTTGAATTTACAAGAAGTCTGAGGTTACTTTCCTTCTTGCTGGAGTTCACTGCTTCTGGGAATGTTAAATGTTTCACTGCTATGTGGAATTTTGTTTCTGCAAACTCTGCTGTCATCCTGTCATTGCTGCCTATGTGCCTTACCTTTAGGTGGTGGGTAGATCTATAATCTATTACACTCTGCAAATACACTGCTCATACTGTCACTTCCTAGCCTACTTTAGAAACCTTTCTTTCAACAGTAGCTGACAAGGACTGGGCAACTAGTCAAAGCTGTTTCCCTTTGGGGACCAGGAAGGCTACACCTAGGAGATGTGAAAGGAAAAGCCAAACTGTGTTAAAATCTCATGTTAAGAGAACTAGGAGACCAAGGAAAGAAATAAAGAAGGAAAATCTGGAGTTAGTTATTATTAATAATCAACATTTATCCCCAAAATCATAAGCATGACAAATAAACATGCATATATCCAGATTAGACCTTTTTATATAGAGAGAGAGAGAGAGAGTAGCTAAACTGCGCATATTACTACAAAGGAAATTTGAAAAAAAAAATTGCACTGAATCTTCTGAAAAAACTGAAACAGATAGTGTTGTGGTAGTAGACCTTTTTACTCTATGTTCATTATGAAATGAATATATTTATTGTTTATTAAAAAAAGAGATTATCTGCCTTACTGCCTAGGTACTTTAGGATCTTCACAGCTAACCTGTTGTCTTTCAGGCCTAACCTTGATAAAATATGCTAATTTTTTTTACCCACAAAGATTTGTGGGTTTGCCAGCAATGAGAAAGGCCATTACAAATCTACAGATAAAGACAGATTAACTAATGGGATAACTGAATGTTAATATCCAAACTAGACAAGGACTGTTTTGCTTAACATCACAATTCAGCAACAATTAGCTGGCACACTTCTAAACACAGTAGTGATCTGAAGTAAACAACTAGCACCACATTAATTATACTGGAGCCAAAGACCTGCTAAAAGGACTTGTGAAAGTGCTGTCCTTCTTGTTAGCTGCCAACCCCAACAAGGTTTTGGTCAGGTTGCCAAAAATACAGAACCCACCTTTCCCCGATGTGAAGGAATCAAGGTGCCCTGTTATTTCACAGAGGATTGCAAACAGCCAGTAGATGGTAGCAACTGTCGGTCACTAGTAACCTGAGCTGGCTCTTGCCGACAACCTAGATGCAAAAAACCTGAGTTTCATTATCAACTGCATGAGCTATTCAGCCTCCCAGGAGAAAAATGTATTAGCCTTTGCTATAGCTAATTTTAATTGATAGATTAAAATGTTTTCAGAAACAATGCTGACCTATATATGGACTTCTTTATGCTGTCCATTTAAGTCAATATTCAGGGGAAAAGTAAGGCAGAATTGCACTGGCAGGGTGTGTGAAAATAGTCTGACCACATGGAAAGATAAGGAGAAAAAGACTATCTTGTCTATCCATGGTTTTGGAAGAAAGAAATTTAATAGAATAAGAACAAAAGAATTATTACATATGTGTAGAACTTTCAAAACTAAAGTCTGTATACACGTTTTCAAAAAACCTGTCAAGTGTCTTAAACATTAAGTATCTTTATGTGGTGGATATATAAAATGCAATCAGCATGCTATGAGGAATAGGTGAAAGAAGCAAATGCCTCACTGTTGCAAAAAAATGCGAATATTTCTTTTTAGAGGAATACTTTCTGGCCTGTGATAACTGTTACTGATAGAAAATTATTAGCTTAAAACTGTAGGATGTGTCTTATAAAAAGAATTTGTAAATTTAATAACATCATTTCTGCATAAATTAAAATATTTTAATAGAATGTACTTGCTAAATAGTTGAATAAATGCTAATTGAGGGAAACATCTGCTCTGAACAAGAGCATTTACCACAGGCAAAGTGCTTGTCTGCAGTGGCAGTTTGCATGAGGAATAACAGAATGCAAAGCCTCAATCTGTATTTTTACTCTGACAGGGAGTTTAAGGATATGGCATGTTGAGTTTGACATGCGTTGTGTCCCTGATTTCCATACCATACTTGCTTAGTTTTCGTGGGAAAAACTGAAGTAGGTGGGAGGAGGTGGGAAGGAGACATTGCAAATTATAAGGGATGACACTAAAAAGCTTAAACTGGGATATTTAAAACAAGTTGTACCATTCTGGGTCCTTGTTTTCTTTGTTATCACTGCTAATAAAGGATCTTAGACACATCTGTGCACCTCAGTTTTCCTCAGAAACACCTATGTCATGCTCACCTGCTGACTGTGAAGAAAGTACAATCTGCTTAGTGGGCCTGCAAACAGCTTTCCGTCAAGAAACTGGCACATGATGCAAATGCAGTCTGAAGACCCTCCATCAGCCTTCCCAGGATGGGATGGTTTTGGAGAATTGACAAGTAATATTGGTTTGGATTTTTATTTTTTTTTTACTTCTAGAAAAAACAGCATCTCTGTCCCTGAATAGACCCAGAGAGCAGAGCTGATGAGTAAGAGGGCTGAGAGCTGGTGTAGAAAATAACAAGGCTCTGCCTGCCATTTTCACATCCCTGCTAAGCTGTCTTTAATAAGCATTACAATTAGCTTCTGATAGCTGCTTGGAGGCCTGCATGGAGCAGGCTGGCTTTCTGAGTATGGGTCTTATTAGTGAGTTGTCTCCCCACAAAACTGCCTTCACAAGTGACACCCTTCTCAGCAGTCTCCGCGGAAGTGAAGGATTGAACCCATTCAGAGACTGAGCAGCCTGTAAAGTCCATTCCCTAAAGGACACAATAACAAGAAAATAAATATAAAGGAGAGTGAAGGAGAGAGGACAGGACAGCATAGAAGAACCTGCACTGATGCTAAACAGAGCATAATTGTCATAAGGGTGTTTTTTCAACCTCTGAGCTATGAACCTAATAGTTTTCTCTTGGAATAAATATACTTCCATCTAGTTTTGGCAATAAGCAATTCTCACGTCAACATCTGCAGCTTTTACAAAAAAAAAAAATATATATATATATATATATATATATAGCCTCCCTTTAAAACTTTGATTTATTCTCCACAGTAAAATAAAATTATGGTGTAGCTGAAAATAACAGCAGCCCATGGTTCTCAAATACCCCGTAGAAACAATTTGGCTGAATGACCCCTTGCCTGTGTTTCCTGATTATAGTGTCACCAAAATCTAGTTATAATGATATTTTCTTTATTAAATTATGGGCTCCTGGCAGGTATGCTCTCTTTTGTAAAGGACAAAGAGTAGCATGCATGATCTCAATGCAGTTAAACATCTAAGTCATCTTTAAAATACACTGTGCAGAACAGAAACAATACCAAAATGAAAAATGTACATGCACTGAATCAACTAAGTTTAAAGCAGAGGTTGTTCATTTCATTTTCTCTTTTCATTATTATGTTATGCTGTATGTTATGCTATTTCAGACATCATCAAGGACTACTCACAAAATTCTGCATTTATGGAATCACTTTTTTCTAACCTCCAGCTGAGAAAATGCCTTTTAGTTTTGTTTAAATCTGATCATTATTTTCCTTCCCATTCTGAATATGTACTCCCTGACACAAAGTCTCTCAATAAAAAAGCGGATAGGTAATTGCAGTGTTTTGTTTGAAGACTTATGGTACATAATTCAAGGTTCAATTCTACTAAAAGGCAAAACTGACCAATTTCCATTCTTTATCTGAAAAATCAAACTTGTTCTCCATGTGTAATCTCTATTATAGAAGCATCAAACTGAATATAAAACGAGATTTTTCCTACCAATATCATGTATTTCATAACATTTCTGTGTTGGATCTACATATACAGACATGTACATACATATAGCCAGATCCATACCTACTACAAATGCTTTCAGCAAAATTACGAGTGTTACATCAGCTAAGATCTTGACCTATAGTTTTGTGTAATGTAAATTCAATACTCTGAAATTGCAATGATGCAGGCACTTCTAATAGGAAATAATTATGTTGACAAGCCCGCTCTGAATGGTAATGTAATAATAGTCTCATTCTGAGCTCTGTAAGAACAGTCCTCAGGGGAAGATCAAGGATTCACCACAGCATAGACAAAATGAAATTTTACTGTCCCAGGAATGAGCACAATCCTTGCAGTCTCACTACTGGGTAAGGAAATGCAGTTTCACAGTAGTTCCGACACTCCACCCTGGTGCAGCCAGTTGCTGAGAATGCAAAGGAACTGGCATGGTGGAGTGTTTATAGTAGGGACGGCCATGCAGGCAGTGGGATCATGGCTACCTACCGATGGGGACATGAAAGTCCACCAGTCATGGCATCCCCAGTTGCTCAGGAAGGACTATGCTGACAGGAGCAATTTGCCCTGCCTTGGGTTAGACAGTATAAGCCAAGTTCAGAAGTGCAGTAGTCACTGTAACACCAAGAATGTCCTTCTCATGCTTTCCCTTGCTTTCCTGGCATGATTTTTCAGCTGCTATCCCATTCCTGGACATGGCTGATCATGCAAAAAGTGCCCCAGAGCAGTTCTGTAGAAGAACTCTCTAGCAAACTGAAGTATCTTGACCAAGAGCAGAGTAAGCTCCATCTCAAATGAGAGCAAAATGTGTAAGTATGAAGCTTTACCAACCAAGTAAGACAACCAGACAATGTCATCTGACAAAAGTGGCCAAAACCAAAGCACACACCAACCCTGGAGAGATTTATTTCTGCACTGAATCATCACACTTTCTTATCTCCAACAATGACCTAAACCAGAGCCATGAAAACAAGCCTTCTCAGGCCTTCTGAAATGTTTGAATCTCAGGGTTTCAGCTCAGCCTAACCCTTAGTGAAACCTTGACATCTGCAAATACAGGCCTTTCACATGCAAATAGAGGGGTGTAAATAGGGAGCACAAGCATTTTGGAAATGCTTTGACATACTGGGCGCATAGACCAACTTTCTTTGGTCACTTCTTTCTCTGCAGTTAAGAAATGTTAAGACATATGCCATGCAACGTTGTCAGGACTTCTTCCCTTCACTATCCATGCGCCTAATGATTTTGATGAAAACATATTCAAAAGGGTCATTCACCAGTCTCCCTCCAGGCTTAAATATTTTCAACTCAAAGGATGCTAGAAAGGGAGTGATACTCTGCCCAGTCCTTTTCACAATACACATCATCCAAGCAGAGGGTATGTGAAAAATCATGGACATGCCTGATGTTATTGTAAGGTTTCAGTGTTAGCATCCTGTGCTGGGAAAGGGCTCTACTTAAATTCTTCTATGGTGATAAGATCTGCCTTTGCATGCAGCACATTTCCAGACCCCCTTCCTCTGTAATGGCAACTTCATGACTTCACCAGATAACACAAATTTCCCCACCACAGAATCATCTGCTACAGTGATCACACCCCACTCTCTCTTCGGGTGACAGAGTGCTAACATGACCCCGGGCTCCTTGTATGTTGCTTTTATCTTTACTATTTTAAAACTGAAATTTCCAAGGAGCAGATTCCAGGCACTTTTGGGGCCTTGCTAAAATCTCAGTAGCAGTTATGATTAGTCCGGATAACTTTGGTCACATTTAAGTGGCTTCTCCTTGGGTATCAAACTGGCTTAAGTTACTGTTGATCTCACCCACAGCTGGCTTCCTTGGTTAACGCATGGTTCCTGTTCTTCTGTAACTCTCACCATCTAGTTAACTGACTGTTACTGAAATGCTGGTTTTAGCCCAGAAAACACGATGGACTCTGATTTTTAGCTAGATGCTATTTTTCTTTTATGCAACTCACAGCAAGCATAATTTCAAAAGTTGAAGATCCTTAAGCAAGTCAGTTTATTTTTGTGCTTTTGATATTATCAGATTTATAGTCAAGTCACTAAGGACTTAAATGACTACAAGGTCTTCTCTGGGGAAAGTCTATCAGAAAGAAAGATATTCTTGGAAGAGTTTTAACCTTTCCAAACCACAAAAGCATTGTAAAATTCCATCTTAAGGCAATATGTGACTGACAGTTTTTCCATTTTATTGCAATAATCTTGCAATCCTGCTTTACTATACATCTTAATCTTCCACTTTCTTCAGCAAGATTGGATTGAGATCACCAGCATCAATAAAGAAGCAGGAACAGCATCTACTTATATTTATCAGGAGGAAAGAATTTCAGCTGACAGTGATGAAGAAAGATTAAATTCTTGTTCACTTTCAGCCTGGTTCCTGGGGATTTTCTGATGTATTTTAATCTGATGGATTTTCCAGGACCTATAAACAAACTAAACTAAAAATCAAAACAAAACAAAAAAAACCCAAAACCCTGCTTAACAAAGTTTTTCCTTCAATTCACTGTATAAATCTTCCTCATACACTTTTCCTTACTTTCTCATTTCCAGGTTAGAGATCAGTGCCTGCATTCTAGAAACAAATGTTTTTAAACAGCACTGTAAAATATGGAAGTGGCCTAGTCACTTGTTACATGTCTGTAGTGATAAGTGACCAAGTCTTTTATTGCTGTTTAGGTTGGCAGAGAAAGCTATAACATATCCATGTAAAGGGAATCATTTCGATTTTGATTTAGTAGGGGAAGGAAGGAAAGAAGGGAGGAATTTGCAAACATGTCTATGTGTCTCAAGGGTTTAAATCTGGCTTACTCTTGCCATGCAAACCAGTCATAAATCTGAAGAAGTACTAGACAACATTAGCTGCAATACTTTATGAACAAACCAGTTACTGGATGCAGAAAGCATAAGTACCTTTAGGGGATGTATACTTCTGTTACAGCTTGGCATGTCGTGACCCTCTCTTCCTCCTGCCAGCTCTGCTGTGACTTTGTGGAGCTGGTCAAAAAATACGCAAATTTTGCTAACACTCGAGTTTAAAAAATATCATGAAGATGTCTTAAAAACATTTTGTTTGCTTGATTTACTATTCATCTTTCCTTCTCCATTTCACCACAATTTCATTTTCTGTGGAAAGTTTCTGCATTTCCTTTCAAGTTGTTTTTCCTGTTGATGTACTAAAGTAATCAGGCATCCTGTCAAACTCTGGATGTATTCCCAGGAGGACTCTATTTCCCTGGTGTACATGATCCTGAAAGGATGAACTGGCCCGATAATTTTATGTTCTTATGTTACAGAGCACTTACCACTGAGGTAGAGAGAGCAAAGTACGAGGGAAATGTAGTTTTACTGTTTCCATTTTGCAGAAGGGGAATTTAGGACAGTATTAAAGGCCATCTTAGAAAATCATACTCTTGAAATAGCCTAGAGATGTGCAGTACTTGGCTTCACAGTCAAGCCCTTACAGACAACAATACTTCTGTTGGTTTCACTGGTGCAATGAGCGATAGATCTGACTGAATTCAGGAGTTAACAAAGTTAGGGAAAACTCAATCTGGAGACTTAGTGGAAAAACAGGAGTTTGGCTCACCACCACTTGCTACCTCATGTAATCACTTTCATTTCTACGGGGCATTGTATGAACATGCGACAGTGAAATATTCTGATCTGGAAACATTTTGCACCGACATTATGTAAATGCCAGACAGAGGAGACAGTGGTTTCCTCATGGCCAGAGTTTGTATTTGGGGCCTGAGAATCTCTCCAATTACTTTAGAAAGCAGTTTGAACCACTAGAAGTGGATCTACAGACCTCAGGAGTTGGTGCAGAGGTTCTGACATCCCAGTAAACAGATTTCTGAGTATTCCACTTCGTAATAGTTCTAGTCCGGTTCTATGGACTGAATGCCCATGCAGCTTGAGTGCAGTAGGTGATCTCCTCAGCCATCACTTCCAGTTTAGTATCAACATAAAAGACTCTGGTTCATGAATGCTGAGACAACTTCAGGATACAAATCAAACCTCAGAAAATGGGAAGAGTCTCCTTTTAAGGTTGAGAACTGTTGGACATTCCTAAGTGGTAGAAATAGATCCAATATACTAATTCTAATAATGTACTTATAGTAGGTAATGCCTATCACACCAATGACTCCTTCAGTGGTATTAATTGCAATTTATTATGTATGCATTCATTATGCCCATTCCTTCAGATCTGGTTGTGCTCTGCTTGATACAGCACCCAAGTGCGGCTCAATTTTCCTTGCGCTTTCTGGTGCCTGTATTTATCATTTCAGCCCCTGGCATAATTAGATTCCCTGTTGGGAATTACTGCTTTAGTCAGAGATTGCTCAAAGTAGCAATGATCTACCAATGCTCTTTCCTTTAGGAAAATTTATTTTGGGCTAAGCTTGGTTCTGCACCAGCCAGAAATTGCTCCCAGCCTGGGTAACATCACTGCAGCCTGTGGAGGACAGGATCTGTTCCACAGCATATTTCCAGGTTATCATATTAATATGTCAGTTGTTGTTGTTCTGATTTGCTAATCACTATGCATCAGCAGCAGTCATTAGGCTTGTGTTCATCATCCCAGATGAAATCTGGCAGTGCTCAAAGTTCTAGCTTTCACTTTTTTCCTACAACTTGATAAATGGCACAACTCTATGTGAAACTCTCCCCTCCTACATTATTTTTTTTTAGATATTGCTCTATTCTATACATAGGCTGATTTCTATAAGAACATAAAGATGCAGCTCTAACAGAAAAATTGCTTAGGAAGTTCAGAGCATCTGAAATCAGAAGATGAGAAGCGAAATCATTCTGCAGACTTAATTAAGGCTTTTGCTAGCAGCAAAAACTATAATGCAACATGACAGTTATTTGAATGATTTTTCTTAAGATGACTATTGCTTTTCATTATCTAATTTGACATTAAGGTTGGTGCTGTGTATCTAGCATGCAAAACAAAAATAAAAGTTAATAAAATACATGCTAGAAATAGAATACAAGTTCAGAGGGAGTGCTCTGGGGGCCAGGCCTTTCTCACGCTTTGGGGAGAAATACACTACCATACCCTTGTCCTAATTTTTTCAGTGTAGTTTAGAAAAGGCCTTATGGCTAATATGTCACGTCTAATATAATTTGCTATTTCTGCCTTGCATTTTATTGAACCTTACTTTTTCATATTATAACCGCTCTGCTAGAAGGGCTATAGATAAAGTTGTGTCAGCATTTCATTAGTAACCCTGGTTTTCAGTGTTTTTCAAATCAGACATTAACACAATTCTCATCCTTCTCTTTAGACTGGTAGATATTTTTAATTTAGGTGTGAATCATTTGGAATAATTTTTTTAAGAAATAGTCTGGCCCACTTTTTATCTGAAGATCTAATTTTGCTCCTAAACAGAGAAAGTTAGCAGTATTTCAACTGAGTCCTGGAGTTTAAACCATAGCCCAGGCAATTTCTTCCTCTTGCAGAATGTGTTCTTCCCAATCCTCCTCCAAAATATGCCAGAAGACTAATAAATAATAAAGTCTGACCTTCGCAGGTCCTGAGTGCTTCCACCTTACACAACCAGAGGACCTAGTGGACCACTCAAACACAAGAGTGTGCCTTCCCTGGCAGGGAAGCTGACAGGGACAGGGAGCTGACTCTACAAAATCAATCAGTCACACAACTGACAGCACAGTCCAGTCAATTCAGGCTTGAAATCAGATATTAAATGCAATTGTGCCTTTGTGATAATATTTGAAAATAAAACTGCACTTACTCTTGAAGTCTTGACACTAAAAAAAGCAAACTATTTAACTTAGTGTAGATTTTGACTGCATAGGAATACATGACAAAATCTCCTGGGAGTTTTACTTACAACACAGCAAAAAATAAATAAATAAACACAGTAATTCTCCCTTGAATTATTGAACAATTGAATTGGTTAATACTCTCAATGCCAGCTGCACAAAGAAAATAAATAAGGAAGAATGTTTTATGAAAAGAATTCCTGTCTCAACTGTGTGCCCTTCTTTTGAGCAATGTAGATGCTGAACTGAAATATTGATTGATAGGTAATTAACAAAATATATCTAATTTATCTTATGATTAAAGATCTAAGTATCTCTTTTAAGTGGATTAAAAGGAATTCAAATATAAGTATTTCATTTGTGAAACTGTATTGCTTAAGTAATTATGTATTAATTACTTGCAAATGAGGTATTTTTGTTTCATATGTCTTAAACCTCAACAAATACCCTTAATGAATTAACTGATAATGAGTGTCTTTTTAAAGCAGATCAGATACTAATTTGAAGTAGCTTAATAGGTTCTTACTGCTAATATTGTCATTACCTATTGCAAGCACCAGCAAAATAGGATGTTTTCCTTTTTTTACTCTCTCCTTTTTTTTTACTATTCTCTACCGATGCAATAGTGTTAACCCTATGGTAAAGAAGAGGATTTCCTTAATCCATGTTTTCAGTATGAAATTTTAAAGGATAATAGCAGAAAGCCTTTTTGCATTTAGTAATGATTAAAAGAAATTATGCCATTTATTCATGTACAAACTAATGAAAAATACTGTGTTCCTATGATTGAAGTTTGGAAAAGAGGCACTAAATGATAGAGCAGCTGAGATTGGAAGGCACCTCTGAAATCATTTTATGTGACACCCTGCTGAAAGCAGGGTCGTCTTCGTTTGGGTTGCTCAGGGCTTTATCTACTTGAGATCTGGACACCTCCAAAGACAGAGTCCTCAAGTACTCATGGAGCATTGCAAAAACATCATCTTCCCTGTCTTTCTCCATGTCTTCCTTTGATAGCTTTCACTAGCCACCCTACTCCTTCTGAAGCAGACCTAGAGCTCTAGAATTTAGTGTCCAGACCTTCAGATGTTCCTTTCACCAACAGTTCCAACTCACCTTTCTCTCATCAAATTCTCTGATATTTCTCCTCCAAATTTTACTGCTTTTCTCTTGCTTTCTGTATCATTAATAAGTTCATACTAATTTCAGTTTCTTTAACTAGAAGTAATAGTTTTCTGACATCTTTCACACCATTTAGATCAAGGTCAAAATACCTGTACTTAACTTTCTAATGGTTCATTCAGACTTTTCATTAGAGTTCTCTTCTGGTATTAAACTACCACATATTTATATTGACCTTTCTTATTCTCAAAGTTACATTCTAATTTGCAATTAGATCTTGATTTAAAATGCCTGCAGTGATATGATAAAAAACCCCAACCTTCTGGCTAAAAAGTCAAAATCTGAATAACATTATCCAAAAAAGTAAATATTTTGATGAAACACAGCGATGCTGGCACACAGAAGTTAAAAATCAGATGTCCCATGCTCTAGTTCATGGCCATACTTCCCATTACCTAAATGTCTACTTCAAGACAGTTATTTAGTCAACCTTGACAGTTAGTAGAAAGGTTTAATTGCCTCAGAGAGGGATTCAGCCATCTTACCATGATGCCTATCCCAAGATAGCACGAACTACCTGCTGCATATGCATATCCCTCCCTGTCTCCAGACTCTTTGAGACCCTACTGTATGTCTCTGTGCTTTGAGTTTTATAGCCATTCACTTCCAAAGAGCTTTAGAGGGTATTTCTGACAGGAAATATCTTGTATCATCAAGTATCTAACACCATGTTGTTGGCTATTGTACCTAGACACAGCAAATGCAATCTGTGAAACAGGCTTGGCAGAGCAAATATGTGTGAAAGAAGACAGAAAATTCATTATGCGCAGTCAGTGAGACATAGAGAAGATGGAAGCAAGGCCAAGACAGGAGGGAAAGGAAAGGTGAAAATGCTGAAGGAGAAAAAGAAGTATGGCTGATGCAGAGAAGAAGCATGATCTGATCAAAGAAGGATATGGCAGCAAACAAGTCTGAGGTGTGCAGAGTGGCTTTTAGATTGAGGGAATAAAATAAAATTCATCCATCGATGGATGACATGACAGCTACGCATGGAGAGAAAGATGGGTAGCCAGAACAAAGAAACAATTAAGCTAAATACGTCTCTCAATTATTGCTAATTATCAGTATGTCACTCCTAAGGGCACCACTGTGATTACACACAAAGATGAGATACATTGTTTAGCACAAAAAGAAAGAGATGAAGCAAACCTGTTCATAACTGATCCTGTAATTATAAATTCAGCATATCTCAACCTGTGTCCACTAACAAACTCAGCCAGAAAGTCCGTTCACTTGCACTCAGCCAGGCAAGATGCACTGGTGGAAGGTAAAAACAGGACCACCTGCCCAAGACCACTGCCTGGTATGATGTGCATCCACCCTCTTTCCACAAGAAAGTGACTATAAATCTGCTGACAATAGAATGTTTCTCTTACTCATCTTTCATAAATTCCTTTACAGGCAGGATACAGACTTTAAGGGATCTGTGACACAAAGCTACTGATTGGAGACAAGACCTTTATTAGGCGGCTCACAGGCACCCTGTGGAGAGCAACATCTAATTGAATGATGCAAGAGAAAGAGGACAGGACAGACTACCAATTAATTTTGTATTCTCTCTTTGCCCCCACATTTGCTTCAGTGTGATCAGCAAGGATAACCCCCTCACTGCCATGGGGTTCACACACTGAAGGACAGGACTGTATGCTGCATCTTTATACTACTCACTGAAAGCTGGGCTACATTTAAAGAACAGGGTAGAAGGGAAAGAGAGCATTCAGTCCCCCCCTCATATAATAAAATCAGTTTAACAACTCACATGCTCTCTCTGTTAACTCTTTACTATGTGAGACCTTCTTCTGGAGGAGAAGATTCATTTCCAGGAAACTATAAAGCTAAATGTGATACTTTTAAAGGGGAGATTTTAACTGAACTTCTGATAAGAACATACATAAGAACCCCTTTGAGACTGATCTTCCTATGATTCCATTGATGCCTTGGGTGTTTTATTTGAAATGTTAGACATTCCTTAGACAGAACTATGAGGTTTGGCTTTTAGCAAGACAATCAAGGTTTTATGCTTTTAATCACCATCTGTTGTTCAATAAATGTCAAATTGTTCCTAATGCTGTCTTCTAGCATACGGGGTTTTAATTTGATTTTGTATTCTGTGTTCATTACTGGCAATTGAAGGCTTGTCATATAAGATTTTGATTTTTTATATTGTCATGATTCCAGTCAGAAAAACATAAACAGATGCATTCATACACAGACACACACACATCTGTGTATGACTTTTCAAAGCTGTAGAGGAATACGAAAGAGTATGAAATTGTTCTGTCAGTGGTCACAGTGACTGCAGTCTCCACAAAGAATATAAAAAGAACAAGATTACAGATCTCAGGAAAACTGTTGAGAAACATCAGGATTGTCAGACTGCATCTTTCAATCAGAAAGATCAAAAGACATTTTAACAGAAAATACTCTGTATGTTACAGTGAGGTTCAGGGTTCAACCAGGAGGACTCTGTCTGAGCCACTAAAAGAAAATAAATCAGTTGTTGACTCAGAAGGTGGTTTTGATGTCACAGCAAAAAGTCAATATACTCTGAAACACCATGCAAATCCAGACTGGTTGGGCTAAGAGTTTAGATATGAGAAGGTTTTCTTCTGATCACAGCAGAGAAAGCAGATGTGAAAATGAACTTCCTTTGATGAGCTTCTGCAAATGTCAGCAGAGGAAGCAGAAATTCTATCCCGCTCTCTGATCCAGGATAACAGGTCATCTGCCAGCAACTGGTTAAATAACAGGAACACACTGCTTTCCTGAAGAGTTTTACAAATTCTTTACAAAGAATTTTCTTTGCAGTCATCAAGGAGAGATGAAATACCTTTCATCTGTCAATGTGCTGTTAACAATCTGAGATCTACATGATATATCTGATTGCTTGGGTCAATTCTCAAATATTATCCAAAACCTTGAGTAACCATATGTAAAGCTAACTGGGACAGATTCAAGGTTAGAAATACAGAAAAAAAAATGTAGGTCACTGTAAAAAGCATGCTAACTTGTCAGGCTGATACTGTTTAGATCCTCAAGAGGTATAAACTGATAAAAACAGGTAAGATGCCTCATGCACATAGACAACAAGACAGTAAGTGGCCACACACAAAATTCATGAGTGAACCTGGAGATCAGTATCAGGTCTAATTCCAGAATTCAAAGTCATGGCTTTAAGTCAGAATAGGAGGAACATATTGCTGAGCTACCAGACCTGAACAGGACCTCTGTCATCACAAGAGGCTGTTTAGACTAGTCCCATCACCACAGAGGAACAACCAAGTTTGTATTAATTCTCCATAGATATTCATCCGGCCTTAAAACCTTTCCAAGACTCTTTAACATCCCCAGACTCTTCCATGCTTGACGGTCCTTCCCCTTCGAAAACCTTTCCAAGTCTTGATCATACCGTTTCTCTTTCTGTACCTTAAGCCTGTCCTATGTTCTGCAGACATGTAAAACAGCTCATTTGTTTCCCAGCTGACAGTCCTTTGCCTATTAATTTCCCCCTCAGTGTTCTCTTCTCAGCACCATCCATCCCCAGAAAGGAAAAAACATAGAATTGGAGTTGTTTCACCCACTTTCATAGTTAAGACATGCTGAAGTTGGCCAGGTGGGCCATTGTCGGGGTAGGCAGCGGGTCTGCTGAACGCCAGACAGAACCGATGGAGTTTGACCTTGGCCAGATCATCCCGTACCCGTGAGAGGCCTACGTGCAGGAAGGCATACCACACAAGAACAAAGAACTGAGTAAGCTAGGACAGGGAACATTTTCTGCAAGAGATACGGCACTGCTGACCACAGACAAGAAACTATGTGAATTATGTTCAGAAGCAAGACTTTAAGAAAGCTATCCAATCATGTACCGTTGCTATGGGTTTAGCCAATTGTGTTAGAGCTTGCAGTAGCTGTAAAAGATATATAAAGTATGTAGAGAACAATAAAGTGTTTCTTTTGCCTCTGACTTGATTATTGATTGTCGCTTGACCGTCTCTACCGCAGCGGGCCATGGTAAGTAACAGTTGTTCATGGTGAGGTAGAAAGAAGCACCAAGCATAGAGCTAAGAAAATAGCGAAGTTTCTCAAAGATAGCCAAACACCCCAGCTATTTACTCCCTGCCAAACATCTATCTGGTCATCATCTCAAAAGAAAAGGTAGATGATGTGCCACAAACCATATCCAGGTGACAATAGCCTTTGCGCATAGCAATAGCATCAGTAAGGTGACAAGTGTATTGTATGCGCCGTAGAAACAGCACCACCAGTTAAGATTTCATTCTTTTCCCTGACTTTTTAGCTAAGCCACAACCACAAACTAGTCCAGGGTCCATTTGTACTGCTGAAAAAGCCTGTGCCGAGGACCTTGTTGGTATATTCAGGACATAGCAATGTCCATGTTGCCTCACTTCTCTCAGCCACAAGCTGTTGGTGGTTCAGAGGGCAGAAGCCAAGGCCTACAACATTCCAGCAATGCTGCTATTTGACCTGCACGGCTGCAGACTCGAACCGTGGCTAAGGTTTTGCTGAAAATTTGGACCTAAATTCCAACCCAGCACCTATTTTACACTAAATTTTCAGAAATCTTCCTGTGATGGCTAAAAACAGTGATGGCTTGTGAAATGAGAGGTAATAAAGGCATAGATCGGAAATAACTGGGGATAGGGGGAAGGAACCACTATTACTGATATTGTGTAGGAAGAAATAAAAAGATTTTAACTTGACCTGTATATTGGGATTTGGAAAAAGAATTGATGTGAGATAAAAAAAAAAAAAAAAAAAAAAAAAAAAAAGGTTATACAATGCCCAGTGGCAGAGGAAAGAAAGAGGACTTCAGGGGGGGTACTAAAAGCTCCATTTTGTCTGCGTTAAGCTTACACTGATGGTTTCAAAAGCATAATTGCTTCTAAGATAGTCAAATTATGCATTATGAATACATTATCTCATGCATTTAGACCTCTTTTTCTGCTGACAAATAATTCACAAAACAATCCTGTTTTCTGTAAATGTGTCTCCTTGAAGCTCAGAAATTGGTCTAAAACCAATCTTTACAACACTGAGAGAAACACCTCAGCTAGTTCAGCTACATTACTAGGTCAGATAGATCTTCTATGAGACACTCTTTCTCACACACATATACACACACAAGTCAGTACGTACTATCCAGTGTCTATATTATGGCAGCCTCCTGAACGTTTCTCAGCTTACAAGAGCAATTGCCATGGAAATGTTGTGACAATCCCCTCGAGGCAAATGAGTGGTCTACACAACAGCATTTCTGAGCTCAAGAGGTCCCTTTTCAAGGCTATATTGAATTGAGTAAGTCACACCATTACGGAGGCAGTCTCAAGACTGGCAGTGCAAAACTATACAGTGATTTGCCAGCCTTAATCGCTTTTCAGCTCTATGCAGCAGCCCTCTGGAAGTCCCAAGACATGCTTTTCCAACACTTGCGCAGTATAACTGAAGCATCCATTGTTAAGGGGCTGTTTTCAATTTTTCTTAGCAGTCCCTTTTGTAGCAGGGTCAGCTTTTTAAGGAGGGCTAACACTCCTTCAGTGTCAAAAGGACCCTGGGTTCCAAGAAAAAGATCCCACAAAGTAAAAAGAATTAAACAGATTATTTAAATAAAATAATATAGCATTATCACAGCTCAGATTATTTCTGCCCTCATTCTTCAGCACAGCTAACCTCCTCTACCATTTCATATAGTTTTCAGGTATGAGCCTTTTAGGGTTTTAGGATTCACTTTATCCTTTCCATTCTTTACCTCTTCACATTTTTTCTCCTCCCAGGGTTTCTCTGTCTCTTATCATTTGTGTGATACATAGGTATTAAAAATTACTGCATATCATGACCTGCCATGTACCATCATCCTCCCACTGCACTAGAACTGATGTAACCTACCCCAGTTCAGAGTATTGTCCTATATGGATGCATTTTATATAGGAGAGACTTAAGCTATCAGCAAATGCTTCTAGTAGATCAAAATTCATAAGCATTTGAATTAAGCAAGGGAAGCTTGCTGGTTATATAGACTCAGCTGCAAGTCCTAGATTCATGTTTGCTTACACTTTTATCCACCTCCCAGAATGGAGGATAGTGTATGTCTCAGGCTCAGAGGCCATCTCTCTCTGTAAGGGGATTAACTGCTTATTAGAAGTGTGAGAATGGCAATCTGGGAATTTAGGAGACTTGCTCAGGGACAGAAATTACATAACATAAGCAGGAACATGACAAGGACTTCGGTTTATGGTATGTGTCAGTGCTGAGTTTGAGGGAACATGCCCATAGGAATGATACAATTTCATTCTGCCCTGACACATTTGCTAATGTGACCAACAGCGCAGAGCATTATGGTGACAACGCTGATGTGGGAATAACCGTTCCTCTAATAGCCAGACTTAAAGAATTCATTTCCCATAATCTGACAAATGGCCATTTCCACAGTCATAGCCCATGGCATGTACATGGAGGGCTTCATAATCAAAACACACTTACAAACACCCTGCTTATCCCTGTTAGGAAATTATATATACTTTTCCTGTTTTAAGGAGAGGAATAACAATGACAACAAATGCGAACAACCTGCCCACAAGGAATTTGCTCATAATTCACTCTCAGTATCTGCCTCCTGCACTGTCAACAGAGCAGTCGCTCCTCACCAAGTGGCAATGACTTCCAACATCACAGCCCAAGAAAGACCTGCCTCCCCCTCCTCCTTCCCACTCAGCAGAGATATGCAGCAGACCCCTCCAGTGTCTACAAAGCCCCGCTCTGAGGTGGGCAGACCTGAGACAGCCATGACAAGCTCCATGGTCCATGTGCCCTTCACCCACACTCATAGAAGTGGTCTCAGCTCAGCACGTCCAGCCTCTGCTTAGCCAGCACCAAACTCCAACCATCCCCTGTTGTTCTGAGCTGTCATATGTCTGGTTCCACTGTAGGCAGACTCATGAGAAAAGCGTGGGTCCATCATAAAACCGTCGCTCCCCAGACAAACACAGAATCATCAAGGTTGGAAAAGACCTTGAAGATCATCCAGTCCAACCATTAATCTAACACTGACAGTTCCCAACTACACCATACCCCTCAGCGCTATGTCAACCCAACTCTTAAACACCTCCAGGGATGGGGACTCCACCACCTCCCTGGGCAGCCCATTCCAACGCCCAACAACCCATTCTGTAAAGAAATGCTTCCTAATATCCAGTCTAAACCTTCCCTGGTGCAACTTGAGGCTATTCCCTCTTGTCCTATTGCTTGTTACTTGGTTAAAGAGACTCATCCCCAGCTCTCTGCACCCTCCTTTCAGGGAGCTGTGGAGGGCGATGAGGTCTCCCCTCAGCCTCCTCTTCTCCAGACAAAACACCCCCAGTTCCCTCAGCCGCTCCCCGTACGACCTGTGCTCCAGACCCTGCACCAGCTCCGTTGCCCTTCTCTGGACACGCTCGAGTCATTCAATGTCCTTTTTGTAGTGAGGGGCCCAAAACTGAACACAGGAATCGAGGGGCGGCCTCACCAGTGCCGAGGACAGGGGTAAGATCCCTTCCCTGTCCCTGCTGGCCACGCTATTGCTGACACAAGCCAGGATGCCATTGGCCTTCTTGGCCCCCTGGGCACACTGCTGGCTCCTGTTCAGCTGGCTGTCAATCAGCACCCCCAGGTCCCTCTCTGACTGGCAGCTCTCCAGCCACTCCTCCCCAAGCCTGTAGCGCTGCTGGGGGTTGTTGTGGCCCAAGGGCAGCCCCCAGCATTTGGCCTTATGGAAACTCCTCCAGTTGGGCTCAGCCCATGGCTCCAGCCTGTCCAGGTCTCTCTGCAGAGCCTCCCCACCCTCGAGCAGATCAACACTCCCACCCAACTTGGGGTCACCTGCAAACTGACTGAGGGTGCACTCCATCCCCTCATCTAGATCATCAGTAAAGATGTTAAACAGGAGTGGCCCCAACACCGAGCCCTGGGAGACACCACTCGTGACCGGCCGCCAACTGGATTTAACTCCGTTCACCACAACTCTCTGGGCCCGGCCATCCAGACAGTTTTTACCCAGCAAAGCGTGTGCCCATCCAGGCCATAAGCAGCCATTTTTGCCAAGAGAATCCTGTGGGAAATGGTGTCAAAGGCCTTGCTAAAGTCAAGGTAAACAACGTCCACAGCCTTTCCCTCATGCAATAAGCAGGTCGCCCTGTCGTAGAAGGAGATCAGGTTTGTCAGGCAGGACCTGCCTTTCATAAACCCATGCTGCCTGGGCCTGAGCATCTGGTTGTCCCACATGTGTTGTGTGATGGTACTCAGGATGAGCTGCTCCATCAGCTTCCCAGGCACCAAAGTCAAGTTGACAGGCCTATAATAGAAACATTTCTTATTATCCTTGATTGCTGAAGCCAGATTATTTTCCAGCTGGGATTTAGACCTCCTGATTTCTGCCCTGCATAGCCTCACAGCATCTTTGTAATCATTGTGAGTCACTAGCCCCTTCTTCCAAAGGCCATAAACTCTCCTTTTCTCCCTGAGTTGCAGCCAAAGCTCCCTGTTTAGCCAGGGTGGTCTTCTCTGGCATCGACTTCTCTTACAGCACCTGGGGACAGCCTGCTCCTGAGCCATTTAAGACTTTCTTTTTAAAGATTGCCCAGCCTTCCTGGACCCCTTATACACTTCAGGACCATCTCCCAAGGGATTCTGTCAAGCAGGTGCCTAAACAAGACAAAGTGGGCTCTTTGGAAGTCCAGGATGTCAGTTCTGCTGCCCCGTCTCCTGGCGTCTCTAAGAATAAAGAAATCTATTATTTCATGATGGCAGTGCACTAAGCTTCCAGTCGTCACATCTTCCACCAGTCCTTCTCTGTTCACAAAGAGGAGATCCAGCAGGGCACCTTCTCTGGTCAGTTCTCTCACCAGCTGTGTCAGGAAGTTATCTCCCACACATTCCAGGAATCTCCGGGACTGGTCCCGCTCTGCTGTGTTGTATTTCCAGCAGATGTCTGGGAAGTTAAAGTCTCCCACAAGAACAACGGAAGTGATCATGAGATTTCTTCTATGTGCCTATAGAATATTTCATCCACCTCCCTGTCCTGGGTAGGTGGCCTATAGTAGACTCCTATGACAACACCTGCCCTGTTGGCCTTCCCCCTGATTCGAATGCAAAGACACTCCACCCTGTCTTCACTGTACCTGTGCTCAAAGCAATCATCACAGTCCCTGACATACAGCTCCACCCCACCACCTCTCATTGTCTATCCCTCCTAAAGAGCTTGTACCCATCAATTGGCACACTCCAGTCATGGCAGACATCCCACCATGTTTCTGTAATAGCCACTACATCATAATTTTCCTGTTGCATCATGGCTTCAAGCTCGTCCTTGTTACCCATGCTGTGTTCATTGCTATACATGCACTTCACATGGGCTGATGTCCCCATCACCTTTTCACATTTAGAGGTCCTAAGTCCAGCCTGAGCTTACACAGATGTTACCACAGTTACTGATCCATCAACATCTGTTGCATCTTTGTTGTGTTGCATGTGTCCAGACCTTGCCTCCCTGGGATAGCAGGGTGAGGGTCATTGCTGGCACAACAGCCCAGAAACTCTGGTAATCTACCCTGGGGCTTATGTCTGGGAGTTCCAGTTTTGTCCCCTTTCCCCTTCAAATCTAGTTTAAAGCTCTCTCGCATAGCTCCACTTTTTGACTATAAACAACATGCATGAAGGGGGAAGTGGAAACCAGTTCAGACTTCTGTGACTAAGCTTGGACTTGCTCTTTTCTGATGTTTCAAATTTGCCTTGCTTGCCCAAATCCAATATTGTTCTTCCTGAGAAATCCGTTGCTAGTATTATAAACTACACTAGCAAATAAATGTACACATCTCATTAATTACTAGAATGACTGCAATGAAACTGCTTCCTCACGTCTTTCCGTCCTCTTTCTTAGCTCTGCACATGTAATTTTCCACTCTATTGTACTTGCTCTGAACTCTATTTTGAAGAGCTTTTCCATTTACTGAAATACTAAACAGTCACAACAATTTATTTGCACTTCTATTGTGCCTGCCTCCCCTCAGAGAATATCAGCACAAATTACAAACATCAGTGATTCTAGCCTCCATTCATTCCAGCCAATATAATCCCCAGCCTACAGATGAGGAAACTAAAGCGTGACTTGTCCAAAGTCATATAGCAAACTCACTCCAGAAATCAGTGGTGTCTTGAGGATGCTGAAGGCCATGGGTACTCTAGTATGTGCCGCAGAGACACTCTCTGTACATACAGTGAGACCAGCTCCCTGAGCAGGAGGTGTGCATTCACTCCATCTGAGATTCCAGACTTGCAGAGCCACTGCCCAGAAAGTCTGACCTATTTGGCTGCAGGGTGGATTTTGAAGGAAAGGCCCAGAACCTGACCCATATGGTGTCATAATTTAAGACAGCACTGCTAAAAATAAGAACTTAATTCCTGCACAGGTTCCCGCCTGCAGAAGTTTTAGGCCACAGTTAAGGAAGTGGTGTGCACATCAATAGAAACATTTCATTTCAGTTTCTTTTCCTTCTGCATGTGTCTATAGTCTTTCTACACCTGACTCCCACCAGCTGGCTGGAAACAATGTCATCAGGCTATTAAATAGAATCTAGCTTCTGATCTTGGCCCCTAACTTAAGCTTCAAATATTAGGTTTATGATGAGGCGTTCCTCCTAAACTGTTTTAATCCCTACACAGCAAATATGGAAAAGTAAAGCCTTTGATAGGGACATGATGCATCCAACTTGGGTGACCAAATATAGATGAACTACATAACTTTTTAGAGTTTTTTCAGAAACATTCATCATTCCCAAATATCAACACAGAGGACACTCATATAAAAACATAGTAAATTACTATAGAAAGATCATTTAACAAGCAGTTTGAAATTTAAACTAAATATGTAAAGTAGGAGGACTAGACCTTGTAAGCCAAGTTCAGTTTCTTTTTGTTTTCAATTCAAGCAAAAAGTTCAAAATTATTTCTTTAGAAATTAAAATTAGTTTCCATTCATAGTCTTTCCAGTAAAAAATAATTATATAGCCAACCTTTTTAACACAAATATTGTGGGAGCTGAATTTTCAGTCATTTTTTTACCATGTTGAGAGTCACAGAGAATGATTTATCATCTTCTTACAACTGAATTCACACTGTGCTAGTTTTATAAGTTGTGTACTCACACACCAGACAGAACTATCCTGAAAATACAGGTGAATAATAGATTTTATAAACTATGTTGTTTTCACATGATAGAAACTATCTAAATTTGATTTGCATTTATTTGACATTTCGTTTGAAAAAATAGGAATGAAACTTTCAAAATGGCACATTTCATTTCAACATTTTCAAAAGGGATCTTTTGCATTTTTTATTTTGAAATGGCTTTTTCATATCAAAATTGACCTCATTTAAAAATAAGGGGATTCAACCATATATGGAACATGTGGTTTTAGTTGACTAAACATTTTAGTTATGCCAGTAGGGAGAAAATCATGTTATTATCCACCCCTGTATCTCCTGCCCACCCCTCACACACACACCCCCCAAAAAAAAAAGAGAGAGAGATGCTCCAGTTTGGTGTGAGTTGAGCTAGGTTTTTTTAATCACAATTTTTTTGTCTCAGCCCTCAAATTGTAAACTCTACTACTCGTTATTTGCTCTTTAGAAAGAGACCATGGCAACTGAGGGGCACACATTCAGGGATTCAGTTGCAACAACTATAAGCTCCTAGGGCCATTTGAGAAGCCCTAGAAGAGGTGCCCATGACACAGGGGCTACAGGAAATGTTCCTCACTAGACCAGATATATGCAAGGCAGTATACCCTAAGTCACTTCAAATGGCCCTAAAAGTAGCAGGGTGGGCCACAGAATTAAACCCCACATATTTAATTTAATCCACTTAACATGCAACAATACTCCAGATGTTATCTAGCCTACCTAATTTTACTATTTCATGTTTTTCCTTAAGGAGCAGGTGAGTCAGAGTTGGTCAGTGCCTAACTCTTTCTATGGATAGTGCCTATACAACTAGCTTAGAGTAAATACATCTTACAGATTGATAAAGATGCATAAAATAAATTCCGTTCCATCTGATTCATGTGGCTTTGCAGTATAATAGCGAGTGTGAACTTCAAATATTCACAACACACTCATCACACTGAGAGGACCATGCATGAAACACAGCCAGTCACAAAATTTCATGAGCTATTTGCTAACAGTTTGCAAAAAGTAAAAGTGAGTTCAGTTCTATAATTAAAGCATCCATGCCAAATAATTTACTCTGTTAAAATAAAACTTCTCTTTATAGTGTCATAGACAGCACTTAATTTCACTTGTGGAAGCCCAGGCAGTGTTCTAACTGGCACTTGGGGGATTCACATTGCCAGCTTTAGGCATCCCAATGAGATGCCTAAACTAGGAGGCCAATTTCCCTGGGCTCCCTGTGTAATCTACAGAGAAAGAACAAAAGGAACCGATCTCCCTAAACGCTACCTAAATCTCAAACAGCAGTGCATTCTGCAGTCTTTAGACCCCTCCCAGCCCTATAGATGCTTAAAATCATTAATAAATTAGATTTTTGTTGTTCTTACAAGGGTATTTAAAACCATGTAAGATATCCTGGAGTATCATGACTATCAGATAGGAAGCATAGACGCCTCTGGAATGGCTGTCGGGGCTAGGCGTAGCACCTTAGACAGTTCTAGACCTACACTGCATTAAGGTCTAAGTGACTTCCTACTTCACCTCAAAATCCCCAGTTTATCTTTAATTACCCATGCAAACTGAAAAGGACCTCTGTTTTGACGCTAAGCATTTACTGACTGCCTAAAGCTCTATTTCAATCCAGGATTAGTCAGACAGGTGACATTCAGGAGACTAAGTCTCTTGGAAAAGCTCAAGTTTATTCTGGTCTGGCAGAAATTCCATGGGAAGCCAAACGTCCCTCTTGCTGAAAAGGCTTTTTGGTGGCAGCCAAGAAAGGTAATGTAACGATTTAACGGTAATATTTGAAATTCTCTTCACTGTGTTTGGACTTGTTCCACCCACAATTGCCTCCCCCTTGTCTGGACTGAACAATCCCCCTGATGTGACTATGGAGGTCCTTGAGATGTGCACCATATTTGGGACAAAATAATGCTATTATCATACAAATGATGCTGAAGAGCTGCCTCTGTTGTGCAGGCTACACTGAAAAATGAATGAAAAAAAGATTAGATTCTGTGAGATCCTTCCTTGCAGGAACAATGTATTGTAAAGCAGATTTGCTTCATTTCCTTCAAAATCCCTCAGATAATGCAGGACAACGCTTTTCAATGGTTCCCACTATAAGCACTGCGTGTCTAAGTAAATGGGAACATGGTACACTTCAGAAATCATTGTAAAGAATTACTGTTTATCTGGATAAGGAAGGGTAGTCTTGAGACCTGATTATGCCTACTGATCCAAAAGCATTGAAAACTCTGTTCTCATTTTCACATTCTTCAAGTAGCAAAACTTGACATCTGTGCAAAAACTGTCCTGCTGAACAAAAAATATGGCTGCTGGTGCAACTAAAAGGGCTGGAGTTTGTTGCTAATGAAACTTTCACCACATTTTTATCTGTCCTTCAGAGGAGTTTGTGGTTATTGTTTTTTTAAAGTTCCCACAGGAAATCTCAGTGGTTTTATCTGCACTTTGAGGGTCATGTAAAAGGTTGGGGCGTGTTTGAACACTGAAGAAATTATTCAGAATGCAGATTTGTAAACAAGAGCGATTATTTACTCAGAACAATTGAGCCCAAGCATAAAAGCCAGGAAGCACATATACAGTGAGAGGGCTAGATGCCAACTCTACGTGCTTGCTGCCTACCCGGGTTTCTGGGCAGCCGTATCTCTCAGTCAGTGACACTAGCGAGGGATGAGGATTTTCAGCATCTCACAGGCTCTGACTGCTGCAGGGCTGTTTGCATGGACCATCCTGGGGTTTGCATGCTTGCCACAGTTCATGGAAATATGGCAATGGGGATTTATCACCTTGCACCTGGACCTCTGCTGTAGCCTTAGATACGTGGCCCTGCTTCTGACTGCTGTTATTTGTTCATCTCTTTAACACTAGAACTGCCACAGTTGCAGTTATCCTGTATAACTTCACAGTATCCTGGCAACAATTTTTGTTAAAGGGCGACAGTGCTGAATTTTCCTAACAGCCTTTCCATCCTGTAAACCTCACACACATGCACAGAACACAGCTGATATCTCCCTGAAAGATTTGTACCTGTTTCATGTAGAGAAATGCTGAAGTCAATCATTTGGTCATTTGTGTAGGGAAATCAGTTGTCGACCGTAGTAGGGAGCAGGCTGCAAACAGTGCTGTTTTCATTATGCACAACAAGCAGGTATTGAAATGATAGAGCATTCAGCTCTGCCTCCTAAAGATTCCCCACCACACAAAGCAGAGTAATATAATTGTTAAGAATGGAGGGGTACATTTTCAGAGTGCTTTGCTCAGCAGTTTATTCTCCTGACTCTGATTAAAGTTAATGGGAGTCATGCAGCTGAAACCCCATGGATTGCCCATGGTTTGATGACACAATGCAGCTGCAGACGAAGGCAGGATTGTGAAGAGTCAGGTACAAAATGGCAATTTTTGCTCCATTTAACCATCATCTCTTTTCCAGCTCTCAGCACATTAACCACTTTTCCGCTGATCGTGTCTGCAGTCTCTAAAACTAAGCAATGCTCTTTGGAGCACCCTGTTTCAACAGTAAAACTGAGACCTTGTCAATACAGCCACTAGTACCTATGGTAACACCTATATTGCATTTTTTTCCCAAAATAGACTTTTTTTACAATATGGGCTAATGCAGGATTGTTTTTACCCTGTTGGAGATTACTAATAATTCCTCTCCAAGGTACATGAAGGAATAACTACTGGGAACGCTCCACAGGTGCTACTGCTAAACCCTGTTCTGTGCATTGTTCGATTAACAGCATTTTTCATTTTATGAAATAAACTTGTGTGATTTATAGGTACAAAATAACTATTGGCTAAAAATATATTGTGGACATATTTTACAAGCTGTAAACATGCACTATTTATTTAAAGGAAAAATATACTAAAAGCTTACTTAATACAGTATTTAAGTGCCAGGAAATTTTGATCAAACTATTTCTATTGACAACTAGAAGACCAGAAACTCTGTGGTCTGTCCTTTTTATCTGTTCATCCCCAAATCCTTTCAAAGCAAAGCCATTCAAACCCCTTCTTTCTCTTTTGGTAACATCTCGGTATTTACAGCTTTCACTTTTATCCTGTTAATATCATCTTCAGAGTACCTTGGATACACCACTTAGGACACCCTGTCCAAAATCCCACCATAGGCTGGCAGTGAAAAAACTCCCAGCTCTTGTTTTCCAGATATATTTCATACCGAACTCAGTTTCTCAAGCTGAGAAAAAGTGTATCCATGACCTGCCTGTGAGCCAGAGAAATCCCCGTGCTGGAAGCTGAAGCTATGCACTAAGAGATCTATACTACTAAGTAATGGAGGATGAGGAACCATGTTGGACTGCTGATTACCCACATGGTTAGCTATGAAAGAAATGGCAGCTCTCTCCAGTATGGACTAGTGTTAGTCTGTACCACTTGGACTTTAGTTCCCTTGAAATATAGACAGTGCCAGTTATTTTTCTGAGTGTTGCAAAAATGGATTTTTATGAATCCACAATTCCCTTCCCAGGACATGAATATGTGCACTTAAAAAGCCATTGATTTATGAATCTAACTATAATAAAATGCTTTTAGGAAAGCTAATTTGCAAGAGAAAGGAGTTCCTTGCTCATATTTCTCCATATGGAAACATGAAGAGTTAATACTTGGATAAGCAAAAAATCAACAGAAGATCATTCTTGTATCTTAAGATTATTATGATGTGACCATCATCCCAGATCCTGGACATCACTCCAAAAGATCAAAATAAGAAAAATAATTGCCATCCTCCTTGAGCCTGATTCTGTGCCTGTAGATGCACCTCTGAATCTCTCTGGGCCACTTCTCTTACTGCCAATACAAAGGGAAAATCAGAAATTAGTATGAGCTAGGGAAAAGAGAATACACTTCCCATCTCGCACAGACACACAGTTAAAGCCCCCAGGCTCTCAATCAGAAGACATCAAAGAATCACTTCCAGAACATAATCCGATTCCCAAAGATTTGCACTAAGAAATCCCTGCAGGAGCTGGCAATGCCAGAAGCAGTACCAATCCCCATCCCGGTTCCTGTCCTGCATGACAAGGTGCAGTGTGAAGCTGCACAGACTGCACCCCAGAGTTTTGAAGGGAGTCAGGTTACTTGAAGGGAGAAGACCCCAGTAGTCAACACAGAGACAAAAGCCCAGATGTAAACATTTCATCTGATCTACAGAATCCTGACTGTCCCCCATTCTGCAAAGCTGCAGATTCCTCAAGGGGAGGGAAGCTGTAAAAAGAATGCTTTTCAGATAAAGAGATCTTTCACCACTTCCAGCTGACATTTTCTCCTTCCCGATTTATAAAAGCATGGAATTTAGCATGAATATTAAGAGTATTATTGTATCTTCCCCTTCTTCACATTGAGGTTTCCATGCTAAATTACTGTTAGTGAAAGACTCCGTAGCCCGCAGATAAAAGACACTATATGAAGAATTAACCATTATTATTCCCATTTAAAAAGCCAGACAAATCTCTTCACCCTTTAAAACACACCAAAAAGGGAGATGCAGAAAATGTTAAATCAAGGTGCATTTGATCACTCCAAACTTTCCTGAGTTCCAAAGATGCAGCATCTTTAACGTCACTGTTTCTTGGGGATATTTTTCATCGCAATAAAATGATTCAGCAGAGAACGTTTCCATTCAAAATGTTTCAAATTACTTTCCTGTCAAGTGTATAAAATGTCCTGCATTATGCATAAGAAGGATTTGTACCTCAGCTTTGCTAACATAAACAGTATTTCTATCATAGGCAACTAATAGAACAGGTTAATGCTCTGGGGTTTATTCATAATACAAGTGGTAACAATGGTAACAACCTGATCTAGTGGAAGGTGTCCCTGCCCATGGCAGAGTGGTTGGAACTAGACAGTCTTTAAGGTCCCTTCCAACCCAAACCATTCTATGATTCAATGATTTGTGCAGTTTATGTATGTGCTTCCCACATAGACATCAAGAACCTGAGTTCTTTTATGCCAATCTTCCAAACACAGGCAACGGCAGCAAACCTCCATCACCTCAGTCTTTCCGAGTCTTCTTTGACCCTCCCTGATAACAGATCAGGAGATAATTGCATCACACAGATGCACATAAAATTAGCCAAGAACCCAGTAGGTTAACAGAAGTATGGCTCACTAGGCAAATGCACAAAAGGCATGCCCACATCCAGTTGCAGAGTGCCCAGCAGTGAGGAAATTGCCTGTCAATGTACCCACACCACACTGCACAGAGGAGTTTGTCAGGTATTTCTAAAGAAGCTGTGTCATTTCTGTGGCACAGTGCTTGCACTCTGGAATCAAGTTAGTCACATTAGCATAGCCTGCTAGCCAAGTGCTCATGTTAGCATCGTGCTAAAACAGCTATCCTGGTTTTCAGCTTAAAGAAGTTGTCTATACTGCCAGAAGAAAGATGGCAAAGAGATTTCTGTCCTTGGTCCAAGAGGCACTGGCAGCTTTACATCATGTCGGCTTAGTGACTCAAGTGTCACTGTAAGAAGTTGCACCACAGGGCACAGACATATCCTCAGTTCCCCATGCAATACAGTGAGAGACCTGCGCTTCTAAGAGGAGGATGCAGAATGACTGACACACTGAGCCAGCCAGAAGGAAATGCCAAAGACTGAAATCTCCTCGTTAGTTGCCATTGCAACATTAGGAGTCAGAGCCAAACCCTGTACAAATCCATATATCCTTCAACTCTCATTACAGCATCAGCAGGGAATACACAGGAGCTGGGCTGTGAGATTTGGGTGCAAATTCCCCATCCCTCCTCTGAAAACTGTATCTCCATGCAGGCAGAAATTCAATATCCCTGAAGCCTTATGTATATTGACAGTCCAGTTCTTCTGTGACTCTCTGATGAAGTCCCAGGGATGGCTCCAATAACTTAGACAGCTTCTGTGTATCTCACGAGCACAATTCATGAACATTTGACACAGGAGGCAAGCCATGGGACTCTCCACATTCAAGGAAGTTGCTTGGGCTGGGGTGTTAGCCCTCTTCTCATTTCGTCTCTTCCTGGCTCCTTAATGCTTTCCTTTCAGACCAGGTGGGGCCCAGCAGTAGCAAAGATTATGTCATTTCAAAGTGTAATACATGAGCGTTACAGGTAACCAGTCCATTCTCCTCAATGATGATGAAAAGAGTTGTAGGTCAACTGAAAGGAGAGATCAACACAAATTTTATAAGGTTTAGAAAACATGACCTAAGAGGAAGGGGTGGGAGTCTGGGCTTTATCTAGAAGAGAAGAAAAGCATTTTCCACTTACACAGATGAGAGTTAACTTTGCTCCGAATCTATTGCAGACAGACCAAGAACACATTCCCAGACTTGAGGTTAAGGAAGTCCAGTGTCAGGATTATCACTGCATCCTTGTCCTGCTCCTGTACACTTCTCTGAAGCCTCTACTATTGGCCAGTGTTATGTAGACGACACTGGGGCAGCTGAGCCTTTGGTCTCAGCAACATAGTCATGCTTATCTTCTTAAATCTGCTTATTTGCAGCAGGGAAAGTTTGTGAAAAAATTCCTAGTTGTGAGGGTAGTTAAGTGCCCAAAGAGGCCACCTAGGGAGACTGCAAAATCTCCATCATTAGTGGTTTTAAAGAACAGATTACACAAACAGCTGCCAAGGGCAGCTCAGATATATGTGATTCTGCCTTCAAGCAGAGAGTTGGACAAGGAGACACAAGAAGACCTTCTGGGATGTCTGTCTAGGAATCTGCCCCTCTTCTGCACAGCTATAGCCAAAAGCAGCACACTCAGATGTCTTCTTTCAGTGATACCTTCTGCCATCAGTGGATCCAGTGGCTGTATAGAAGTGTTGTCCATCGCTTTCCCTCTCCAGCATAATACAGATACCAAAGGCAGAGAGATGTATGTGGGATATGACAGTGTCCCACTACTCGCTAGAAACCACACATAGCAGGTAGAAGATAAAGAAGTTTGGGAGATGCTGAGCTGGGGACTGAGCCACCACTTTCCAGTCTCATTGCTAAGGATGGTTTAAAGCCAGATCAGCCCTCACCCATGGCCCAAGGCCAAGTACAGTCCAACTGGCCTGGAGAGTGTAGGCCAGTGGCAGGAGCCATTCCCCGAAGACTTGCAAGAACAGTTGCTTGTGCAGCTTCCCTCACTTCATTTGCTTCCCCGTACGTGGCTAACAGCTTGCAAACTGGCAGAAACCCAGGAAGCAGAGGGGAAGACAGGATTCCTGCTAGACACACACATTCACCCTCACACGTGCTCACTTTTACAAACCATAATGTTGCGATTCCTTAATTCTCATCTCTCCAAACCCAGCTCAGCTACAAACGAGCTTTTTGTCCTATTAGAAGAACTCCTAGTCCTTCAAAATCACAGGTTATTTGGCAGTATGAAAAAGATCATGTCTGTAGGCTCTGTGCATGCTCTTGTGCCATTGGTCTCTGGCTTTCAGGGAGCAACTGTTGTGCAGTCACAAAAACTCAAAGAAAGGAAAGAAACCAAATATTTACAGGAAGAAAAGTGATCCTACCCCACATGGTACAAATTTAGGGATGCATTGTAGCTACATTATGTGCACATAGCTACTGAAACAGTTTCCAACAGAATGTTTACACAGTTGTCTGGAAGCATATTGTTTGCCTACTTTCCAAAGCCAATTTATATGCAACACACATAGCAGCATGCATGAAAATTCAGACAAAAACACAGATGCATGCAACAATCCCTGGCCAGCTCTTGCTGCTTTTTATTGTTTGTTGCTCAGAAGTACCTAGGAGAGAGGAGGAAGGCAGCAGCCCGTTGTGGTAGGTGCTGTACTACCCCAAACTAAAAGACAGGTGTTTCCCTTGAGGAACATACAGTCGCCATTTAAGACAAGATATAACAAGTGAATGTAACAGAGAGTGAGGGAGTGACATACGGGAATGAATAATAAGAGAGTTTATATGTGCCAGCTTTATGCTCTCATGTGCCAGCTAATTGAATACATGATGCAAATAAATACCCATCTCCTACTGAAGGCAACAAGTTAGCTGTAGTCAGATGGCAATTTATCAGGAGCTTCACAGAGAAATTAATGAGAAATTTGGAGGAGCCCAGGGAAGGTTATAGATCTGTTTGGAGAGGGCATCCTAGAGAAAAGTGTCAGTGTGGGACAAAGGGAAGGGTGTGTGACAGGGGAACAGGAGAATGAAGGAGTTTGGCATTGCTTAGGCAGCAAAGCAGGGAGGCTCAGTGAAGAAGTGAAAAGATGTAGTACTCCCTCTTGAAGTGATTCTTTGCAGAAGATCCCTCTCTCCCCACGTGCAATTGTTGCATGGATGAGAGCCAAGTCTCCCACCTCAGGTGCCTCGAGTTAGGCAGTGTGAAAACCACTCATCAACGAAATTGCATCAAAGTCCCTGCACTGCAGTTCCCTGTGTCACCACACAGACAGATGTCCTCTCCTCCAGGCTCTGTGGCAGATACTATTTATGTTCAATATTGTTGATATACCCCAAAACCTCCAGGGGGGGATGCCAAATCAATAGGCCAAGAGCTGAAGCATAGTCATTTTGTGCCTTTATTTTTCTGTTTTTAAAAGGACAATGGTCTTTCTACAACTCTACAAAGCCACTTAAACATTAACAGAAGTACTGCCATCTGCCAGGGCTGCAGGGGCAATTATGTGCCTCCCTAGCCACTGTGCCCACCCCCCTGGGGCTCCCCCCTCCCCTGCCCAGGACCCCATGTCAGCCCCCCAGGGCCAGCAGCCACTGTGCCAGTGATGTCGCAGCAGGGCCAGTCTCCAGCTCCCCACAGCCCTGCCCTGCCTGGCCATGGGCCCACCCATCAGCCCACGTCCCAGCACAGCCTCAGCCTGTCCCCATCCCCAGGGAGGTGCCCTATGTCCAGGGCTGGGCCTGCCCTGGTGTCCCCCAGCTGCCCTGCTCCTGGCTGGGGCACTGGCACATGCCCTGGCTGCCAGGCCCTGCCCTGATAGACCACAGGGAGCCCTTGCTGCACCCTGGAACCAGCTCCCTGAGAAATATTAGTACAAAACAAAAATCAAAGGACAAGCTCAGCCTTGCTAGGACTGAAACATCTTGACCCAGCACTGCCACACAAGATATTTTAAGGTTTTATAAGTGGAAGAGTGTTTCTTCTTTCCTTCTGGTACTGAGCCACCAAGGTCTAACCTGACTGTGTTTTATCTTCTCTGCAGTGATATTGTGTGGTCTCCTGAAAAGATGGCCACTGCTGCTATCTTCCCAGCTCTAGCCCACCTCAGTGAGGTCCAGCTGGAGCCCAGGGCCAGGTCATACAGAGTCTGGACCACACCACTACCAAGCGTGGTGGGCAACCACAGCATCCCCACCTCCACCGCCTCTATGGGAGCCTCCCGTTCAGGGCGACTGCTGTTTCCAAAGGGGAGGAGGCTAGATCAAGAAGACCTGTCCCCAAGAAGGACTTGAGAATCACAGTCAGTTGACAAGAATTGGTCACATACATGCTAAAATCAACTCCCTCCCTAAACAGTGTTATGCAGCGGAGCTCAAGGCCCACGATGGCAGCATTTCTTGATAATAAGTGGAGAGCTGCTCACCTGTGACACACATTCAGATGTAGAGGGAAAAAAATATTTTTTGCAGTATTTGCTTCTTCCTTTCTCAGCCAAATCCTTACTTGTGCTGTTACAGATTATTCACACAGCAGCCCTGCCTCTGCTGACTGATCAGATTACTGCACCAATGCCTCCATGGCTTTCAAATTCATTTCACAGGTTTTCAAGAAACAGATGCTGATACCTGATAAGTGGAGCACCTGGCTTCAAAACATGTCATCAGTTCATCAGCTTCTGATGTCTCGAGTAACATCACAGCTTGGCAGAGAAATGTTACCCTAACCAGCTAACAGGTTTCTGTGTGGGGAAATAAAGCTCCTCTTACGTACTTGTTGACATACTGATTCACACCTTTGCATTGTTCCCAGAGTTGTTTAAGCATACAGAGCCCAAGTGAGTGCCATGATCTGTTTCAAACATTTGGTGCCCTGGCTCCTCATTGCATCCCAGAAGTTACCTGCTTGTCACAAGCAGCCTTACGTGTCTCTATAGAACAGCTAAGACTCTTTGAAGTATTTATTTTTATTAAAACAAAAGCAATCGTTTGCATTTGTATTGATTTTGATCATCAGAGGACACAGACATGGTTGCATAGGTAACAAGAAAAACTAACCACATGAACTGCTTACTTCATCACTGTAAAGCTCTGAATTTCAGTATTTTATCTTCTTTCTGACATGATGAAGGTAAGACATTGTTACAGTGCACACACTCCGAAACTATTACATAATACCCATTAAAAAACCCACATCATATATCCAACTAGTTTGATCAGACTTCTGCCTTCCACAAGACCTCTTACCTTGCTGTAAGACAGAATTACCCAGGGAACAAATTGGACTCTACACTAACAAGGCTCTTAGGAATCTAATTACAGAATGGCAAAAATGTTGAATAGAGGCACATTAAGTAACACAGCTGTCATTCTACAGCAATGCATGATATACACCTAAGAGCCAGTCGTGGCCAATAAAGTCAATGAGAGGATTTGCATCAGCTTAACAAGAGCATAAAGGAAAGAAAAACAGTGTCTATTGCACTGTACTGCCAGGAAAATGGAGCCATGGTGATGACGAAACATGGCTAGATTGAAGTAAGACCATTTGTAAGGCCCGGTTTAGGCACATGGAATTGCAAGAGGCAGCAGAATGGAACAGAGGGAAAGCTGGTGAAAAGTTTTGCTGCCAGTTTTGCCCCCCACAGACACTCCAAGAAGCCAGCCTTATGCTCTGGCAGCTTGGGAGAGGGCTGAGCTGCAAGGACCCAGCTACAGGTGGGGTCCCAGGGGTGGCTGTCCCACTGCAACAGTGATGACAAGGGCAGTGACCTCTGTCCCTGCCCCAGTGCCTTCTCTTCCCTCCCTGTGTTAGGACTTCAAACAGCAAAGTGCATTACTACCCTCTCCCCTGAAGCCTTGAGCCAGATATTACTGCTTCCACCTAACAAATGGGTTGCTGCCTTCTGACCAAGTCTACTTCCTATACTATTATAATCCTTCAATTAATTTCTCTGAGGCCTCAATTCACTCTGATGAGGATCAGTGGAAATTCATTCTCAGTTTTTGGGTGCCTTGCCTGTGTTACACTGACAAATATACATCAGTGGGTAATTAGCTTCTTGGTAGATAGGCTGTGCCCATAAATTTCTGTGAACAAAATGCACTAAATCTATGCAGCAAATCTACCCGTAGAGGCAGGACAATTGTAAAGCACCAGTAAATACCAATCAAAACTAAAGAACCCAGTACTGCCAAACACTTCTACCAGCAATACTACTAACCAGAGGGGTCAATTATTTTAAAGACTATAAGTAATGTATATAACAATCACAGCTATAGTACACTAGACTAGATGAACTTTAAACTGGCAATAACATTATTTAAAGGTGAATCAGATCTCTCATTTTAGTTGCTACCAGTTTTATTGGATGGTTATGTCACTGAGACATTAAGGCTGAAAGGTCACATCATATGTTAGAAGGTAACCATCATTGTAAACATACAGTCTCTGATCTGTGGGGCTATAATCAATACTCTGGATTGTATCTAACTTTTTATCCATAATGACACTAATACGACCTTCTTGGCCAGTACTTGTGTCATACATGTAGAAGATTTCCTCTTGCCTAGTGCTCATTGGCCTTGTGGCATACAGAACACCACATACCATGAAAGCATTGGAAACAGATGGCTTGTACTGTCTTGTCTGCCAAGTATTTAGCACATCAAGTGTGGTGTCATTGAGTCTGCTAATCACAATGTTGCCCATGCTATTTTCTGTTGAATATATTACCCATAACCCACTTTCATCCACAGCAAAATCTATGGCTTGCCATGATACACCTGCATAAGAGAAACGGTTACCAGTAACAGCATCTGCAAGTTCCTTCCTCAAAACCGCTTTGTTTGTTTTTAAATCATGCTTCACCATATTTCTTGAACTATAAGCATGATAGTACAAATAATTATTATAAAGGGCAGCACCACTTCCTTCCCCATATGTTATTCTACTTTCATACATGGGTTTAAACAGCAGCAAATCATCAAAGGATCTATAAATTCTGTAGTATTCCAAGTATCTCCCATCTGTGTTCAATGGTGCAACCCAATAGACTTCCTGCTCTGGGTTAGAAGGAGAGTAATCTCTACCCCAAGAACCATATTTGTAGGAAAATCCTTTCCAGTTCAGCTTTACAATGTAAGGCTGGCTAACATTCTGCAGTCCACGGTGAATGCAGCTACCTGCAATTAAAAAGAAAAAAAACAGGTTTTCCAATTGTCATCATTAGGAGAGAGGTTTTGAATCCTGTAGCCTCTAGAGTGTGATTACTAGGGATTAGCCTTGTGGCAAAGCACAGACATAAATGCATAGCTTCATGTGTAAAAGGCTCATTTTGGGCCAAGGTCAGCAACTGGATGGCACTGTGTTCCAAGTTGACTCAGAAAGTTAATAAAAAAAAAAAAGTAGAGTGCATGTTATTACAAGTATTGGGGGTAGGGGGTGATGAGAAAAGAAAAGGAAATCCATCCTCAGTCAGTATTAATTAGCAGAAAATAAGTGCTTACTGTGCTGTTCCAGACAAGGGAGACATTTCTGTTTCTACCTATTTGATGCACGCCAGCCTGATGCACTAGGAAATCCCTTGGAAAATACAATTTCAGAAGCATTTTAGGTTATTTTCTACATCAGTGGAACTGAGAGCATGGAAGATGGGGAAAAAAGAAAGAGGAACATCTGATTTCTGTGTATTTCACTGTGGAGGGGAAGGAAGAAGCAGCAGCAGCAGCAGCAGTAATTCCAGAGTCACATTTCAGATTAGCATTCTGCTGTCAGAAACATAGCTTTACAACAGTGCGTCACAGCCGCATGGTGCCTTCCACCTCAGGCCCTCAAAGAAATCTGCAGACAATAACAATCACAGCCTACAAAACGTAGACAGATATTACTCCGAGTTTTCATGTGAGGCAACTCCGAAGAGAATATGACTTCAAACTGAAACAGAACAGCTCTGTTTTCCACATATCAACTATGAAGCCATTTTCAGGATCATGGAAAAATGGATTTAGATATAAGAAATACTTTCCTTTTACTCATAGTGAATGGCAGTGACATTCCTGTTTCCTGATAAATTCTCAATATTGTAAGTCACAAGTGGCAAAAATCCTCCACTCAGAAATGTCCATGGTCCTCTGATGAGTCCAAAGCTGCTGCTGGCAAAAACCAGCATGCTTTTTCCTGAGTGTTAGCATTAGCTTTTTGTGTTACTGACACAAAAGTGCCCCAGATTGTAAAGACATGTTCACCTGAGGTAACAGAGAAAGGGATTTCAAGTGACCAGCAGCAGCTCACAAGTTTAGGGGTACTCCAGTGTTTTCCAATTCAGTGAGGTGCTCTAGCCACTAGACAGCCCTCCTTATTAAAGACAGAGTTTAATATGAATAGACTCAAATCTCACATGTCAATTAATGGATAAAGTGATGGCCACAACTGTTTGATGTTAATGATACCTCCCTCAGCACAGGAACTCTGTGCACCAACCGCTATGGTGTCAATGATTAACGTCAAACTTATTTTTGAGGTTTTAATACTTTGCATGGGTACCATGTCACAATTGCTTACAGCCCATATGAAAAGAATAGTTCATAAACTCAGTCATATGAAGGGATGTCTAGGATATAAATAACCTATATCTTAGCACAAAGAAGAAATAGAAATAACAGAGAGAGAATTTACTTTTTGCTCTCAAAGCTGGCCATCCCTAAGCAAGGCCAGACAATACTTACAGAGCTGAACTGAAAAATCCTAAAGCCACTGACAGAAAGAGTATAGGAGGTATCTTGTTCTCAAAGACATCCTAGTCTATCCCACAGATAGAGGGAAATGTGGAGATAGACCAGTCTGAAGTAGTCTACTTGGAAAAAGGATATATGGTGAAAAATTGACTATCACAAATGCAAAGAAATGTTTTTTTTCTGATCTGTTTTGCCCAGGGGGAACATGCTCTGCCTCTGAGACAAGGAAACCTGTGACCTGAATGTTAGAAAAGTCCAAGCAAGAGGATACCATTTGCACCAGTGTGTAAAGTCTATTTTGGCAGTGAAGCTTTCCATGTCTCCTCCTTTCTAAAATGTAGTATTGCTCTCCTACCATTACATAACACCCTCATCCCTCACAGTTTTGTGCTGTCTTGCACTAGAGACTTGGGGGACATGTGATTCACCTGCAGCCTCGTCTAAGCATTTATGATGAAGGTGAGGAGAAACTTTATGTTAAAAACAAATCACTATATTGAGTTAAATCTCTGTGTCCCCTGGGCCACACTGGCAACTTTGTTGAGCAGCTCTGCATCCCTGACTGCCCAGGTTGTGGCAGAGATGGTGAAACGAGTTGTGAACAACCCTGTCTCCTCCCCTAGTCCCTTTTGCTTCCTGGGATTCTTGCCACTGAAACGTGGGATGACCCTGGCTGAACGCTGCTTCCCTCCGTGCCACCAAGAATCTATGCGAATCAGCGTTCTTAGCTCGGAGCAGATGAGCATTTAAGCATGCACTTAAGTGCTTTACAAAGAACGAGGCCCTGGAGCAGAAACCTCATTTCCAAATATAGCACACAAGGAAAGCACTGCTATATGGCTAGCCAGGCTGTATCTCAGGAAATGGCACGTAGCATGGCTAGTAACATGGCCTCAGCACTTGGCACAGATACCAGCGTTTGGAGGTGTTTATACCTCAGCTCATGCAAAGGAAGAAAGCTAAGGCAGACAGTGCAAACCGGCTTGCCGCTTGCCAACTCCATAAATCAATTTGAGCTGTTTTTTTCTTATATCTCTATTATGTATTGTTACCTCCAGTATGAGGGCTTCTTTCAAGCTGGTGACATACTGAATATATTACTGTGCTTAAATCACAATAAACTTATCTCAGAATTAAATGGTTATTAAATGCTCTAAAACTCTTGATTTGTTTAGAAAAATACAGTACCAAAGCTTGCAGGTAGTGAAGCACTGCTAAGCTCATCTATATGCGACCTCAAATAATTTTTCATGTCATTAAGCAGAACACAATTCCAGATTTATTTTAATAATTCATACATTGTTTCATAAATAAAAAACAAACGTGTGTTCAGCAGAGAGACCTTTTTTTACAAAAGAAATAATAAATTATTATTTCTTCCCTTAAAGAGATCTCTCTGCTGAACACTTGTTTGGTTTTTATTTATGAAACAATGAATTATTAAAATAAAGTTAGAAGCGTGTTCCGTTTTAATGACACCAAAAATTGTCTGAGGTTTCTATGGAGTATGTGCTTGATTTTGATTTCCTTGAAAACTCTCCCAGAATTATTTTTTTTTTTTTTAACCAAAAAACTCTGGTAGTCAGGGGGTGATCTGTCTTCTGCACAGGTTCAGAAGAATTCATTGTTGTTTATTTAATCTAAACTTGCCTCCCTGTCTGCATCTTGTGGGAAAAAAAATGCACAGAGGAAACAAAGTGTCATGTAATTTTGTAAATATTAGAAGGTACTTGAAATAAATCTATATGCATTATTCAAACTTTCAAGTTTTTAACTTCTTTCTCCATTGTTTTGTGCCACTGATAAGTGACGTCCTGGTATTTTTGCCTTCCCTTGTTTCACGCTTATGTAGCAAATAGGCAAGAGGAGGACTAACATAGGTACATACACACATAGGTACATACACACATAGGTACATATACTCCTTCCCCTACATAACGAAACAATATCTCAGCTCAGTTGTTTACTAATCCTGGTTCATCAGAAAAGGAGCTGGCACTTAGTTGTCAGGACTGGAGGGAGCCTGACTTGCTTGGCTAACGGGTTGCAGAACTAAGCATGAGTCGCATCCCGTGGGGTGTCGCTTCACCCACTTCAGTCTGAAGCACTTGCAGAGCACATCAGCCTCTCAGTCCAACAATACAGGTGCCAAAAAAACTCCAGCAGCCATCCACCACAAAGCAGCTGCATCTAACCACAGAAGAGAAGGGATCACATTTCACCCACACAGCCAAAGATCATGAGACAAGGTGGGACCCACATTTAAAGGAACTCTCATGAGGGGCACAGACACCAGGAGCAGGCTGGTGCTACACTCTCACACATGCTCCCAACCACCAGATGTGCACCCTCCTCTCCCATCAGATGAACCACTGCATCCAGATGTGTGAGCTGATACCAGCCTTACGATGGCTTGAGACACAGGAGACAAGGCTGCTCAGGGAAAGGCTCATCTTGGCTCCTACTGTCTCACTGACAGGAAGACCCACACAGACACCTCAGTCTTCACCAGCATCACAGGGTGCAGACACAGGTACACAGCTCCAACAAAGAGTAGTTATGTTGTCAGCATCTAACAGAGGGTGAGGTGGAGGTCTGGAGTTCATCTGACCTACCTTCAGGCAACTAAAAATTCACGTGCCTCAGCTAAGCTCCCTCCATTGCCAGTGGAGAAATGCACATGTCTCCAGTGGCAGTTCAGGGCCAGCTCTTCTCAGGTGCCTGTAGGCATGTCTCTCTCTTTGTCTATGGATGTATTCATTTCAAAACACAAGCCAAAATACAGAAAAAACACATCCCAGGTACATAGGAGATATAAGGTAAAAGTGAAATCACTATGAGTCCCATAGAATTTCCTGACTTTCAGCATTAGGTTACACCAGGTCTTCCTCCTGCTGAGACCTATTCACCAGTAACTTGAAATCCTTAATTTCTAAATGTATAAAATCCAGAAAAAAACAGCTTTGGTTTTCTTTTCCTTTCTTTCTTTTTTTGCCTTTGAGACTTTCATGCGACTCACTTCCTACTGCCTCTCTCAGATCATTTCAGTGAGATGTGACAAAGAATCTGCTGCAGAGTCCTCAGAGAACCATCCTAGGGTCTTTTCTCTCTATACCTGCCCTGATGCAGCCAGATGAGAAAAGTGCAAGAGAAAAACAAATGGATAAATATTTCTTCCCACTAGAGTGGCTGACGGAAGAGATGTCAGGAACTGCTGCAGACTGGAAAGCCAGTGATGCTGATGAGGATGGTTAACTATATATTTACTGAGCCCCATCTCAGACACTTGGACACCCATGTCTCCAGTTGGAAGGTAACGAATATGGAGACCAGCCATTTCTTTCTGCTATGTTGTTTGAGAACAGGCCTGCTGAGAAATACAGCAGCAAGAGCCTTGGGGGCCAGTCAGAGGGGCTGAGTACTACAGCACTGAGAAGCAAGAAGCTTTAATTAAACTTGCCTTTAGACTCATGGTCTTAGACAGCTTGGGGATTAGCCAAACTCTCCCTAGTTCATGTTGGCTACCCAAAATATGCAGGAGAGAGGATGAAGGGGGAAAAGAAAATGCAGTCTGAAAACAGGACAAAGAGTCAGTTTAATATAAACATTATAAATATAATATGAACTAAAAGCAGGCCAAGGCCAAATGGTTTGGCAGGAATTCAAGGCATTCAAGCTTGCTGAGAAAACATATGGAAATGGTGTTCAAATGCATAAATGAGTGCTAGAGAGCTTCAGAAGCCTAGGTGTAAGCATCCATGCAAAGCCTCCAAAATGACCAGCTAGAAAATGCAGCTCTCTCACATGCTGCATCTCCTCAAGCAGTAACATCTTCCTCCTACTACTTGTTTTCAGATATAATCTGCAGGACATGTAATTGCTCTACAAAGTTCTCTGCCCAGAGAATATTTGCTCCCCACCAGGCACACAAAGTCAGGATATGCCACTACACCAGTCCTGTGTGGATTAGCAGGGATCTGAGCCTACATAACACCTGTGTTATCTGCATAGCTGGCATCTCCCAACAGGCAGGAAACTGGCCAGCCCTCCGCAGTTGCTCTGCCATTCCTCTGTGCCAGCCTCAGGGACCACCCTCACCCTAAAGGTGGCCATGACACTACACCCACACACCATCCTCCAGCCCCCTGCATTCCTATTGCTGTGGGCAGGAGATAAACTCACAGGTAACACCAGAGGATGTCCTCAGATGATGTCTGGGGTGGTAATTCTCTGGAGAACAATAGAGCTATTGTTGTTCATACCACCTGAGGTTTTGGCCTTCTTCTAGGTTATTTTCTGCTCTGTGATTCCCACACAATGCAGTGACATGCAAAGGTGCCTTGAGCTAGCTGGCATAAGGCCACACTAAAGCAATACCATTTTAGTCCCAGATAAACTATATCCACTACCTCATTGTGTCCTAAGAAAGCAATATTAAATAATTTATTATGGTCACAGTACTATGCAGTTTTGTTTACCTGTCCCAGAGCTATCACCCTGCTCTAGGCATGACTTGCCTGTCCCTGCATGGAGCTGCACTGTGAAGCATAGACCTCCCTTTCCCACTCTGTGAAAGCTCCTACACCCCACAGACGCTCACACCAACCACCCAGGCATAAAAGCAGCCCCTTCCTCCATCACTCATGGAAGGACACAGTATTCTTGTTCCAGAGCTCAGTACTTTCTTACTGAAACAAAGGCTTGCTGTAGGCTTGAAGAGAAAGAGGCTGTTTCTTTCCACACACCATCACCCTCAATAAATCAATGAGATGCCCTTCAAATACTTCTAAAATATTGCTGCTTTTTTTTTTTTTTTCATTGAAACATTTTAAGCCCTTCCTTAAGGAGCAGAGAAGCACCTTGAGATTTTGTAATGCAGGTTTTCGTTTCAGCTTTCCCTCCTGCTTGATCCCCAGACAAGGTGTTACTCGCACATCCTGTCAGAGAAGCACAGCAGCTGCCCACACCACCATGAAGCCCTAAGGGATCACAACAGAAAAGGCTGCTGACCCTAAGGGAAGCTTGTATTTCTGCCTCTCACCTTTCCAAGGAGACATTTGAACTAGATGACACCAAGGTGATAAGAGAAAAATGCTGGTAGGTGCAAATCTGTGCTTCTTGCATGCAGGACACCACTTCTTTTTTATTGGCTCCTCTAACCAATTGCTAACCAGCTTATGTGAAAAAGTAGGATCCTTCCCCTGGGTGTTGCATACAACAGAGCACTTTCTCTCTTACAGTACTCTGTCAAAAGGAACCCCCTGTGTATGAAACACTCAGGGGATCAACACAGTTTAATAAATCCTCCTGTCTGTTCGCAAGTGGAATGCTTGACCTGACTTACCTAAAATAGTGTTTCCTAAACAGCTTGCTCCAGTGCAGCATATCTGACTCTCAAAATTCCTCAGACTATGATTCACTCACAATGTGATTTTTCAAACTGAACACAATATCAAGACAACAATTATTCCATTTGTAAACTATTTACTACATGCCCCGTGGCTGTTGATAGTTTTATCTGAACTGCACTCTAGGAACCACTGATCTAAGCCCCAAAAGGCAACCCTTCCTAGTTGAGAAAATTATAAAAATCCTAGTTCCACTGAAATCAGTAATAAAGCTCCCACTTATTTTGCTGAGATGGGAATTTTCCCCCAAGGTTCTTGACCTTCTGATTTAGAAGAACCTTTTGCCTGTGAAGCAAAAGTAATCTTCATGCAAAGCTACCTTCTGGAGCTTGCATACCAACAGCTTTAGTATATCAACTGTTGCTCATGCATTTCCCAAGCAATGTTAGAGCAAAATTGCCATGACACAGGCCACTTTCCCAGGAACTATTAAAAATCAAGCTGGTCAGAAAAAAAGCATAGTTTCCCACAATAAAAGGTAATTGTTTTGAAAAAGAGAAGAGGGGCAGAGACTCACTTTTCATACGGCAGGTGAGAGGAAGATTACAACTTTCTCCAGTTGAAAACAGCTACTGTGTCTAGAAGAGATTGTTTCCTGCCCTCATTTTCCTTTTGAACCCATTGATGAAACATTAGGAGCTGACTGCTCAATTTTTTAAGAGCTAAGTAGTGTTATTACAATTGTATTGAATATTAACAAAGGGAAATCTCTTAATCTACTATTCTACCCACGTATTAGGCTGTTTCTTATCTGATATACAACAGAAATGCTTACCTGGTGGGAAAAAAGGGGGTACTGTAGTTTTGTTTCTGTCCTCTTCACATTCTTTCAATCTATTCTGCAGAGACACAATTTGTCGGCGAATTGCAAGGATATTGGTTTTGTCCAGTGATTCTAGTTCATTTACCAGTATAGTCAGATTTGTGATCTAAAGAAAAAAAAAATAGAGCAAGTTTAAATTTCTGTCGACTTTATTTTACAGATATTTGCAGGCAGTGTTTATTGTACCACAGAAGGTGATACAGAACAGGCTTTAAGAAATATCCCTGAGAATAGGCCTTATCCTGCTAGCTTGAATTTAACACTTCCAGCAGAGGTATGTGACCACAAGGAAATGCTTTAACGCTCAGTTGTATAGCGTAATACAAAAATATAGTATTATTTTATATGTAGTATAAAACTATCCAGTAAATCTTGGGCAAGTACTAGCTATTATACATAAAAGGTACTTATTCCAGCCTTACAAAAGTATCTGGAAATTTTATTTGCAAAAATAAATAATGTTCTCAATCACCTACTTGATGATGTAGGGGACAATGGAGAAAATGATCTTTCACTTTCCATCTGAAGTAATTATTCTCTCTGAGTGATTAACTACAATTTTGAAAATGTGATTTATAGTCTGCTGGGAAGGTGCTAGTCTTTCCCACTTCTTGATTTCATATTGATTGGGCCACTGCCCTAGCAAACAGAAGCTAATTTTTTAATTATCTAAGTTAAAGCACAGAGGCTTTCAAGTATGGGGGTCTATAAATTAATATTTATTGTAATAATTTAATCAAATTTAATGTGCTTAACACTATGCAAGACTGCTAACTTTCACGCAGATGTTTGGCAAAAATAATAAAGTGGTCTCCATTTGTTTTGGGGTTTCTTTGCTTTTTTGTACTCTATACCAAGGAAAAAGATGTTAATACATTTAAGGTCAAGCTTTCCTTTAATGTATGCTGATGAAATGCAAAAATAATTCCACTGGCTGCAGTAGAGACAGGCTACATTTCCTCAGCCTAAACACTAAAGAGATAATAGTCTATCTGTATATTTGAACTCTCTGTGGCTAATTAAGACTCTGGCAATACCTCTGAATATATTTGTTCAACGATGACATTGCTTCCAACAAGGCTGGATTTCAGCTGTGTGACCAGTCTCTCTAGGTCACTGATTTCCACTTTCAGTAACTGGAAGTCCAGTTCTGTGTAAGATACACTGCTCTTCTCCATATGCTCCACTCTGACGGTTAGATTAAGGATTTGCTGCTGATACAGTTCAATCATTTTTGAGTACTCTCTAACCTTAAAGAAAGGAAAAAAAGTACATATTCAAGTCCAGGTTAGCAAATAAGAGAAGACCATGTGACATCTTTATTACATTTCTGAGTACCCCATGCATAAGTTCCAAATACGTGATATATATATTCACATACATAAAAAATGCAAAATTCAACACTCATTTATTGTTGGCAGTTCCACAAACTCCCCTCAGGAATGCCTGGGGATAACTGACGGCAGAATTTTACTCACAGTCTTCCATTTTTTTTTAATTTTTTGCCAGTATTGTCTCTGTGAGCTAATTTTATCCTCGGTATGCCAAGAACTCACATTGGCGAAAATTTTACTGGAAATGTGCAGTGTATTATCTCACAAAAGCAACCCAAGGAGGCTGAAAAATGCAATAAAGGATTCCCAAGTTTTTCAACTTCATTTCCTATTAACTCTGAATCCAAATAGTATTTTACCCTGTGCATACATTTGAATTGTGTCAAAAGTAGGCAGAACTGGTTTGGGGTTTGTCTTTGGGCAGGGGGAAAATGCTTGAACACAGTGTTAAAAATCAAATCTGGTTTAAATGAAAGTGTAAAATATACTGCAGGCTTCAGCTAAAGTAATTTACATAGCAGCCTTTTCAGCCTTTGAACCATTAAACAGTTGTCCAGATAAATATATTTTCACACATGTATCTGCTGAGGTAAAGGTCACAGCGCAAGCATTGTGATGCAGACTGTTAAGAATATTATATAGATTTGGGACATTTCTTGGAAAATGTTAGTTCTTTCAAATTTAACACTTTGGGAAAGATAGATAATTCCTCTCCCATATGCTTCATAAAAGCCATATCTCTTTTCCCTTAAATCAATATAATTATATCACAAAAGATAAGTAGGAATAAATATAATTAGTTTGTTGTACCAGTAACTCCATATTTATACTCTCAGATGGTATTTGTATTACAAGCCCCTCTATCTCCAGTACTATGATTTGCATAACTATTACTTCTTTGACTGATTTTTAGCCCACATACTCTCAACCATTCTTGCATTATCTTAATGTGAAATGAAACTCGGTATTCTTCCCTATTGTCTCTGTGTGAAGACCAGAGAACCCCTGTTTTCCTGTTCTGGCAGCAGCCCCTGAGACAGGGACCCCAAAAATCACACTTATCAAACAATTCCTTTCAATTTTGATTGAATCCCTTCTGTACCAAAGAGGAGGTATGGGAGCTCATGGCATGGAAATTCATAAAGAGAGAAAGGATCCTTTAAGACCATAACATACTCAGTGATATGACTTAAGGAGAACCATAAGAAAGACCCTCTTTTCAGAAGAATAATGTCCACAGTGGCACAACTACACTATAAATCTGAAAGAACCCACTACCAGACCTCTGCATACACCTGCATAATGTACACCACAACCAGGCTGCTCAATCCCATGCATTTAAATCAGAGTTTGAAACAGATCTTCTGTTATAAATGTGTGCAGCCGGAATTTGAACTGCTCTGATATAAACTGGCAAGTTTCCATAAGCTACGGCAGAAGCACCCTGACTCATAACACTGGATGCCTAGACCTCCCAGGTCAAGCTAGGGTAACATCAAGCTAAGCTATTCATTACGATTAAGAATCAAAAAATAATAGCATATAAAGACTTAGACCTAGTTCCTAGTAACTGGCTGGCAACAGAGACAGCTGGTATCCCTTGTCCTAGCTGTTACCATCATCTGTTCAGGAGGGAATAGTAGGAAGAACTGGACAAAGTTCTTGGAAAAGGCAGATGTAGTTGGACCTCACACTTTCACTGATCACCAAAATCAGTTTGGAGTTGGAAAGATGTCCTCAGAAAAATTCTTCTGAAAAAAATCTTCAAAGTTTAATGTTTAAACTGTATGTCTAGAGTTTGCACAAAAAAAAAAAAAGGAAAAAAAAAAAAAAAGATTACAGCCTGAGACATGTAAAGCAAACCCATGTCTGAACAAAATTGTGTTGCTGTGTGAAGCTATATATATTATAGAGGTATTTGGAAATCTATCTAGGTATTAATAACCTTTCTTATAGTAATACTGATAGTAATAATAATAATAATAGAAGTAGAAACAGACCAAATCTTCTACAACCCACTGAAATAAACAGACTGCTGGAATTACTAATGGCTATTCATTAGTGAGAAACCTGTGAATGTGGAGTTTTCTCCAAAGGTCCTGAGAGACTGGACAAAATGCTAAGGGCTGGAACAAGGCATACACAGTTATTTCAGCCCTGATTGAAGAGTGCTGCAGGACATAGGCCTGAAGTTCTTCTCCCACATCAGAGGGTTTTCACCCAGTCAACAATCTAGGTCATTTAAGGACATGTCAACACCATCCAGTGGAGTACAACTGAGAAATATCTATACAAGCTGAGCCTGAACTAGTCCCAGCACTCTGCAGTGCTCTCTGTACAGCCACTGGACAAATATAATTTTTTTTCAGCAGTGCTGCTCTAACAAGTCTATACTGCTTCTGCAGACAAATCCAGCACATATGTCAAGCATTACAATGCCCTGTGTGGACATTCTCGCCTGCTCAGATCTAGCTTAGGCATTTCTGTAGTTTAGAAATATCAGCTGAAAAAGAAACATGATGTTGCTCTGTTGCTTGGCAGATAGATTTAAGCATCCTGTAATCCCTGCTCTTCTACTCCATCTACCTGCTAGGGACTGGCTTTTGTCTCTCGACAGGCTGGCACAGAAATTCTGTGCACATCCCATATTTAGGGATACAAACCAATAACTAATATTGATTGCTGTCACATTTGTTGGAAAACCTAAAGTACGGTATGATAAGTGCATAGCACCTGTATTAGCCCTTTATAGGAAGAGAATGGAACCATGTGAGGCACATGTAGGAGACAAATTCCTCAGTTTCAGTTTTTCCTCCTTTCCAAGCATTGTCACCCTCATGGAATGAAAAGGGCAGGAAAAATCTGCAATGCTCATTTACTCTGTCGTTTACTTGCAATTGGTATTTATCAAAACCGGTTTTGCAGCATGCAAACAGACACTTCTCCAGCACGTATTTGGAGAGTACAGAAGGGGGGAACAAACGTCTAAGATGAAGATGTAAAAGAAAAAAAGTGGGAGGACTGAGGGAAGATAAGAAAGAAGTGACAAAACCACAGCTCTATAAAGTCATTCAGCCCAGGACACTGTCTTCAGGCAGGACTGACCTCTGCAGATCCATAAGGAGCAAGGTTGGCAAGCAGCCTGCAAGCTAACACCGAGAAGAATTCCACTGTAGGTTAACCTATTTTGAAAACAGCTGTTCCTGGCAGAGGGCAGGCATGCTTTTTTTCTCCTGCTTTTGTTACATGAGGATGCTGTGGCCGATGTGAGCCAAGTTCTGAAAGGCACTTTCTCTCCTTGGGACCACGTGCTGATCCATTTCTGTTACGGAGGTGTCCTCTCCCCTTTCCTATTGAGAGGAGCAGCCAATTCCCGCTCTGCTTTGAAAGGTTAATTTTCTTCTGTAATCATAATTATGCTGGCAAAGGTTGATGTGACAGAGGAAAAATTAGTCTGGTATTTTCAGCCTACGGTTTGTACTCATTTGGCACATGAGAGCATCTCTTTATCTGTGAGCTTCCTTGCCTGCTGATTCTATAAAAGGACCCCCTTGCTTTTTGAATTAGCCTACAATCAGGCAAAAGGTTAACGATTCAATCAGGCTGTTTATCTGGGACTTCTAGCACATGGAAAGCATCCTTAAGAGGGTCCAATCTTGCAGCTCTCACCTAGGAAAAGCTCCCATGAGCTTCAAAGGGTGTTTTAGAAGAACAACTAAAGCATGGATTCTCAGAGTCAAAAAAGGAAGCACTCGGTAGAAATTCCCACCCCTGTGGTGAGACTAGGTTATGTTTGACTAGGAATTTTCTCAGGATCGTTTCTAATAATGATCAATAATGAGAGCTCGGCTTTCCTCCATTTCATTATTTCCTTCCTTCTATGAGTATTATCATGACTAAAGTAATATACAGGATTGTATAAGGAGGATTTTTTTCCACAACTGGAAAGTTAAAGAATTTTTAAGCATGGAGACTCACGCATTACAAGATCTCAGATTACTTATGTTCAGATATCAACAGGGCAATGCTCAACAGCTTTCCTCTTTCTACAGAAAAATAACATCATAACTGAGAAATATTACACACACAGAGTTACACCAAAATGCAATCTGTTCAGTTTCATTTCTGACCCAAAGTGTCTCCCTGCCTATATAACACCAAGGTATATGTCACACTTTATCTAACTAGATGCATTGTAACACTGCTTTGCTGATTGGTTTCGACAGGATGAAATTCAGTGAAGCCCGAGTTAGGTCAAGAAATTTCACTGTCTGCAGTGAGAATTGAAAGTCAAGGTCATTGTCTACACTGCGGTACACTGCTGGGCACCTAAGAATGACAACAGAGTTACACCAGTTGACACCAGCTGGCAACATAGACATTAAAGTCTGTGGTAGGGATTCAGCTTGCCCTGAATTTAAAGGTGAGTTTCAGACACCAATCTGGACATCTAATTTTAGGTATCTATAGTAATCTGTGTCTTTATATGAGCAAGATGTCTGAACTCAATGGAGATGTGAGGTTGTCCAAACAGAGAGGTCAAGAAGCACTTGAAATGCCCTGCAGATCTGCATGGCACTAGCAGATTAGTCACAGGTCCTAAAGGAAACACGCACCATTCTGAGGATAGTGCTGGTAAGAGACTGGTTACACCAGGGCAAGTGACTAGGAAAGGTGGTACACAAACCTTGAAGAGTCACACCAACTTTCTGGCTGGGAATCATGCCCCTGATTCTGTCCCAGTGCAATTAGCTTAAAATGCTGGCACTGACTACAGTGAGAATAGTATGGGGACCTGAAATCTCGGTGATTTTCATGGATCATTAACTCTGAGCTACGCCACCATGCTGCAATGGATCGGGTAACTCCTGTGCTTAGAGACAGTGGGACTTCTGTCAGCCTGCCCTTCATATCCCTGCTGACAACTGAATGTGTTTCATTGTTAGCTCCAGTTCTTTCAAAACAAATGATTTGAACTGAAAGATCTTACCACGGGATTCTCTGCCTGTTGTTGTGCTTTTTATGCACAACTTCTTATCTCTTCTTGATTATACCAGAGGAGGGTTATGAATATTTATGGTTAGAATTTATAATTTAATGCTGTGCCTTTTCTGCTGATTAATTCAAGGACACTTCATTTCTTATAATGCTTGGTTCCTGAAGAAAACACTTTCTGCTGGACACCAATCTGAATCCTGAATATTTATCCACTATCAAAAGTCAAAGACAGATTTCTGTCTTCACATGCAGCTTCACCCAGTCCGCTGCAGCATGTGTAGATTTGCCAAAGTTCCTCAAAAAATGGATCTGAATTCATGCAACAAGCAGCCAAAGTAGTGTAAGGTGTGTTTGTCTTCAACAGCAATGCATAATTCAGTAGTCTCACTGCCACAGCTTCAGATGTTGACAAGAAAGATATTTGATTTTTAAATTTTTTTTTTAATCTGTGAGAGCAGAAGAAGTGAAGGGGCAAATATTCACATACTTCTTCACTCTGGGCTGCAGTGACCTTTCTCCTCTTTCCCTTCATTTCCCTCTTACAATCTGGCTGGCTTGATAACAAATAATAACACATGAAAGAGCAGGAGGCTTCTCTTCCTATAGCTCTCCGTAGCAATCACAAACCAATAAAACTGAGCCAAAAGAGGAAAAACATAACCATTCTTCCAAAAATACCATATGCCTCTAGCTGCAAAGGCCTAGAAAAGAGACCTAAGGATATTCAAATGTATGACATGTTACAGTGCCAAAGATTTGAGATTTAATCACCCTTCTCCTTGTTCTTACAGAGCCCTCTTTCCCGCTGTTTGAAAGACATGTCACAGGAAAGTGCTGACTGCTGTACTTTTTCACAGGCAACCATTTTTCCATGAAGATACAAATGTTATATTTATGAGAAAAGGACACCTTACTTGAGAAAGCTCTATCTCAAATTTCTCTGAGAGCGTTGCGGCTATAATTTCCAATTGCTCAACCTTCTGCACTGGAAAGGTGGTATCAGGCAAGTACACAGAGCACTGACAAATTCCCTCGTCATCCACAGAGCCGGACACATTAGCAAAAAGCTGCAAAAACAAATCAGTAAGGAAAAAAGGGTTAATATTCATCTCTGGAAGCAGTAGGTAATGTCTGACAATAATATCAGCTGTGACAATCATGAGATCAACAACTCAATTACTAGACATCTTTCACCTTTTTCTTCCCAGGAATTCAAATATTTATGACAGCCCTATAAATCTTTCTGAAAATGGTTAAATATTGCTGTAAATATTTTACCATTGGAAAAACAGAGACATAGAATAGTTCTTACTTTCCCAAACTTGTGGACAATGTTCATAAGATAATGAAATAACTTTTCCAGCAGATAGAAAAACACACAACAGCAGGAAAATAATAACTTAGCAAATTCAGTCTTATAGTTGTTGTTCCATGAATCCGAATTGATCCAATCATCCCGTCATTTCCATCCATAGAGATTAAAACACCTAAATAGAACTAGTAACAGGGAAAGTTTTGAAAAGAAAAATGCTTCATTTGAAGTTTCTCAGGCAGCCTCAGCATACAGACATATGCATTTGATTATACAACACTGAAAGGTGACAAATTAAATATGCAGGCTCAGCCTAAGGTAGAGATACTTGTTTTGCTACAAAATATTGCACATAACGCCCACATATCACAGCCCGCTCATTCACTTTTGTGGATAGTTTGCAAAGCTATTGCCCATGCCATTAGAATCAATCAGCTTGTCCTGGCTGCCTGCATGCTCAAACCATCACCACTGGAGCAATGTGTATGGTGTATGGAAAGGTCAGGGCTGGCAATTCATGATCTTGCCATAATTTACGGCCAAAGGACATAAATTTCCTCTAAACATTGGGCTGAATGCAGAATGTGCTTGGAGCAGTTCTTTTTTGTTTGTACACAAAAATGTTTCCCAGTTCATAAACCTATCACAAATTTATTAATAAAGATATTTGATGTTACTTTAAAATATTCTGGCACACACTTCAATTCAGCTGCATATTTTAAAGCTACAGGCTTGCTCTTTAAATACACTTCTTTCCATAATCTCTCCTCCTGCACTGCAGAAATCTCAGTGTTATTCATGTGTTTTCTCTTTGTCTCTTGCTCCCTCTTAAAAATAAACAAGCAAACAACAAAACTATCTACTGAAAGCTGACATTTCAGCACTTCTTCCCTCACTTTTTCACAGTGATTTCAACTAACTTCCTCACCACCAAGCCAGTCCAGAACATGCATTGATGGTCAGTGGAAAAGCTGTCTTTATCTGTGAACCCAAAAACAAAACAGCAGAGAGCAACAAAGATTCCTCTTCATACTTCTGGCAACCTCTTTACCCCAGCCATAACAAACATCATGCACCTCATTTTGAAAAAGAAAAAAAAAAAAAAAGGCACGAGAAGACATTTTATCTGTGTCATTCAAGTGTGATGGGCCTTAAAATTTCACTCATAGCCAGACTGCTGAAGACACTTAATATGAAAGGAAGTAGAGAAGTATCTCACTGCATTCCAGAATGTTCCAGAACATAACTTCCATTGATTTCCCTGCCAGATAGGTTATCAAAGCACTTCTAAATATTCTACAGAGAACATACTGCAAACTACTTCTAAGTCTCCAAGTACTTTCGAAGATACAGCTATCAGCCCCTAAACTACTATGAAAAATAGGTTCCTAAGTCACTTAGATGATTCTGCACCTCTGAGTCCTCTGTGTATGGGCATGACTGGGCTACAAATTTCCACAACAGTAACAAAAGAAACATATGGGGGAAGCGGGGAAAAAAAAACCAAAATAAATAAATGTGGCTTGGTGAGTACATGGGACTTTCTATAAGACAGTTGCACACTGGCATGATAATTTTTGCGTAGAAGGTATTGCATTCTATCCCTTCTGTGTATAACACAAATATTATGTGTATATGTATACTAAAAGAGAGTATACTATACATAGTATACATAGTATGTACTATATGTGTATGTTTCCATATTTAGTATAGTGAAAACTATACATTGTATACTCTGCTATAAACTACAGTCCTGACTATATATAGCTATCAGTTTATCTAAGAAGTACCATTCTAACTCCATATGCTAAATAAACCATTTATAAACATTCAGATGATCTCCAAAAAAACACCAACTTGTGCGTTTAAACTCCCTGTGAAAAACAATCATTATATTTTAACATTTGTGTTAGAGGAGAGCCTTGAGTTGAAGGCAGAGCTTCACTGCAGTAAGTGAAGTTTATATCTAAGCCAAGAGACAGTTTTCCCAAAGGAGCAGACAGCGTAAGCCAAGAGAACTGCTTCCATTCTTCCATTGACATTACAAACATTGGGACCATGATGTTGATGAGACTGAGAAGTATTGTTTGTATTGAAGTATTGTAGTTAAAAGCCCCTTGGGTAAGTGCTTCATTCAAAATATAATACCAGCCAAATAACAACCATACAACAAAAAAGTCTTCCTTCGTCTTGTATAAAAGTGCACAAGATAGGCTGTTACTTCTGATGGAGTTGTATGTTTTTTAAAGTTTAATAATTTACACTGAATACTTAAAAGAGAGCAAACTGTCCTAGCCCACAGCAAGGACTTGACAGCAACATTTCACTCTGTAAAATTAAGCTGTTACATATACATATTTGAAGCTATGAGAAGTGTTCCTTTTCCACATCCCTTCAATTTATGAAAGAGAGTAGGAGCCAGCAGCTACCCAATTTTCTGAAAACCAGGAAATTTATTCAGCTGCCTAAATGTGGATTTAGGATTACATCTTCAAAACAGCCTAGCCATTTCAGTGCTTAATTTCCAGCTACACTGCAACCAAGTGGCATTCACAGCTCTGTACTAGCTACTCAACCTAAAACAAAGAATGGGATCCACAGAAACCACATGGCAGGGACAGAGGCCACAGCAGGAACAGAGGCCACCTCAGCTGGACAAAGAGATGGATGAAGTTTGGGTCCTGCTACTGAGACTGAGAGACCCCTGACACCATTTAACTTTCTAAACCCTCTACTGGAGCCAAGAGACTTAAATCTCTCTCAGAAGAGGTCCATTACACATCCTAGATGTCACACTGGGATAGCCTGGACAACAGGGACCTGCTACCAAGCTGTCTACCATCTCTGACCTGATCTGGAGCTGTGCTTTGCTCGATACTAGGCTGCAGAACCATTCAGTGCAAGTGTGTCCCATTGAATCTGCTCCAAAGCAAACATGTTATTAAGAAGTCACTGACAAAGAGAGGGAAGGAATTCAAACCCTGAAATCCACACACCATGTACTTAAGCACTGCGCCAGAAGGCATGGAAATCAGATTCAAGTCCCTCTATCATCAAATAGTTGAATAAAATTTGAACTAAGTGGAACAGGGATAATCGAGATTTTCTCACCCCCAGCAACCACAAGTGGACACTTCTCACAAAGAAGATAGTTTCAAAGCTCTGTTCTGGTTTACATGAAAAAACAGAGGTAAAAAGAAGTCTTTCCCTTCCTCCAGGGAGGTTATAACCATGAAACTGTTTGGTACATTACCACCAAACCCCCATGGCCCCAGCTGTTTCATGTCTGGCGTCCAGTCACAAGGGTAATGCTGGAGCTTTGGATGTGACTTAAGGCCAATGACATGGCACCAGCGCTGATGATTTGGGGGAATTTATTAGTCTAAAATACTGGATACACAACACCTCAGCGGTTTTCCTGGGCAGCCTAACTGACATACCTGTATCAGGTTTAAGTCTCTGAGTGACTATGTAGCATTTAAAAAATGGGACACAAGTTCCTAATTTTGCTCTTTTCTGGACTTCACTGAAGAACAGTAATGATTATACCTTTGGGGGAGTGTGCAGGTTGCCAGTCATCTTGCTAGGCTGAGTCAGATATGGAAGCGTTGTATTGAGATGAGGGATCTAAAAAGCAAAAGAAAGCCTTTTTCAGTGTGAATTCCTGCATATAGCATTGTCCCTTCCCCACCAGCTAGCCCCCATCCCGCAGCTCTAAAGCACTTTGATTTTATTATGGGAGCCGTGCTCAGCAACAGTGGAATTAATTGGCTTTTCTGATCTGCTGCTGAGATGACTAAGGTTTCCCTGGACACAGTGTCACTTCATAGACACCTCTTCCTGAAGAAAGGCTCTGTGTGACCCATGCAAGGCAGGGGACACAGCCTGCCTGGGAGATGTGATCTGAGGCTCTGACAGGCAGCCCTGGCAGATTGCATGGCTGTCTAAAATGACAGTACCATGCCCCCCTGTCCTAAATCTGGAGACTACTGTCCTCCCAGCAGGAATGTCCACTCCTTGATGCCCAGCTCATGCTCAGCCTCTCAGCACAGGACTCACTGCCCCTTTCATGCCAAGCTGTCATACTATGAGCTGTGATGGCTGCAGCATGTGTCCCACTGTGCTACTATCACAACAGAGGGGACAGCATCCCACCTTGGGGACGAAGCACTGCAGGAAGGCACCACACTACCATGGATATAGCCAGGTCTACCTTGGGAGTCTTTTATGTAGTAAGGCTATATACACCCCCTTTAACTTTGATCTGTGGCTGCACCTGCTTTCCTGCCACAGCAAGGAGAGTGGCTGCCAACCTGGCACGGAATTGTGTGTCCCTAAAGGTCTATTGCATGCCCACACAGTGTGAAGAGCACAGTGCATCACCATGGTCTGCACACTGTCACCCATAGCGAGGTCTCACCAAAATCTGTGGCAAACTGGGAACTCCAGCAAAACACCCTCAATGTCAAATGGTGTGACAGACAGAGCATAAAATGGGCTTCCCCCACAACAGGACACTCACCCCTGGGTCTTTCTGCATTTCCCAAATTCCAGCTAGACCCTCATTCCTGAGCCAGGGAATGGTGGGGAAATCCAAATGGCCAGCAAAGGGCAGAGCGTAAACAAGCTTTTGTGGGACGGTTTGTCAAATAAACCCATTTGAACAAGCATTTGTGTGCTCATATTACACTGAACATGGAGGTGGGGAGCAGCTAGTAGCAATTAACAGTGGTAGGGCAGAGAGCATCACAAAGTGTGTAAATTACATGAACTGGGGACTAGCTTAAAGCTAAGAAGACTGAGGAGAAATGTCTCCCATATTAAGCTTTCTACCCTGAGCTTATCAACATACATTTACACCTCCATCTTGACTTTTGCAACTTTCCATTCCTTGAGCAGATAAAAGCACCTTCCCAGGAGATGCTGACTTCACTGCCTCCATCCACAGCACTCCCAAACCTCAAAAAATATAACTAGAGGCACACAGAATTTTTCTGGCTGGTGACTAAACCAGACAAATCAGAAAGAGACATTGGGAGCTAAATTATTTTTTTTTTCCAAATTTTAACTAAAAAATACCAAAAGGCAGTCACTTTGAGTCAAACCAAAATGTTTCACTCATTTGGAAGAGCTTTTAAGCTATTTGCAAACTTTTAAAATAAAAAAAAAAAAAGTAATGATACTGATAATTTAAGCCCAGTTTTAAATATTTTTTTTTTTTAAAAAAAGAGGCAGTACAAAATCAAAACAGATCTTTCATTAAAGTAATTTTTTACTTTTTTTTTAAAAAAATTTGGATTTGTTGTCGGTTTTGGGAGGTTTTCTTCTGATTGATGGCTTTGATTTGAACTTCTCTCTTGCCCAACCATATAGAGTTTTAAGGCAAGAGGGAGAGCACCCTACCATTCTGGGTGGATCAGAATGATTTCCATGTTCCTTGGTCACAGAGTATGACAGCAATCATCCCCCACCTCCCAACTCCTTCCACATCAAAGATGTGGATCCTTTCCTTCTATAAGCCCTTGCTAATTAATTAGAAGCTACACAGAGCATTTATTATCCACTCAGATCCTCACTGGGAGTTGCACTCATCTAACCAAAGGCAGAATTTGACTCTGATTTTAAACCTGTGCCTCACTTTTACATTTATTACCCAGTCCCTATACATTAGTTGGGAGGAGGATGGAGGAATACTTTAAACTCTTCCCATGCAGAGATCTCAACATCTGCTTAATAATTTTCCAGTAATCTTAAAAGAATTTTCAGCAATCTAAATTATGTGAGAAGCAAGAAGGCACCAAAGCTCAGGTTATGAGACCCCCATCTTACCACTTCTGTTGCTGCCATTGTTCCAGCCAGAGTAATCATGCCTTTCATGAGGAGCAGCACAGCCACCTGTGTGTGCTTCATCTTCTCAGCCAGAAGATGTGATGGCAAAGGGACAAAAGAGGTCTCTTATAGTAGAGACTGGGGATTTCCCCAACCAAACCTGAAGGAACTTGCATGATATTTTTTGAAATTTTCAGATAAGTGATGTCATGAAGTCATATAATAATAGGTGCCAAATTACTAACGTGCAAAGAACATATGAGTTACCATCAGAAATTAACTACATCCAATTTCCTAACAGGAAAGCTTTCCCATATGGTGCAGTATCTAATCTTAATCTTGGTTATGCAGAACATCACGTGCTTATTTACTAGGACGGTAAATAGACATTTCCTCTTACTGTGACTCAATTGCAAAAGTTCTTTTAAGTTATGCAGACAATACAGGTCTGGGTGGTATTTATTGCTTCTTATAGGTACAGAGAAGAGCAGGTTGTGTTAGACATGCACACATGAAACATCCCCCCCTTTTTTCAAAGGCCAACGGACTTTTGGCAATAAGTGAAATGTGAAGGGGTCTCTAAAGCTTTTCAGTCCCCTCAATTCTCACATAGCACAGGTGGGACACAAAGTGTCCTCTCATTTTCTCCCCAGTAGTTTTATGTCTCCTACATTAACACTATGTACCCATTAATCCTTGCTTGTGCTTTAATATTGTGTATCCGTCAATGCTTACTCACTTGCTCTCTTTTCGTAGAGTTGCATACCACCTGACTGCAATGATTCACTGTCCTGTCTCTAGAGTACTGATGCAGAGATCAAAAAAGGCCACAGGCAATGTCTAGTGTGGCCCCCACACTTCCCAGCTGTACCACACTACCATAAGACAGGCAGTGAGCTATCTGCAGTTCCCAAGGCATCCAGCCCACTGTGGGAACTCCCCACTTTAACAAGCTACCACCTTGGTGGAGTCAGTTGCAAGCCTCCACCTGGCACAAGAGAAATTAAAATGTCTCTTCAGAGTTCTGTGAATCACTGGGAAAATGATCTTGATGTTCGGGAGGAAGGTTCCAGTTGAGGCTAAGGGGATGGCCATGTCTGTGCACTTGTAAAAGAAGTCCCTAAACCAAAACATGTCATCTCTTGTCATTTCCTGTGCCTGTATCATCAATGCAGCATTTGCTCTTTCCTTCTTCATTTTGTCAGACTTAGTTGTTCTACTGGGTCAGCAACAAAAGGCTGCATTTGTGTGTGAGTAGAGAAAGTGGTTAGGAGACCCTTATTCCTATCCAACATTGGAGGTCAGAGGTAAGGGCAGGAGAAGCAGCACTTCTGAGCAGCAGTATTGCCTCATATGAAACTCATCTCCCAGGTGAGGAACTCAGAAGACTTTCTTGTGTTACCATAGCACTATCAGCCTCAGGTGGCAAATGGAAAAGCTGAGGCTTAGCACAGATTCATACTAGAACACTCCTCAGAGAAGTCAAGTCCATTGGGGTGACATATTTTCACTACAGCTTCACATCAGCATAAGCCTCCTGACAGATTCACAAGGCTGGCAGCAGCATCTTTTTTGAGGAGTAGCTCATTTTGTAAGGAATGGATATAATATGTTCTTGCAAAAACACTTTTTCACAGCAGAAGCTAAATCTCCACTGGAGGATTTCATGGCTAATAACTCATTGTAAAACAGACAAGATCTGGAAGGCATGTGATAATGTCTAAACAAAAAGAACCAGAGCAATGGTGGTAGAGCGAGAAAACCAGTCTAGGTCTCTTCTTCCCAGGTTATAATAGTCTGCTTTCCTGGGGAAAATCACAGTATTTTCAAGGGAGTGGAGAGACTGAAGATGTAATTAGAGTGTCTTTGTAAGGGCTCAAGCCCTGAGCTCCAGTCCAGGAAGAGCAGACTGGCCCACTCCAGAGCAGAGTTCAGATGCCAACCAGCATATATGTATTGCAGATAACCAGTAAGCCTATGCTGCCCACCAAGTTAACTCCCAGTTTTCTCTCAGGTTGTGGCATCCTGATACTGCCTAATTGCTACTTCCTTCCCTGACTCTTTTTTGGAGTGAACTATCTGATCCTCTCCATACAAAACTGAGGGAAGTCCTGGAAACATATGATTCCCAAAAAGTGGCATTGATGAGGATTTGTTCCTTATCAACTCTGGATGGTCCTAACCAACCTTCCAACAATATCCCACCAGGTCTTCTACTGACAAATTCCTGCCATTAGCCCTCCTAACAGCCCTCCCTTGTTATGGAAATACCACTCTGATGGGCTGCAACCCATACCTTAGATTAATTCTGATGCTTCAACCAAAACAAAGAAACCAAACAAAAACAAAACCACCAGAAAAGCAATGATCCCATCTTAGAGCCAAAGAGCCCAGAAGAGACCCAAAAGGACAAATGCTTCACCATGTGTATACAAGGGAAACCACCAGGCTGCTGTAAAGGAACCAGCTCTGAGCAGGGTGCAGACGAGCCACTTTTCCTGTGGACCAGGCATCATTCCAGGTGTGGATGCATTAGCCTCAAAGGAAAGCCTAACACAGAGAAAAAGGGAAACCAACTGACAGTACAGGTGCATCTGTATGTATGTCAACCCCAGATAAGCATGCCCCATCCATGCAGCAATGCCTTGACAGACTGCAAACTGCCTGAAGGCAGCTTGCTATGGCATGTACAAGCCCACTGGCCTTGCTAGGACACCTGGAGTATTGCTGGCTACGGAGAGGGCAACCTTGCAGCACACATGGCCACACTCACCAGCTGCAGTGCATAGCAAGCAAGTGCAGTTTTGAAGGCAGCTTTGTGCAGTCAGCATAGGCAACCTGTGAGTCTGGCACCTGGATCTCTAATCAGGAGAAAAACCTGTTTTCTGAGCATAACAGTGAGTCTCTGTTCCTTCCAGAGGCTGGTACTGCAAATCACCCACAAAGCACAATAGTTTCTCACCAGTTTTCCTTTTATGCTTAAAAGCCAGTTCCAAGACAGGAAGCAAATATTAGCTAAGTAATGATAGTTAATCAGTTGCTTTGGCAATTTCTCCCACATTTCTGTTTGCACATGACCTCACAGAGATGATGGGGACCTACAATTTTATTCCTAGTCAAAGCATAATTATTACTAAATAAAAATATCTTTTTTGGATCTATGTAGAGCCCTTCATCTGAAAAATAAGTCAGACTCATTGTCTGCATTTTAGAGGAGTGAAACTTAACATGTCATACAGGAAGGTTACACTTATTTAGGAATTTCCACTTAGAAAAACAGCAAAATACAAGGATTTTCTCTTTGTAGAGCTGCACCCACCAGTACTTCCTTGTTGTGCAACGGACCTAGTGGGAAATCCAAGGCAAAGTCCCTGGGGCCCAGACCTTCTCTTTGATTTCAGTGGAAGTTATACATCAAAATGTCTTTGCAAAAAAAGCCCTTTGTCTCTCAGAGGGCCTGTTCAGTGGAGGCCTTCTCAAACACAACCTAACAGGCATTGTGTTTATTACAGCAGAGATTATTGTAATTATTATTCAACAGAGAGACATGTGATTCAGATCATCTGCTCTCTAAAGCTACATGCTCAGTCCAAAATCATTGGCCTCAAATATTACTTGACCATGTTTGGTGGTATGAACATAACCTTCTACAACTCAGTTTCCCATCTACATTTGGAAAATACAGTATTTCCCTGTGTCAAGAGTCATATCTTGAGATTAGAGGCATTAAGAAGAATAAACACTCAATTAGTACAGGAATAGGGAACACATTAAACATGCAAAAATAACAGCAAAAGAAAGGATATAACTTGTCTTAGCTTGGTTGGCTAATGACAGGATGAAGAATTGAATGTAGGTAATGTATCTTGGTTCTATCTATGAAATAATCATCAGCTAATATATTTATTCTAGCTGATTTAACAAATTCAAATTATCTCTGAACTGTTCAGGATATTCCAAGGACAGGATTATGACTTACGCTATCTTAAAACAAAAACAAACCATAAAAAGAGGATTCAAAATGGGGTGTAGTATCTAATCGTGCTAACTTGACAGAATGGTTCTGACAGAAAGTACTGCACTGCACATTACATTTTGCAAGTCTAATATAAAAGCGTTTCTACTCTTTGCCTGCAGACGTGATAAGAAGACTCCAAGGCTCATGGAATCAGCATTCCAGTGCATGTCGTCCAGTACCCCATATACTGTGGATTTAGCAAAGCTCGCCTAAAGCTTGTTAAATCCCCCCTCCCACCAAACTCTGTTATTTCTGAAGTAAAGCCAAAAAGATGGAGAAAATATTAATTCAAATTCATCCTGTGGTACAAGAACTTAACAGTTAACGTTCCTTTTTTTCAAAAGGTGGTTGCAAAATTGTTCTTTCTGAAGCTAACTAGTCTGTGCTGCCTTGGTTAAAGCATCATCCTGTAGTAAAATAAGGAAGTGAGGGTGGACAGCTCTCTTCGGTAAAATGCCGTGTAACAACTGACATAATGAAATCCTAATATTTCACAATATCAACATTCAACATAAGCCTGTTCTACTCTGCTAATCTCTTTACAAATTGCTTGCCCTTTTCCCTCTCCAAGTGATTCACATCCTTATGCAATATATTTTGGTCTCATCTATCATAAAGCCCATCTTTTTGGAAGACATTATGCAAATACTTCATTTAATCCCTTTATCAGTAGAATGTCACGTAAGTGTTTTAAAAACCATCCCTCTGAGCCATGTCCAAAACAAGAACATGTATGAGAAATATTAACACCTAGCTTAAAAAACTGTGTTAGTAAGGGTGAGCCATAGTTTTCTGAGACTAGGAAAGGGGCATCATCCTGCAGCAGAATGAGAAACTGAGTACTATTTACAGAGGACGAAATTTCCTTTACACTTTTAAAAATACCACTGACACAAACTGAGCTGATTGAGCTGCCAAAACTGAAAGAAAAAAAAACCTATCCATAATGTCAGAAAAGAAAGATTTTTACTAATAAAGACATAAGAGGAAGACAGAAGGTGAGGTACATGGCAGGCAGAAAGATGAGAAATGATTGGCCACAGATTCTGTGGCTTGGCAGAAGAGCTTGTTACCCTGAAACAAAGCAACCTAGAGACTCTTGAATATATTAATTACGTGTAGCTATAATCTGCCCATGAGTTCAAAACCAAAAGAAATCAAGAAAATATAGCCCTAGTCTGCAAGAAGGGGAAGACAACAGGCAGAAGTAAGAGAGGACAGCAAAAAGGAGAGAGCATAGATGAAAACTGGCATTTTGTTAGAGAACATCAAAATGCATGAAAAGCAAAATATAGAAGAGGTGTGAGTGTGTATGTATGCTGGGGTGGTGAGTAAGAATGAAATCCCATTGTAAGGACACTTAAGGAAAAGCAATAACTACTTCATTAAAAGAAACAAGAACAAAACCAGAGAGTAGGGTATATTCATACAGCATTGCAAATAAAGGCAGAATAAAAGATCCCAGAGTAGGAGGGTCAGAGGACAGTTGGGCTAGGAAAAAGGTGTACTGTTGTGTTGGGATTATGATAGATTTGCGTGGACGGCTAGCCACATGTATAAGAGCAGGAGAAACCTGCATGCAAATGCTTTTAAATAAGAAAGAATAATTGCCCAAGAATAACCTGGAGCAATGACAAGGCAGGGGGCATGTTATTGCCAACAACAGATACTGCTCCTTCAAATGGCATCTCGGAGACAGAGACAGCATGACATTGAAAGGATATATTTACTTTGGTATTATGTTGCAGATAGATTGATTTTCAAAAGTAAAAGTTGACACACAATTAGGAAAGACCCCAGCCTAACAAGGGTTGTCTTCCCATCTGAGCAGCTGCACTTCAGTACACTGCAGCTGAAACTCTCAGACTCTTGCATTTAGTTCCTGTCCCTTCCCCTAAAAGCATATACAATGATGAGAATACCTACTTCTTCAGAAAGACTTGTCCATATAGATGTCTTCAGTCCCAGGGAACAGAGGAACATGGTCTGGACATGGTCAGAGTCATTAATACCAATCCCAACACGTACAGGCACCTGTATAATAAAGACAATACAGAAGGGTCCTTAAAACATCTGCACCACATACCACCATATCACAGGTCCCAACAACAATAAGACCTTTATTAAAAAAAAAAAAAAAAGCACCATTTCTCTAATCCCTGCACATGTTTCTGGTTGGTGGATATAAATACAGCCACTTGGCCAGAGGGAAAAAGCTCCCAGCTGCTTTTATGGCTCTGCACGTTCCAGGCAAACTGCTGCCTCTGTCAACTCACAGAGCAGTACCAGCTTCATGCACCGATGACCCCAGCTGCTCCATGAGCAAGAAATGTGGCTAGCCCAGGCAGGGGACACCAAGCTTTTACTGACCACTTGGCTAAGTGTGCTGTGCGGATTTAAGGGACAGAAAGAAAAAATCCTCTGCTCCACAATAAACCCACATCTGAGTGATGTGGTCCTCTGCTTCTTATTCTTTCTACCTATTTTGCATCTCAGCCCACGGTTGCCTTGACCACCCTAAGGAGGTGATGAGGGAAATGGGTTTTCATGGCAGTTCTACTAATTCTTTCCTTCTCACAGATACAAAGAGGATCTCTTCCCCCTGTATGAGCCAAGCAATGTAAAGCGTAATATGTTCATAGAATCATTTAGTTTGGAAAAGACCTTTAAGATGGTTCAGGCCAACTGTTAACTTAGCACTGTCAAGTCCACACTAAACCATATCCCTAAGTGCCACATCTACAAGTCTTTTAAATACCTCCACAGATGGTGACTCAACCACTTCCCTGGGCAGCCTGTTCCAATGCTTGACAACTCTTTCAGTGAATAATTTTTTCCTAATATCCAATCTAAACCTCAGTCTCACCAAAAACATTAATGACCACTTGCTCTTCAAAAAACAGAATCTTTTGGACTTAGCACAATATCAGAAAGGTCCTCCTTCAGGACTGCATGTTCAGACAGATATCACAATGAAGAGGATATGGAAAATGTCTGAGATGGAATAAAAGATGAGGAAATGTATAGACTATCAGCTGGATACAGCTGCAGTTTTATTTAGTCATTATTATTGTGAATATTTTCACATTAATATTAGATATCCCTAACAAGACCCATAACATGTATTTCAAAGGCTTCATTACCCCCAGGCAAGGAGAATATTCTCATGCCTTTCCTGTGGCATGTACACAGTTAAACCCACCCGACACTTACTCAGCTTCCTTGGAGCACCGCATCAGAGCATTAATATATCTAGGATCAAGGTGTGGCCATTGTATATTCAAACAGCCCAACATTGTGTGGTGTAGATATGCTGCGTTCATGAGAAAGGATAGCGATGACTACAGTCAAGCAGACTAGATGAGCAGTTATTCACATGAGTAGTCCCTTCTCTTCGGCTACATCCATCACTCAGGGTTCAGCAAAAAGAATGCTCACACACATATAACACTTGACCCTAGAAAAAAAAGTCATCATTTGGTTTTATAAACTATTCAAATGTTCTATTTTGCTGTACCTGTAGACATGGACACGTGTGCTATGGGCTTTGCAATGGACACAATAATCCATTCTGACCAGATATACACTTTGCATAATGGTAACTGCAAGCAATGCCAAAGTAGCCCTGCTCTCCTAGAAATAAATAGATGGACCACAGGAGAACGTGCAACTTGAAAGACCGTCATGCTCAGAGATGTTCTCTGCAGCTGACTGACCTGAACCGTAACTATAGTGGCAAACCAGATTTCTGCAAATCTCAGGATCGGACAGGCTCTGCATCACCTGCAGTTGCTATAATGCAAATCAGCCTGCTTCTCAAAACAAATTAACATACCCACTTTGAACTTTTGAGACAGCTGAAGCAAGAGAGTCTGAAGAAAACAGAGTCACCCAAGCAGCCCACCCTCTCCCTGCCCTGGGGACCCATGAGCAAGGAAAGCTTTCCTACAATAATCCTCACACTATAACATGCATGTTGATTGCTTTCCCCACTGCTTTGACTACTGCAGGCTTTCTACAGGCTCCGGAGTTTATTAGTCCAATCCATCCTCAGCTGCAGTGGGCTTAATTCTGTCCTAGAGAGAGAAAGAGGTAATGACCCCTCTATTAAGGCATTTACCAGGGCAAATGCCTCATTTTCAGTCCTTTGTAATACAGTCAGATTTGAAGTGTCTGAGCTCAGTGCTTCCCTTAATGTTTTTTTTAAGACTCAGGAGAACCAGAACAATTTTTTGTTGCTGTTGCTTCGAGAACAAGGTTAAAGGAAAACAGACCATTCTCCTGAATGTTATTTTTTGACAGAATTCTGAACAGCCTCACTGGCTTTCAGAGGAACCTGACATTCAAATGAACCTAGTGCAGGGGCTGAAAGAGCTCCCTTGATCTCAAGAAAAATTCAATCCAGTTTGACCAAGATATAAATTCACCTTTTATACAAACATACCAAAGAAACTACGCAAGGTCACTCATAGAATGATGGGGAAAAGAACACAAGTCTGTAGTGCCCAGACCCCAGGGTGAGCTACTGAGCCACATTACCTCTCAGGCATCTTCTGACAAATCTCTGTGCCTGGTTGATCTTACTACAGCAGTGGAAGATGCCCCCTTACAAGAGTTTAGCACCCCAAAACAGGGTCAAAGGAACAGAAGTGTGCATCCTCAACCACATTCCAGTTCACAGTTCCAGTTCACAATCCAGTGCAACTCACGAGTTAAACTGGGTTTGTGCTAAGACAAACCGGTGTCCCTTTGAACTGGAGCTGTAAAACCTGAATGAGCCGGTGCTCCAGTCTGCTATCTGCCACCTTGGCAGGAACTTCTGACAGAACGGCTGTGATAAATAGCAGAGAAAGTGGGGAAGTGATAACATCTTGAATTGCTGTAGGTTGAATTGCACGGGAACATGAGTTGGAGTACTCACAAAAGCTTGCAAATGTAATTCAGAGCACATGGCATGCTCCTGAGGGCTTGTTTACATGACAAAGTGTATTTAGGCTGAGATAGTGTCAACTTCAAAGAAAAATAAGCCTTTCTTCAATCAATTTTTTGATAGGCTCTTTTATTTCAAAATAGGAGTGACCTAGTCTGAATTAGTTTAAGCCCACTCTGACTTAAGCTAAACTATTTCAAAAAAAGACACCCTATCGATGGAATTAGAGCACCTGCCTAGAGAATGAATAGCTATTAATAGCTCTCTATGTAGACAAGTCTGGAGCATAACATATCAAAAACAGGTGAGAATGTAGCACCAAAGGAAATGGTGGTAAAAAGGAAAGAGGAGCAGAAACAAAATCCAGGTTGTAAAAAACCCTAGGTTTAAAATGCTTGCTTATCTAGCTATTACTTGCTGTAAATGCTCTTCTTCACATGACTTTCCGAATAGTCAAGAGTAGTATCTGCAAAAAAAAACCCAAATGTTTTTTCACAGATCCTGCCTGTGGAACCCATTTTTTCTTTAGAGTTTGGATTTCAGCTTCTCCCGGAAGGTAAATGAGTGTCATGCCATAAACTTGACAAGGACCCATCTGCACGTCTACATATTAAAAGCTCAGTCCTCTTTCCATAAGACATACTCCCAATCACTGTTTCAGCAGAACAGCAGCTAATTTCCAATAGCCTGTGAAATTTTGCCATTGGGTTTGAAATTTCCTGCCAGGCTGGTTTCTGCCAGTTTGTGACAGTATTTGTGCTGCTTTATCATTATGATCTCCCTAGGAGTCTGAAGCAATGGTAAAATGAATTTACACAGAAATAGACCTTGTTTCCTTACAAATACACTATATAATATCAGAATAGTTTGTTTTGTCCACAAGAAAATTATTAGGGCCACCATCATGAGTGATTCTCTATAATAATCATAAATGAATCCTTTAGTTTTTCTGTTTCAGTAGCAGTTTTTAAAGAACAGCATTAACATCCTAATCAAACAGGATTTCTGTTCTGATCTCTTCAGCTGTTTAATTAAAAAGTAGCTCTTCACCTTCCTTACATATTAGGTTATAAACTCAAAATGAAAGTAGAAAGTCTGCCCCTCCTTTAAAATGCAATTCAGGTTCATCAACTCATTAGTTTTGTTGTCATTGAAGTAACATTGCTCCCTGGATTGCTTAAAAACAGGGCATCCATCTTACATCCCTTGTTCAGTATCTGCCTGTGTGGGCTCTGTTTTCCTTATCAGAAGTGTATCAGAGGGATGTGAATAAAGCTTCACCAGTGCAAATCTGAAGAGAAAGGAGAATAACCCTCACCATCCATACATACCAAGATAACCTGAAATATCTGATAGGCAAGTTCTGGCAGTTCTTGCCGTGACACTTTCAGAGGCTTCTGCCTCCAACTGTCCATCGCATCACTCTGATGTTTGTACCAGGTGGTAACACAGCAGGATGTGTGACAATCCCCAAGCTTTCTCTGCTCACATCTCAGCATCTCAGCTTAAATGGCCGGAGGAGGTGGCTCTGCATGCAGGATGTGCTACCCTTTGCTTGCTGCCTCTTTTTGGTTGGTGTGGGGCAAAGGAGAACACACGGCAGGACCAGCAGTGAAGAAATGACAAGGACTGCAATGCCCCCCACATGGGTGACAGCAATGGACCCAAGCCTGTATGAAACAGGGTGTGCAAGAGGGAATGGGGGCACCTGAGGCCACACAGCTCTCAGAACAAGGTGCAGCCTGAAATGAGTCTCAAAAGGGGACTCACTTCCCCAGTTGGTTCAGCCAGGACAAAACCACCTCACCAAGCCCAGTAACACTGATATCGGATGCCAGAGAACGTGGCAGGTGTCAGACCATAAGAGGGAAAAAGCACGGCTGAGAGATGCTTCCCATTTTCCTGTTACACTCACACCAAATGCTGTATAGATATTATAAAAACAGCTTCCCTTCTGTTGGATTTGCTTGCACCTGTTATAATCTAATTAGGAGGAAACTGGACTTCTTTTGCTCACATCATAAACAGAGGCAACAAACATATAAATCTTTCTCTTAAGTTCCTTTTTCTTCTTTCTGAAATGCCAGAAGACTGCCCTGTGAACCCAATGTGCAATTCTCTTTTGCATACCATGATGAATAATGGATCAAGCTTATATCTACCACAGATGAAAATCATGCCTTTCTGAAATCCATTCATTGCTTCACGGACCCCAAATCCTCTAGGTGCTATACATTGCAGCTGTCATAAATCCATGTAATGTTCCTGCGCATGACACTATTCATTTAGACCACCAATTTAGTTAAAATGACAGATGTGAAAAAACCTCATGTAACCAAGCGATCACACAGCTGCAGATGCTGAAGGGACTGTGCTTTATTCAGCAATAGTCAGGCACTGCCATACACATTTACCACCTGCTGTCAATATAATGTCAGGTGGAGCTGTGCAGTTGTCACTCAGCTACTTCTATTCAAGACATTCTCCTTAAGATTTTTGCAAGCAAATTAAATGCAGTAGGTGGGATCCTGCACCCACTGCCCCTTGTGGCTCATAGGAATCTCCCCACTGTTGGATCAGGGCCCAGAGACCAACTCTTAAAGATGAGGAAACTTAGCAGCTGACCCTCATTTCTTTGAAAAAAGCCCCAAAAGAATAATTCAATGTAAAAAAAAGAGAATAGGACAACATGCTAAACAAACGGTACTTATTACCATTGTCTTTAAAGTCTAGATTCACACTACAGTTCAGCAGTCCTTATTTTCTAAGTAATCCCGGGCATCCTCAAAGTAGTTTAGGGACCTTCTCAAACTCAGCTAGACAAGGTTTAGCAAATCAGGCCCCAATTCAGCAGTGCCCTTAAGAAAAAACTTATGACCCGTTAATGTAAATAGCCAAATGCTCTGATGAATTGGGTCTTTAAACAACAAGGAAGCCATATTTCAAAGTGGCACCACATATCTCTAAACTGAACATATGGCTCAATGTTTTCTAAAAGGCTTTTGTTTTACAATATGCGTCAATTTATTGTGCAGTATCCAGTTTTTCTCAATTTTTAACATAATGAAAGTCATCAGGAAAAAACTAAGCTTGCTTTACTAATAGAATGAGCAAAATGTCTTCAGATTATATTTCTCTTTGGCATACGACAAAGAACATCCAGAGGATGTGCTTTCTTCACAGAGAATTCACCATTGTCTTGATATGAAATGGGAGAAGTATATGGTTTTCTGTTCAAATCACTATAAATCAACTTTCATCGTGGTCTTTGTGCATAAAATTAGCCTGCCCAACCATGTAAACAAATAAAAGAATCAATGTAACATTGTTTTTATATGGCATATTTTCATCAGTCATTAGTAATTTAATTCTGTATGCTTGATAGACAAGTTGTGCACAGGAAAAAAAAAAATAACATTCTTAAGACTTTGGCACCTACAGCTAAGCTATTAAATTCACATTAATGCGTCAAAATAAGTAATCAGCAACTCTGAAAATCAGGTCATTCATTTTTGTGTCTAAATATAGATCTAGATGACTAACTTTAGGCATTCACAGTTGAAAAATGTTCATCCAAATGTGTCATCAGGGAGGGTTGAATAGATTTCTAGAAGAAACACTTGAGAGAAAAATTCTAAACGATAACAATTTAGATGATAAACAGTATTATAATTTATTATTCATATAGTTCTATTGGTGTGCCTGGCATTCTAAAGGCAAGAGAAGAAATACAGCTAAATATGCTACTCTAAATATACTTTAAAGACTAGAACTGAGGCTATAAAGATTTAGAACACTATTACTGGTGTTCGGTTGATTGTAGTATTTTTCTGAAGAAAGGATTTATTCAGAGATTTTTTTCCTCTGCTCTGTGAAAATAAAAAGTACAATGATACTTGTGAACTCAGAAACAGATAGAAACATCATAAAACAAAATTTTCCAGTTTAGACCTAGATCAATAAATCAATTTAAATGCATAATTTCTATGCCAACATCCAACTTTCCACTGACATCAAGGGGAAAACAATGGGGAGCAAGGGTGGGATTCATCTCTAAAATCAGTAAAGAGAAAGGTAATTCCGAAGAGTGATTTACATGACATATGGTAAGTGTCTTAGAAGATTTGTGATATGACTCTTTCTATTAATTAGAGAGGAAAAAAGGCAACTAGTTTCAACTGGACATCTGACTTTTGGAGGTGAAATAAATCCTTTTCCTGGTGCCTACATCAAGGTTGTGCTTCCATATTTCTTTTGGATTGAGGCACTCAAAAATTCCAACATTGATAGATGCTGAAATCTAGGAATATACAGCACACAAAAATTCCATGGCTTTGTATAAAAATATGCAACCTCTCGTGACTAAGAATAAGGTATTTTAGCAGATACTTTTAAAGGGCCAACAAAATTTTGCAAATGAAGCAGAGTCACACTCTTGACAAAGTGAAAAGCAAGTGTTCATTTGAATAGAGGGGAACAGGTATGAATACTGAGAAAAGAAGTGCTCCTTTTTAAAGATGTGTAAAACAACTCTCATATTCCTGGTAAATCTGACTCCTGGCAGGCTGTGTAGTAAGCAGATAAGTGACCATCTGAGTTTCATTCTTTGCCAGCTTCTGTATCTGGCATCCTGGCCAGTTAGTACAAAGGATTGCTCTTCCTGAGGATTTAACAGCACTAATGAAGAGCTACTGATCAAGTTTAAATGCAAAAGAAAATATGTTATAGCAGGCACATTCATGGAAACAACTTAATAACTGACCATTTTGCAAAGAGGAAATGGATGTTGTTTAACAGGGTCTTTTTTCAGTAAAACACTCATTTTTTGTCCCTCTAGCAAAATGTGTCATCATATGTTACAGAGAACCCATTCCTTTTGTGTCTAGGGAGAAAACAATTGTAGTGTAAAAATTTCCCTTGAAGACAGCAACGAGGCCAGAATCTGGAAAGCACTTTAAATGTGCATGCCTGGATTACATTTAAGAAAAAATGTTCTCAGATTAAATTCCATCTGTGCTACCACTCTCTGACATGAGAATGGCAGCAAACCACCTCTGAGTCCCTCTTCAACAGTGACACTTGAATCTTTGTGGAGTGTTTCAATGTTGGGCAGTACATCTTTTTAGTCTGGTCAACACAGATGGCAAAGCTGAGGCTCAGGCTCTGGTAACTATAAATGATGCAGCTACTAAATCCTTTCATAAAGAATGGAAGCATGAGATGGTCCAGAGAGGGTCAAGTCTGTCTATGTAAAACAGGCAAGATGGATCACACCTTTCTCTCCTCACTGGCAGTAGAGTTTAGAGACAAGTTGTATAACTAGTTTAGGCTAGACGCCTAACTTGTAGACAGTTACATTTAGGTAAAACCAATTCAGGGAATAGACTACAGCAGGGAATAGCCCTAAAGCACCAAGATCTGAAAGAAATGCTGAAAGCTTAAATGAAGTTGGCTATGTGGAGGTAACTTAGCTCCTTGCTGCCTCATCTGTAGAGTTCCCTTCTTGATCCTGTTGTGGTAAGACCTTCACCCTTAGTCCACAAGAACAAAGCAGGTTCCCCAAACGGTAATCGACCAGGAACGTATGTGATTTTCACCTGAATCTGAGGGCCAATCAGAGTAAAAATAGCATCTTTAAGTTTAAGACAGGTGTGTTTTGCTGAAACAAGTCATTCTTACAATCTGTTTTCTGAAGCAAGAGTAATAAAAACACATGCAAACTTCAGCAGTAGTAAGGCAAACCAATATATGAGAAGCATACATTTAGCCAGCTTCACCACCACAAACAGCATATAAAGGCCTGCTACCCTCATCTCACAGCTAAACAAGCCATGCATCATGGTTACCAAATCTGAAAAGCACAGGCTGTCAGTGCTTCCCTGACATCTCAAAATTTCTGCAGGACTCCTACCATGTCAGCGGTGCCTCTGTCTTTGTATGGTGCGTTTCCCACCAGCGGGTCATACAGCAGTACAGTTGGGGGGTGCAATGGATACAATGCCAGCTCCTGATCACCCCCATCACCAACAAAATTGACTACCTTTCCACTGGTCCCAAGCAGTCCCTGATGAGGAACTCCTACTGGGAGTTGTCATTTTGATAGAAGGCATCAATGACCTGCTTTCTCCCCCTGACACCTCTGGCAGAGGTCCCACTCTTCCTTCTATTGTCTCTGCATACCCTTAACGAGAAATATCAAACTCTCACGTTCTCAGAGTCCTCCCCACTCAGGCCATCCTTGTAGCAGGGGGAAATAACAATAATGAGACTGAATAAATCTCTAATGCAGTGAATATCACTTTTCTTAGGACTGCTCAAGAGCAAGCACAAAAATAGATTTGCATCCTGCAGCCTCCATCATCCTCATGATTTGAGTCCAGCTAATCTAGGCCCAGAAGAAATATCATGTGCCAAATTTGGCAGACCACCCCCTCCCCATGACAAAATCAATCAGATAAACAACTGATCTCACAAACAGAAAACAGTGTTTGAAAACTGTAATGATATGTTTACAGTAAACCTATTAGGGACAGCATAGAGAAGTCGTATTTAATTATCTGTTTTACACCATTTTTACTAACTTTTCTCATTTTATGGACTGGGCATTTTTTGACCACTTACAAAGGCAAATATTCTTCCTTAACCTACCCAGTGTTGATAGTGAAACAGAATAAAGAGGATGTTTACTATTTATGGGTACATCTGGTGATGCTGCAGTTCATGAGCCAAATTGATACTATTTAATTGAGTGCCATCTACTACCAGTTAAATTAAATCTTCACAGTTCCTGTGTTAAAGAGCTTGAAACTGGGCATATTTGAATCAGGGTTTTAAATTTAGCCCTTCTCATCTTTCCAGCCATTTGAAAAGAAAATTGTAATTTACAACCATAATGGGTTATTCTGTTACCAAGCCTCCAGATGAAAAGGAAGAAGTCTTCACATTCATAGGACCTTCACATAGTTAGAGCACATAACCTCGGTGACCTGCAACATCAAATGAGTAAAGACAATGCTCAGTGTTTCAGATTTTAGCTTTAAGCACTTTGAATCTACAATTAACTCAGTTCTGAGCATCTGGTCTTTTTAACCCCTTACATTCAAAGGTTATTTGTTCTTTCAGCAGTCAAGATCTGTCGATATGACAAACATAATTTCATAATTATTAAAAAAGGAGACCAGCTCATGACATGGAAAATTTCCTATAGTGGGGTTATATGTTTTTCCAATCCTTCTTGTTACTTACAATTTCACTGAAAAGGTAAAAATTTAAAAAATTAATTAATTTTGACCATTTGTATGACACATCCTCTATCAGACATGCAGTATGGTGCATGACAGAGTTTACACATGCTGATGAGAGTTACCAATCTACAAGTAGCTCAAGCTGTCTTTTGTCTTTCCTTCAAGCATTTATCATGGAGGTTAGTTTGGTGTCATTGGTTTGGTTTGAGCACTGCTGCTTTTCTAACTCTGTTAGGTTCTGGTGCTGATGAAAGCAGGTCCCTGCTGCCACTGAAGTCAATAGCAGAATCCTGAGATTTCCAACCCATACAAATAATTGGCTGAGAAACAACTGTGACTATATTTTCCCCCTAATATTCTGTACAGAGATGAATCCACCTCTCAGAATCCCAATCCAAATTTCTACTCACTTCACCAATATCAGGTATAGTGCATCTGCTTGGATCTCTGCTCAAGAGGAGTGATAAAATCCAGGTTTCTGTCCCAGCATTTTCAAATATGAAGCTTTCTTAAACTGAGATTCATTTTAGGCATATCTTTACTTCTCCAATATTATGAAAGTATTTTTGTGACTGCTTCAGTCACTAAATGAGTCAACTTGAACATCCATCCAGCTTGCTCAGAAATGAACTCTTCAGTTCATACTATAAAGCTGGTAACTATAAAAGATCCGCTACTCTTACAGGCATTTAGACTTTCTTTAACTAACTCACTGGAGTCAATCAGACTATTAAGTGCACAACTCTAAGCACTTGGATTCAGCACCTTATTTAGAAGCCTGGGAAAGAGGTGAGAAAGAAAGAACCAATTTCACCTGACTTGAGACAACTCACTGAGGTAATAAATAGGGAATTCAGTAATCTTAAATGATTTTATACAATTAATAAAGCAAAGAAGATATCTCCAGAGAGCAACTCATATTAAATCACTCTTAACTGGCGTTGTCACACACCCCCAGCCCAATACTTCAGTGCAGGATTCATAAATAATATCAAAATCGAGTCATCTTTTTCAGCTGCTTCTTGATTACCATTCACACTAGAATTAACATATCAAGGTAGGAAGAAATACATGAATATTTATTATCTCCATTCCTACATGGAAGCTTAAATGAAGAATTTGCAAGAATGTGAGGAACAGATCTACAAACATTATTTATATCCTTAAGCAAAAGATTTGAGCTAAAATTCTCATGTCGTAGTGGTGACTTTGAAGGCAGTGAGAAAGCCATGTCTATGAGCATGTTACTTCTGTGAGATATCACGGAAATAATGGCAACTACCCTAATTGGCTGTACTGACAATGAGTGCAATCCATGGAGCCCTTAAAAACAGGCAGCTAGGAAACAAAGGGAAGAGTGCAGCTGAAGCCAGCTGAACAATGGCAGTGCACATGAGCCAGCCAGGCAAGAATTGCTTGGAGAGGTTTTGGGACTACAAGGACACATGAAATTATCAGACTTTCTTTCCTGAAAACTTTTAGTGGCAAAAGTCCCAACCACTGCCCAACAGCAGGTCCCCATCACCAAAACCTGCTTCCCAATCACTGGCATAGAGGACTGCAGGGAAAGCTCTACAAGACAGTATCACGAGCATCAGACTTTCCCACAGAGAGGTTTAGGGTGGAAATTAGTCTGTGTCCATTATTCCTCCTCCTAGGTCTCAGACAGTCATAATCATACACACTGTCTCAGCACCATATGGCCCTTCTTGGTAATTCCTGTATCTTAGAAAAGACTGGGAAATCTGGTGTACCACTGTGAGATTCCATTCATTTTCTTGAATAAAGAGAAGAATACTTATAATCCAGTAAGTTTTCAAAGGTGTCCACCTTTCTCCATTGATCAGAAAGAAGGTGTTCCCTGCAGGAGGACAGGATTATCCCTTCCTCCCAGGCATAGGTAGCAAAAATTTAAGACACATCTTCATTGAGATTAGGTAAAGACCACAGTCATACTGGATCCCACCTCTAAATATTTCACAGGGGTACAATAATGGTTTACTACATCATTTATGATTGCCCTGTCATGGAAAATCCCCATTTGATCCCTGCATTTTGCCCAGTAATCTGTGAATGGACTAAAAATAATGGTACGTATTCATCACATCAGAGCAGCTGGTCCACCTCAGACAAGCAGCATCTGTTTTGGTTCCAACAATGACAGGTACAGGGAGTATGATGAAAGGGAGTTTTCCAGGAAGAAGAAAGGGATGAGAGGGAACATAGAGAGGAAAAACAGAACAAGGAGGGGGAGATGAGAAGGAACTTCACTGAAAGCAACTTTTACTGCAGTTTAAGATTAATGATTGCTCATCCACAAGCACTCTACAATCTGAGGTAAGTGGAAAAAACTGGAGATGCTACTCAATAGCCAGTGTAGCCCTTTGCAGACATAAAAAGCAGTACGCTGATGTTCCCACTCAGACATATAAAACCAATGTGATGTATGTAGCTTTTAAGTGTTGGTGCGGTATAAAAGTTTTATTGCTGCTTTGGCTTCAAGAAAGCTACAAACCTCAGTTTAGGAATTGCAAGCCCCTGTAAAAATGGTTATGAAAGGCATTTTTCCTAATCACGTTAGCAAATCCTTCTCTCCATTTTCCCTCTCATTAAAAAGCTTAAATATTTTACAGCTATAGTGTGCAGGCTTATGTCCAGATTACCCTTCATTAAATGACTTTTACAGTAGCTGGATACAAGCCTTTTCTATTATTACACACAGCTAATTATGTCTCCTTTGTTTTCATTTCATCATTTTAAACAAAGCTTTTAGGGACCCAGTCACTCTGTGAGAGGTGTTGCCAAGCTGAACACATTTCCAGCAAATCCCAGCTGGGCTGCATTCATTTCATCTGATGATCATGAAGTAGCTTTCTGGAAAAAAAAAAAAAAAGGGGAGAGGGGGAACAGGGAGGAATGAGAAGAATAACTACAATGTCCAACCTGTAGTTCTCTTATGGTGGCTTAGTGCAAAGACGAATTCTCACTGGGGAAAAATCCAACAGGATGTCAGTGAAGAGTGAAAAATGATGTACAGTGATTCTAAACATCTAAGCTATGTGAACAACCAGTTCTATCAGACATTTTCTGATTTCTGACAGCATTGCTGTTTTCAGATTACCCCAGTAATGTTTCCAAAGTGTATTATATTCATGGCAAGAAGAAGGGGAGGAAGCCTGAAAATTACTTCCCTCCTGGCAATGAATTGTCATTTAGGTCCCACGTTGAGCCAGCTCTTTGCATTGCCTGGAAAGCCAAGGGAGCCAGCAAAAAGATATGATTTCCCCAGAGCTAGGGGGCCAAGGGAAATGATCAGGCATCTGAAGTCTCCCCAGTGTGCAAAGAGCAATAGCAAAAGGCTTTGCTAAAGAGGAATATTTTTCAGTATCTGTGCAAATAAAATCTTCATTTAAATATTATTTTAATTACTTATTCTCATCCATGATACACTGAATAATCAAAATAATCATATCGGGAATGGTAATGTTTCATTATGTGTATTTGCATGTACAAGGCAGTATGTCATTGCTGTGAACAGTATGTAAGATGGCTGGCCCTTGCTCCACAGAGCCTAAAAGCCCACGTGATGTGATGCAGAAGCCAAACGAGAAAGAAAGCTGTGCAGCACTTCACAGGAGTCTCAGTTCTCTTTTTCTCATGGGCATTTGTAACTCTCCTTTAACTTCCTTTTGATCATTTTTCAATTCTTTTAAGCCTTCCTTGACCATGTAGCTTTCTAGCCTTCCTTGAGCAGATGATACTCAACTAACCCAGTGAGGGAAGCTTTACATGTTACTGCTATCCACATTGTTTGGGCTTGTGAGTCCCATGCTTTACTTTCAATATATTACAGAGAAAAGTATTTGGTCACATATAAAGACTTCTAGGATTTACTGGGTATAAAATCCCAAAAGACATTAAGTTTGAAGATCTTTTGTTGTTACCAGTCTAGAAGTTTATAGGATTCTGAAGGGACTGTGCTAGCCTTTTTAAAAGTTTTTAGAAAAACATGTTACTGCTAAGGAATTCAGTAGAACTCAAAACACTGAAAACATGACCTTATCTCTACAGAGTATCACAGGATGGTTCATCTTCTAATGAAATCTGTGAAGTTTTTCTGTGATTTACACTGCCATCACATATTCTTACTGTGTATCAAGCATCACATATTCCTGCTACACATCAACAGGGAAACAGTCCTTCTATGTCTCCTAACTGCTTTCCCATATAGACAGAGGAAGAAATGAGCTGGCAAAGGCAGCAGATATAACAGCCTTACTTCAACCTTCCTGTCTTCTAAAGAGGCTATGCATGAATGGTTGTCTTCATGCTTTCCCATCCCAGTTCCAGGTCATTTTTCAGCTAAATAGGATCTAGGCTAACCACTCTTTCCAAAAGTCATCTCCAGCTGCCTAAATAGTCCATCATTGATCATCATCCCAAATATTGCCACAGCAATAGTCTGACCAATACACTCCCAAGACCAGTAGTCTGTAAGTATAATGTATGCACTCTGCTCTGGAAACTCTTCTCTCTATCCACTTCATCAGCTCTTTTTTCTAATACCTGACTTGACAGACTGTTTCAAAAAGACCTGTGAGGTGAGAAGGCACCTTTATCTCCCACCCGCAGAAGGCAGGAAGTCACCTCCCATCCTATTAATCCAAAAAGCTCCATCCCCTTTTGCCTTATACAACAGCAAAAAGTAAGTACAAGCTCTGTCCCCGTGTTTCAGATGCATGAAATGTAATAGGAAAATGAAAAACAGTTTGGCAGAAGTGTAGCTCTGCAAGCTCCCTAGCCAGGTTACCTTTCCAAATCATGCTTATTTTTCAGAGATATTTGTTCATGGAATACATAAATATAGAAATCACACCCACTTCAGCCCATGTAGGTGTTGCCTTCATTTTTGTCTAAAAAAAATAAATTCCTCTCCCTTTCTACCCCAAAGGGTGTGGACTAATCATGTAAGGGGATCCCCAAAAGCCTGTGTCCTTGTCACTGTCACGTTGCACCAGCTTTGGCAGTGCTACTGCAGAGGTCCACTGCTGCTCTTGGAGAGCGTGCCCTGCCTGCGTCGTTTTGCCTCTGCTCCTGCTATTTTCCTACTACATGTGCAGTATAAAAACCGAAAGAAAAACCTGTCAAGCAGACCATTTCCCATTATTTGGAAATTAGCAACCTTTATACTGTTTCTAAAACAAATTGTTTCCATTATCAGAACGTTGCAGTGCTATATGCATCCACAAGAAATCACCACACAAATATATTTCTTCCTTTAATATACTGTTGGTTTTTTTCTGTGAACAATTTGCCTCCCTTTTTCCTGAGATTCCCTTCGAAAGAAATATAATAAAAACTCAGGTACAAATAGACTGTTTGCAATTATTTTCCTGTGTCCTTCAGTACCAGGAGAACAATTTGTTCTCCTTAATTTCAAAAGAGAGAAACAATTAATTAAGCTAATAAGAATTACAGGGGGGAAAAAAAAAAAAAAAAAAAAAAAAAAAAAGTACTTCAAAGGATGTCTGACCTACGAAAAAATCTTTTTTTAGTCCTGATGCTAAAAAAAAAAAACCCCACAACTTTTTCTTTGCATAAAGCTTCTTACTGAAGCTTTATTCTTAAAACGTATTTCCAAGATTGTGGATTTGGCAAATGCAGGCTTCAAACTGCAGTTGCATTTATGAACTGATTTTGATATGTGCATTTTTTGTAATGTCCATTGTTAACGGAGGATATTATCACCAAGCTGGAAGCTAAAACATAAGCCCCAGGTGCTAACCAGTAACAAACTGGGCAAATGTTTGTATTTTTGACAACAGAACACAGACATAGACTTTTTGACTGTTGCTTTACTAAAAAGAATTTAAAAAAAAAAACATAACAGTGCATTCACTGGTCCAAATATCCCCCTTAGCAGAAAAAGGCCTGCAGGGAAAAGAAAGCACATAAAAATGCACTGAAGCAAAGTAATGCTCCTTGAAGCTGGCTGTGCCCCTAAACTATGCTCCTGAGATTATATCCCGAGGCAGCAGGGGGCATGGTTAACAGCAATTCTCCCCGGCTCCGAAAGAATGAAGGCAAGTGTCAGCACCGCCATAAAATCAGTTCATGGATGATTGCTCCCAGGATGTCTCGAAGCTGCAGTGACAAGAGTCTGGACATTGTGCTGGTGAGGAATCACTCCTAATGGCTTTCCATCTGATCCCTGGCTGCAGGGGTCAGGTCTGCCACTATACAAATGCAGGGCTGAAACGCAAGGTCACAGATCTGACGTGTAAGCGTGCAGCCAGCTTGTGACGGTGACACTTGTTGCACTGTAAAGAGAAGGTTGCCAAACTGCATGGTGGAGTTTAGGATACCACACAAATCTGGCAGGCTTGCTTGTGCCCTGTCAACCCACTCTTTCTGTACCCTATAGAGCACTATTGTGTGGGGTTTTCCTGGTTTTGAGGTCTGAATTACAACTTTACCATCAGTCAGATCCTGTTAACAAGGGACAGATTAACATGTACCATCATAATATAAAAGGACTTTTTACCTTTATGTTATGGCAATTACCTTGTCTCTGATACTCTCCTCAGAATGTGATAGCCTGGTCCAGAGGACATGGACCAGAGAGCACGGTCTTACACATTTACTAATGGCGTCTGTCTCCTTACCACCAAGGAGACTGTGTGCTTGCTCACAAAATTTGCACTAGTATAATTAAAATTGGTTTTCAGATTGATTCAGGCTTTAGCTAGCACAGCTTATCTCTGCACAGGGACACTTTCTTCAGTTTACCATCAGGTTATAGTAACTAGCACAGGATTCAATCCCATGAAGCATTCAAGATACCACCAGTTGCCATCTGTCAGATGAACCATGACAACAGATTATAAACCCATTCCTGGCCTGCCCTAGTGCCCAATAAAATGCTCTCAAAAGCCCCACTCTGTCACTCCTCTGACCAGCTTTTCAAGACCACATAGCACCCTGGGGCATGCCAAGCATGGCTGGAACTTCTCCAGCCTGCTCTGAGAGTCAGCACAGCAGCCTCCCCCATTCCACTTATGTTCTGCCAACACACTTAGCACCTTCAGCTCTTTTCCTCCTCACTGCGCTATGCAACAGACCTGGAAATCAAGCCTTTGATGGATACCAGTGGCTATTAAGAGTGAACTGAGAATTCTAATTGCAAGCAGTCACATTCTGAAAGGGATTAATTTCCCTACACTCCCTGAAGGACACCAGGAGGTGAAAGAAGGGAGACATATGCCCTGAAATCCCAAAATGGCAAAACAATTTCCTTTCTGCATTATATTCTGCATGAAAGAGATTATGAGAACAAGATGGCCACGGGTACAAATGGACGTCTGCACCCGGTGGCATAACAAGGACAGCAAGAGATAGATACCCTGGATGTGTAAGTGGGAGGTGTGCTGTGTATGAGTAATAAGCCTTCTAGTCTTCTGCTCCTGTCATCTTTCTGTGTTTTCCTCTCTCCAGCTTCTTGCATGTTCTTCTGGCCACTCAGAGTAACCATTAGTGGCAGTTCCACCTCAGGCAGCAACAGAAGCAACACGAGCCCAAGGAGCAGTGTCAGGGACAAGGGACAGTCTGTTTGGGACAGACAGTTCTCACCATTTCTTCTTCATACACACATAACAGCCCTCAGCACCTGAAGCCACCTCTGATACCCTGGCCTGCTGCCTGCACAGCAGCAGGAGCCAGAGGGTCTGCTGGAGAGGAGATGGGAGCAGGCAGCAACAGGACAGTGGCAGCTGTACACTGCAAGAAGCACAGGTGAGGAACCACATCCTGTGGACAGAAGCAGATTTTGCATTTCAGCCACAGAAGCCCGCAGCAGTGTAGCCCCCATCTGCACACAGAATACCTGCCACTGTATGTCATACAGCTACTGTGAAGCTACCTTCTATCTAAAGCTGCACTCCGTGGCTGCAATGTAGACTTCTAGATCTTCTTGTATGTGCTCTGACATGGAAAGTAACAATGTCAAACTAGACAACTCATCCTGGTACACAAGGGATTATGCTGAAGAAGGATCTATAGTGGGATCCTAACATGATACCAGTTAAAATCAATGGAGACTTATTTTTAATTTAAGAACAGTAAGTGCAACTTAGATCCCGTGAGCAGTGAAATACTAACATGATTTTTACTCAAGTGAGTAGTCCCACAAGTTTGGAAGATCACACTTCTCATGCAAGTCAGCAGCAACTTTTCCATTAATATTATCTGTAATTTTTAAATAGCAGTACCTATGTGTGAAGAACAGGATTGATCCCACTTAATGCTGAATGTCTAAAGCCAAGGTGCCTAGTCTGAGCTCATTGCTCCAGGCTAGCCTAGTCTGTGGGAAGAGTTAAGCACTTTCGGTTGGGTGAGTTGTCTCTCACACAGCAGGTGTCTAAGACATGCCCTACAGCAGTGCCAGTTTCTTTCTGCTGACTATAATAGGTGCCAAAGGTGACTAGCTCAGAAATAGACATAATCTAAACCGCAGACTTCTAGAGACAGGTAAGACGAATCCTGTGCAATTTATTTAAACGGTTGGACTGAAATTCTTTGAAAGCTGCGCCTATAATATCAAACCTGTCTGCTTTGACTCTTTACAAAAGGACAATCTAATATTAATGATGAATAGTTTATCTACGGAATTAGGTGAAGGTCAATTTTGAAGTGGCAGTGGTTCACAGAGCAGCCACATCTGTGGTATGTTCCATCTCACTCCTACCCAAGTGGCTTCTCTCAGAGATCCTGCAAGCATCTTCCTTTGGCAAGCAGGATGGCATACCACACTTCCTTGCTTGTGACAGTACAGTACCTTAGGCACATCCACAATTGTGTTTACAGGCTCAAAGCTCTGCTTAGCAGCATCCAGACATGACACGTCTTCGGAATGAGAAATTGCTGTAGCGCACCACAACCATTCCCAACAAGGACAGTAAGAAATAAAAATCTTCCTTCAGGAATGCCAGAGACATTGCAATCAACATTCACTCTACAAAATCTACATCTCACCATCTACATCCGATCTACTAAAACAATCAGTCAGAGTGCCTTTCCCTTTCACAGACACGCAGCCTCACCATAGTGGGAGAGCTTTACCTCAACTAACTCTAGCTACCAAAGAATGAGGCATCTGGTGTAAGCCAGTTGCTCTCTGGGCTTCCTCCCTCCAGTCACTGAAGAGAGACATTTCTTGGTGTTCATCAAAGGCTACTGACCCGATTTCTCTTACATACTTCCATCAGGACAGAACACACCCCAAACTGGAGAAGTCTATTATTCTTCATTGACTGAAAGCAAAGCCTAGATGGTTACCTTACACTAGGTGCTTTTTAAGGGTTTTTTTAATAGCTAAAACTAGGCGAGATGAATCCCACCTGAAATTTTGAAAGTAATTCAGCAAGATTTACTACAAGACAAGAAACAAATATGCTAATTTTTATTCTGTCTTTACTCATCTCCACATTAAAAAGAAAAACCAATGTCCTCTCTTAGTTATAGAAAGTGAAGACCTTTAACAGGAACATAAAATGTTATATAAATACTAAGAGTACAGATTTTCTACCTATTTTAGTTAGTCACTTATCATAAGATGTGACACTCAAAAATTCTCACTGTTCCCTGTCATATGCCTGTGTTTGTTTTCATAGGCTTTCAGGAACAAAAATACTTCAGGACTGCTTTTGTGGAGTTGAGCCTTTTCCAAACAAAGGATTACTACACCAAGAGAAAAAAAAATTTAAAAAAAAAATATTGCTAGGATGGTGAATTCATTTTTTAGAGGCAATATACTCAATTTAAGAAAAATAATGCTTTTACTATGCTGGATGGGAAATTCTGATGCAAGCCCTTTTCAGGTCACAGTTTAAAGATCTGAAAGGGAAGGAAGGTGGGAGCAGGCAAGACACAAATCAGCCTACCTGAATTTGCATTCTCTTCCTGTCACCTTCCCCCTTACTCCTCAGAGAGAGTATCTGTAGATCTAAGCTAGTCTGAAGTGCTAGCAGTCTAACTGCAGAAGTTAGCAACCTGCAGTGTAAGAACAATGAATCAACCCACACTAAGTCCAGTGCTGCTGCAGCTATCAGCTAGCCCAACTCAGATTAGCTGTTTCAAAGGTAACTTAGGTATATCACAGGTACTTATTAAATGAAAAAGCAATAAGAACACTGTTGGTGTTGCATTAAAATTCTTATTCCTCACAGTTCCCTTTCCAGCTGGAACTCACTAGCCAGAATCTAGCCCCTCATTACTTCCATTAATTCTTTAAGCTTGTTGATTTACTTTTATCTTTAATAAGTTTGAGGACTTCCAAAGAACATCAAGCTCCTGCTTTTATTCTATTTTTAATTAGATTAGAGGTAAATTTTGTATTCAAATTAAGAGTAACAGATGTAGCTCTGTGTGGTAATGCTGAATCAGAAAGTAATCTTATAGTAAACAGTTAGGCTTTTTACCAATGTTGACTGTTCAAATCAAATTATAATACATGCATTTCTAAATTTCATTGTCTCAGTTCTCTTCATTTTGACCTGAATATAAATATATAAATCATGGATACTTTTGATATTTTGGCTGGTTTTAAAATCTCTTAATGCCATAAGAAAAATTCACCTTTTAATGTGATGAATAATTCTTCCCTTATTATTTTTACATTGAACTTTTGGATAATGTTTATAATTAGGTGTTTGCACCTCAGCCACAGATTTACTCTTTCTGGGATCCAGTCCATTTACAGGGTATTAGATTCCAAGCCAAGATCTCTCCCCAGAAACCCACAACCAATACTGGAGTTTGGCGGGGTTTTGCCTGAAAAATACACATAAACAAAAACATTTGAACCCTGCTGGGTATGCTTTTTGAGGCATCAGATATTTAAATGGCCTCTAGAATAAACAACACAATCTGCAGAAAGAAGTGCATTATCATACTTTGCTTTCTGAAAGCAATAGATTTGTAGACAATACCATTCACGTACTCTGAAAGGGGCTTTGATCAAATTCCATCCATTCCAGTTAAAAACATAAAAGTTAATTGAAGCAAATGGAATTGCATAGATGGGGATTGAGGAGCAACTGCAGTTTAGCTCCTGAGCCTCTTTAAATGTCTTACCAAGTTTCTTCTATTTATGGACCTGATCCAAAGCTTGTTATAGCCACTCAAAAGACTTCCACTTTCACAGAATTCAAGAATTAACCTAAATATATAGGTTACCATCTGCAAGGGATGTAAGCACATACTTGACTTTAAGGAAGAAAGTAGCCCCACTACAGTCAGTAGCATTACTGAGAAATTTCAAGACTGGCTTGTATTTCTATGCCTGACTGAATCAGGTCGTCATTCCTAATTATGATCCTGATTATGTTCCTGAACAGAAGTCAGTGGGAATAAGAGCAGGGAAGTATGTTTCTGGAGGGTCACATCAACATAAGAATTAAATCAATACTGTGCAGCTCCACTCCGATGAAATCACTGGAGTTAACACCAGCAGAGACTGGAAGCATACAGTGATAAATCAGATCCAGACTCTGTTACATGGTTTTGACACATCCTTCAGTTTTATCAGAAATCCAAACACAAGACATAGCACTCCAAAACATCAGTGGATTTTAGACATTCCCTGAAGGGCTTTGAGTACTGAAATCAATGAATGGATTGCAATGAACTGACCTATAAATGTAGTTTTTCAGCTGTGACAAATAAAATATTGATAATGGTCTTCATTTTGCTTAACTCTTTCCCACTCTTTCAAAACATCATGTGTAATAGACCATAGCAGAATGGAATTACTTATAAAAACGTGAGATAGCTTGGCAGGGTTTCACAGAAAGCAACAATGATTTTATTTCCCTGAGAGACATGCCACATACCATGAAATACAGCAATATATACTGCAAGAGGCTGCAGCAAGGATTGGTCCAGCGCAAGGATTACTGATGGGCTGTATCAGCTCTCAACTCTAACATACATAATTAGGTTCTTCATTTGGAGATTCATTATTACAGTGAGTATATGAGCCTTATCTAGCTATGAGAGTTCTCTTACCTGAATGCCCATCAAGGCCACTGTGGCTTTACAGAGGGAGGCTCACAAAGCAACGGTGAGATTTACAAATGGAGTTGGGGGCCTTCCAGGAACCTAAGTGCTACCAGTTGATTCACCAAGGATTTGCCTAACCCTAAATAATCTAATATCCTTAAGCATTCAAAGCCACTCCATGCATGTTTTAAAGCACCTTCTTCAGGCATGGGCTTCACAGCTGAACAGGGGCTACTCCGTTTTTTTTGATCCCAAAGCCCCCCTGCTGCTGAACATGACAACATTACAGCACCTTTGTGGATGTCCTCCTTAGGAACTAGTTTGAGACCATTCAGAAGGCTGACTTGAAGCTAGGTTTCCTCAGTACTACCATTCTTACTAGACTCCAAAGGAATCTGTGGGATGAAGGAGAACTGATGTTTCTCAGTACAGAAATAACCACAATTCCATGATAATTCATCAGACAAGCTATTAGGAAGCACGCTCTGTATTGCTTAGTCCACCCTAAACACAAGGTGAGAAACACCTAAGCACATCTAGTCAAAGGAGGCAAAATGCAGAGAGGTCTATAACCATATTTTCAAAGGAATTGAATAGCAAGATTGGGCAATGCCACAGTGCAGGTCCCTAAGAGAAATAGGGTGGCATTCGCAAGTTAACCAGCCACATCTTCAAAACCACAAAAACTATGAATTACAAGGCTGTCTCACAAAATTATCACTCTCCTTCTGTAATTCCCATCTCTTATTCTTTCGAATGAACTGGCCTGAGAAAGCAATCAGGAAATGAGGATAAAATAAATAAAAACCTTATAAAACTTATTCCGATCAATTCCAAATGCACTCCATAAGCCTCTCCTTAAAGCAGTATAATGAAGTTTCATTGCTGTCTCTCCACAATATAAAAGGAATCGCCAGACATGAAGGAGCACATGTAAAGTGGACAATTAGTGAAGAGCTGGCATGTTCTGAGCCACTATTCATTTATCGGCATGGATCTTTTTCTTTTTCCTTTTTTTTTTTTTTTTTTTTTTTTTTTTTTTTTTTTTCTTTTTTTGGAATTGGCTTTCAAAACGTTTCCATGGAAAACGGAGAGGAAGGCAGCTATCAAGAGCAACAACAGACCCTACCCAGCAACATGCTTTTCGGACCCTCTTTTTTCTCCCCCTCTTTTTCCTTCCCCTTTCTTTCTTTTCCTCCGGGCTTAAGTTGAACAGTTTGCACCAGCATATGGCAAAGGTTGAGGTCAGACAGATAAAACGTTTCATTGCTCCAAAGAATGGTTAACAACACGTGAATGTAAATTCTAACACATCGTAAAACTGTTGCAAAGCAGGCTGAAAGGGGGCTTTAGTTATGGCAGGAAATCTGCTTCCCAGCTCCACCCCATCCCTTCCAGTTCATTTCAGGTATTGTGGAGCCCGGAGGGGCTTTTGAGTCCCCTCCCCTGGCAATCTGCGCCTGGCCCCTCCGACAGATTTCTAATGACTTTCCAATGAAGATTTAGGAGGTTTTGTGTCCTGGCACTGTGAAGGATTTCAGCCGGGCACCCCTCTCCAGCAGCCAGACCCAGGCACTGCTTTTGTCCCCTTCTCGCTCCACCGCTCCCCCCGGCCCCACACTCTCGCTGCGGATCGGCCAAGCGGAAGGGGACCCCCCTCGCAACGCCTCCCCACTCTCCTCCCGGCCCACGGCCACAGCAATTTGTAGCCGTGCTGGTGGCAGGACCACCCTGCCGCCAGGCCTGGGGCAACCCCGCAGCCGCCCAGGTCCCGCCGCGGCCTTGGCCTCACCACCGCCCGTCTGTTGGGTGCAGCCTCGCTCCTCTCAGAGGACTCTCCTGCCCCAGGGCCCCTCATGCTCCCCTGGCCCTGCTCTCCCTCAGCCTCTGCTCCTGGCAGGCCCCAGAATGCCCTGGAGGCTTTGCTAGCCTCAGATCTGGGGAGCAGCCTGAGCCCCGACCGCGTTTTCTGCAGTTAAAGTAAAAACAAAGAGAAAGAGCAACCATCCCACCTCTGCAAGAACTGTTCCCCTGTCTCTGGCGTCACTGCTTTATTTTTTGCTTGCATTTATGTTCGTTCTTCCCCCACACACCCCGTTCCCACATTTTGTCACCATTATTATAATAAATACAAAGGTTCTGCGCCTAAAAAGAGACTACAAAAACATAAATGAATAAATAAATACTTAAATATCGAGTGACATGTTTGTGTCAGGCATTAGTGCAGGCTCTGGGTTGATGTTTTCATTTATCATTTGCTCTAAGTTCCTGCAGCTAAAGAAGATAAACCCCAGCTATTCAAAAAAGAAACGTATAAATCATAACAAAGAACCCAGTTTAAAAGGTTTGGGGTTTTTTTTTTTAACTTCTCAGAGATAAGCCACAAAAGCATGGTGCTCAATTGTATGCCACCGTCTCTGGAGTGAAACTATTAAGGTGGTGGTAGATCATATATATTGGAGTAATATATTGGGGTCTGTAACGTGTCTGCAGGGAGTTTTTTGTTTGTTTGTGACACAGACACAAACACATACCAATGCATGCACTGAGACACCGATCACCTTAATACCCCAGGCCTCTCTGAAACGGCTTCTGGTGTCCTACTTCCCTATTAAGCGCTGCTTTGAGGCGAGTGATTAATGCTCTTTTTTAATCTAGGAAGATGTTAAAAGTGTGAGGGACATTGAGTTCAATTATGAAATATGAAATGTTGAGAGGGTCAAGTTTACTCAAGCCCCATGACAGAAGAAACGCTCCCAGGAGACTTTGATTCTTGGTCGGATGACTGATTGTCATGTCCTCAGAAAGAATTAAATTTTATTACTGGCTTTTTGGCAGCATTTAGAGTTTAACGTGGCTAGAATTAAAGAAGGCTTAGTCTGATTTTTCTTTCTTCCCTTTCCCTTTTTGTTCAAAAGCTGCTCCATTTTTCTCACTGACTTGGAGGTGCCTGTTAGAGAAATGCAGGTGGCAAGTTATCTCTGGAGGGGTTGTACTGCCAGGATGTTATTCACAGCTCATATTTGCATAATCTCTTGTCTCTTCTTGAATCTTCTGTTTTAGTCTCCTTCCCTTCATACTCCCTCAAGAAGCCCTCGCTACAGTCTGGCTTGGGTTTCTTTCCTTCCACGTGCCTCAGTAACACTGATTGTTTTTATCAAGGGGTTGCAAGGCGATGATCAGTCACACCTTCCTTCCCTACAGAGTCGACGAACACTGCAGAATGTGTTTACTTTAAACATCTGCCAAGACTTTTAACGTCACTGTGCAAGGAAAGCCCCAAAGACAAATCCAGAAATGATCATATTAATAATGGTTGGCAACTGGCATCCTGCAGCAAACCAGCGCTTTACCTTTTGGTGCTGTTTGTCCTTCCTTAAAGTTCTTTCTTGCCCTACATTATGAAAAGACTTCTGCTGGCTAAGAAGAAACTAACTGGTGTCATTGAGAAGTCTGGTAGTAAATCTTAAAATGCCCAGTTTTCTCTGCTGAGAGCATTGGTGAAAAATCAGCAGAAGGATTTGGGCTGTACAGAGGGAATTCACATGCCCATTGCACATGGAAGCCTTTACTTGGAAAGGAAAGTTACACTCTTAGTTGATTTCTTTTTAGTTTAAATATGCATCATTTTGTTTGCTTTTCAAGATTCTGGAGTCTGTTCTGAAGTATGTGACTGATGTAGCCAAGTAAGACAAATACAACAGAAAATCAGAAAAAGAGGAGAGGAGATGAGAGGAAAGGAATGAATGCTGTCAAGGTTGTGACTACTGATTCACTGCTTCCCCTTGTCTGGGCTTCAATTCAGTTGCCTAAATATAGGCACCCTGTGCTTGCTTTCTTTGATGGCCTCATGTCTGCTGAGTCCCTCGCTGCTCCCTCAGAAGACAGCAGGTCTTCTGCAGGTCCTATGCCATATCTGCCTGTCTCTGCAGATTTCTTACTGGTCTCTCAGATGGGACAAGACACTATTCTTTAGCCAGCTGAGGCAAACCCTCATGGCCTATGAAGTTAATTGACTCAGAATACAGAGAGATTCCAGTGCTAGCATCTAAATTAAGGTGTCTAAAACTGGGGATCTATTCATTGCATTTAGTGGAGACTGATCTGCTTTTGGATGAGCTGGATTGTTCTCCATTCTCTGTGGGATATAATGGGAGACAAAACACTTACATCTCTTCTAAAAATCTAAATTTACAGTCTGGACCTGGGACCCCCAGACAGAGAAACTGGAATTACTGAATTCACTGACTTTGTTCCTTTACTACTTCAGGCACCACATCATGCTTTCTTCCTCCATAAAACTACCAAGTTCCATCCTGGAAGCAGTCAGTCCTTCCCCACTCTGATGCGAAGAATGTTGCAGAACCTCACTGCTGTAACCATCAGGGACCATTCCCATAACTCCAAGGCTTAATACATCCATAGCAGCCTATACTCATGTGGTTCTTATGTCAACATCAGCCTTTGCATAAAAAGTTCTTTTTTCCTTCCTGGTGTTTAACCCCCTGATGCACAAAGAGCAGTTATATCCCCTCTCAGCCTTCGTTTTTTGGAGCTAGACAAGCCTGAATCTTGATTTTTCTAACGTATGATAATCTTCCCTTTCCCCTATCACCTGTGCAAGAATCTGTCAGTTCCCAATCTGAAGTTACACAAGGTACTCCAGATGAGGTCTCACAGGATCCCTGTATAACATTGTCAGTGCTTTGCTATATCAATAAGACTGATTAAAGTGGAGAAAAAGCTGAATAAACAAGTAGAAAATATGAGGAAAGTTTAACTCAGGGAGGAAATTAATAAGAAATGACACATTCTGCAAATATACAACAGCAAAGGATATAGAGAAATATAAATTTTGTGTTAATTCTTCACTATAACAAAAACAGGCACAGTTTATCCAAAGACAACTGTCAAAGGCATCTCAGAGGACAGTAGTTTATTGATTTTTAAGACGTCTGAATAATACCAGCTTCTCCAATTACAATAGGCAGAATTAGGAGAGGGAGAATATCACTCTTGTTCAGGACACAGACTAGAAATTTACTGATAGGGGTAGAAACAGGAAGGAATTTCTCCTATGAGCAAGGTTTGTTTGTATAGGAGACCCTCCCAGCACTAGCTAGCACCAGTGATGGTGGTACTAGCCACTGACCAGAAAGTGATGTGGGTATAGCTGGACTGCTGACTTGGATTGGAAGTTCCTGCCTGTGATTCTGCTCATCTTGGAAAAACTGTGTGGTGAGCCGCCCACATAGATGTGAGGAATGACTGCTTTCACTCATTTCTTTGTATGTCTTGGTCAGAATTTGAACCGCTCTCAAATGCTCCAGGGATTGGTTATGGATTAATGTATCACTTAGACTTTAGAGTCTGAATTTCAGGTTCAGCCATGTCCATTTTGAATTAGCAAATGTCAGTCTATAGCAGGCTTGAATCCCCTGCAACTTTATATTGTGACAAAAAGGAAAAAGGGATGGAAAGCAAATACCAAATTCTTGCTGAACAGGGGAGCTACCCGGCTGTCCACAGCATCACAAGATGTGCAGAACCTCAGCCTGCATCAGGGTAATTGACTGAGCCCTAGGAAAGAGGACAAAGCATCATGCAACAGTCAGAAATGTGAAGTGGATGCAAATGCAAGTTCTCTGAGATTTAACTCATGGAGTCAGGCAGCAGGTGTGAAAGCGGACTGGTGGTGCTGCACCCTGCCTTGGGTGGAAGTCTGAAGGAGGGGAAAGGCAGCAAGAACAAGTGATAGCACAGGAGGTAATGGCCTCAAGTGGTGCCAGGGAAGGTTTAGACTGGATATTAGGAAGCATTTCTTTACAGAACGGGTTGTTAGGTGTTGGAATGGGCTGCCCAGGGAGGTGGTGGAGTCCCCATCCCTGGAGGTGTTTAGGTGTCAGGTTGACATAGCACTGAGGAATATGGTGTAGTTGGGAACTGTTAATGTTAAGGTTAATGGTTGGACTAGGGGATCTTCAAAGTCTCCAACCTTGATGATTCTGTGATTCTGTAAAGAAGCTGACTTCAACCTTGCAAGCGTGGCATGCAAAGTTGTTGTTCAAAAAAGCTACAAACGCAGATCAACAACAAAAAAATCTAGTGCCCATTAATTAAAGGGCAACCAATTTGAATTTACTTAAAATGGAAGGAAAAGTCCATCCACTGACTACCAGAGTGAGAGTTTAACATGGCATTTTTCTGGGACAAAGTTGATCTTCGCCATTGACATTACTTTTGTGAAGAACACATAAAAACATATACAGCAGTGGGGGAGTGCAGAACAACAGCATCATCACTGCACAAAATGCTGTCACTTCCATTTTCACAAAGCTGGGAATTATTCATTGGGATCAAAGATTTACTAGCATATGTTGGGTTCTCATTTTCCTTGAAAAACACTCTTAGTGGACCAGATGAGGCAAAATGATCAAGAGCATTGACATTTTCTGCTTCCTACCATATTCCTGACTTACAAACTCCCAGTTCCTATATCTAAACATACTCAAACTTATGGATGTACCAAATTTCTTTCCATCCTAAACCAGCCTTACCATCTCCAGCTCATATCTTTTTTTTACCTCTGCTTTATAAGAATGTGGATCAGAAAAAGCAGAAAATATTTTGACATCATAGTTGCTTTCCATGACAGTATGAAAGAGATGCCAACCTGCCAAAACCTCATACTCTCCGACGCCATGTTTTCTCTTTTGCTTGTTTTCTTTTAAGAAATTACAGTAATGAAATTGAAATAAATCTCAATGCTCCCACGTAACACTCCAGTAGGTAAATCCAATGTGATTTAAGATACTTTCAAGCAAGGAGTTTTGCAGTAGGGTTTTTTCTCAGGAGAAAGAAAAAAAGGCTTTGTACAAGTAAAAGTAGTCTGTATGTTAAAATGCAGATTTAATTGATTTTGAAATTCAAAAAGATGTTCCACTGGCTGGAAATGCAAATGGTGATCAAGTGCTATGTATTCCAACTCTGTTGTTGATAAGAACTTGTATTGCCCTGTGAGCAACAAGGAACACTGACACACATTTACAACAGAGGATGAGCCAGCCCCAATTGCTAGTCATGTCATGCCTATGAGAATTCAGTTCCTCCAAATAAATTGTGGTTTCTAAACAAAACCACTAGATCAGGATGGTCCTACCATACAGAACACGGTACAACACTTGGAAATCATATTTGCCATGAAACATATTGACAATGAAATCAAGTGCAATGGGACTATAGGAAGAAATTGAAAAAAAAAATGCAAGTTTCTCACCAAAACTTGATAGAGACGATTTTGTTTGTGAGGGTCCTCTTACTAGTGTGATGCTATTCTGTTAAAAAAAAAAACCAAAAAACAAAACAAACCCAAACTATATGATACATGGCTATCAAGGTAAAACTTTAGTTCTCTTAGATTTGACTACCCCTATGCCAATCATTCACCTACTGGTCTTCTGGTCTATTCCTAAGTACAACAGCTTCTTCTGAGTTAATTCCAACTCTCAACATGCATTTCCCAACTACCATCATCCCTCTCAGTGGAAATGAAACTGTCCTTGAGATGTGCTCATATCCATGGATGACAGCATATTGATTCTGCATAACTTAAACAGATGAGTCTTCTAATGCAGCTCACTTACAGAAATTACCTGAAAATTTGCATTATATTTGGCATGAGTGGTCTTTTTTTTTTTTTTTTTTTTTTTTCTGAAAATTATGTGATGTGAACATCTCTATTGTCTTCTCCCTCCCCTGGAATGTTTCTTTGAAATTTCAGGGACAGGCCACAGTGAGTAGCAAATTTACTGTCATGGTCTTGAGCGTTCACCTGAATTCATATAATTCACCCAGCATTATTTCAATCCAAAGGGATACAGGATTGCATTGTAGATATTAACACACATCCTTTAGAAGTGAGAAGTAAGCTTTCAAGCTAAATTTACTAAAATACTGTAAAGAAGAAAGCAGACATACAACTTTCTTTGGCAGAAAGAAAGCAATTTTGATTTATGGTCAGAGATTACACAGTTATATAGTTTAGGTTTATGCCTTACCTACAAATCTTCATTCATTCACTGGCCTATTTCTCATCACTGTAGGACCTCACTGACATCACTAATTCATAAATACTTCCATTTACTTGAGAGGAAGGGATAGTTAAAGCTGTAGTTTGGGAATTGGGAAACACAAAACCAGTCCCTGTCTCTGACACAGGCTTCCTTGGTCACCTTTGGAAAGCTAATCCCTCATCTCTAAAGTGGGGAAAATAAAGGGTCCCTATCCTGTCCTCTGCCTGTTTTTCTGGAAAGATAGTTACTTGGGGCAGGAAGTGTCCATGTGCAGGATATCAATCTCTAGACTCATAGTTACAGAATTAATCAAATATTAGAATATCAAAAGTTCAGTCAGGACTGTGGGCATAAAGAAGGTACACTGGGCTCAGTGAAGGTACACGTATCAATCAAACTAAGATGGAATAACTAAACCTCAACTTTTCATGACTGGCTTTCTCAAGGTGGCTGAACAGTCCTCTCTCTCTCTCTCTCTCTCTCTGCCAACCACCGTATGTAATAAATGGTTTGTGATACCTTCACAATCAGAGGAAATGTCTCTTTATCGTTTTCTGTGCCATTTCTTACCAGAACCATTCATCTGTTGCTGATGAGTCATTCCTGAGCACATGCTGCCCTGAGATCAGCTGACACACATCAACAAGTGGCACTCCAAATGAATACATGGTACAGACCTGAGTTGTACATACCTTAGTTATGTTTATTGTCATTTACACATCTGCTAAGTGATCAGCAGAAGTGGCAGGACATACTTCCCAAGGCTGTTGTCCAGTAAATCAACAAAGTTCTCGTGTAAATACAAGCTCATCTGTGCAAGACTACACAGCCTATCTCTTATGAGGCTGACTGTCTGGAAGAGTAAAACACAGAAAAAAAGAACTAGAATTTTTCATAGCAAACACAGTTATTAGAATCAATTTGCACTCTATAATAATTCACTATTTTTTCATTCAATAGATGCAAAAACATCTCTCTTGATTGTACTCTCTGAAAAACAGAAATCAATAATCCAGTATATATTAATCATGGAAAATATGTCCATTTGGGGTATGAAGAAACTGTGACTTTTGGAGACTTATCTAAACTACTGTTATTGACATGATCTTGAAAGCTGGCTAGAAATTCTACAGGAGTTTTAATAAAAACATTGTTCATTGTCTGTGTTACAGCAGTTCATTGACATCCTGCCAGTCATCAGGGATATGCTATTCTGAAGATCGCAATAACCTCACAAAGGCACAGCCTGTATCTTGAACATTTAAATCAAAGTAAGACAAAGATGTACCAAACAACCAGAAGGAATAAGTGAACAGGACTCCTTAGGCAGTATTACTGGGAAGTTTCATAACACTGATAAAAAAGCAATATGATATCAACAAGTAATAAAACCATGACACATTGCTAGAAGTGGCAAGATTAGGAGAGTTTGAGGGGACAAGCATTACAAGCTGAACGATTCTTTCTTCCTCAGATCACCTTATCCTGCTGTCTGATGGAAAGACAAACCTGTCTCTAGGATGTGGTGATAGAGTTTGCAACACAAAATAGCATTACAGGAGCTTCCATGACTCTCTGTGGGATTATAAAACCCTCTTCCAAGCATGCCCCTAACACAGGCATAGTCCTACACTGGTTTCACATATACAGCAGCTCTGCTCTGCTGTACTTCTTTGCTCTGAGATGCAGAGAAGTAGGAGGAAAAGTCCATCTCCCGTCCCCAAAGCTGAATTTGTGAGAGCGTGCAGGCAAGTGCCACTTCAGCTCTAAGACATCGGGGATAAAACGGATGAAGGCAGAGAGCCTGACTGATGTTAGGACTGTGCATTGTGAAGCAGTAGCACTGAATGCTGCCGCATTCTGGTGTGTTGTCTGGCACCACAGAAAACAGCAGTATTACCTAGGTGAGCCCTGGTAAGGTGAGACCTGTTAATACAAGAACAGTCAGCAGTTTTACCTGGTAGTGCAGACTAGTGAAGTGCACTGTCAGCAAGTTTCGAGGTTTCAGGAGCAGGTTAGCTCAAGATTTACAGTATTTCTAGCTTTCAGACGGCATGGAAGTACCCTGAGAACAGCTTTTTTTGCTGTATTCAGCAATCTGTTTCCCATTCTGGCCACAGTCCAGAAATACACAAGAAAAAAATGCGACGAAAAGGAAAGGCAGTAACTAAATATTTCAGAACCTTCACAAAGATTTAGTTTGAGCAAGGCTTTAGAAAAGGGCAAAAGGCCAGTGGAGAAGTGAGGTGGTTCTTCTCTTCCAAACTGATTTGCCCTCTCCCTATCATTTAAGTTAAGCAAATTAAACAAGTACTTTCTTGTGCACGGGTGCTTACACACTTTGTGTGACTTCTTTGTTTTATAAACTGTGAGCTTTGTTCACAGCTTTCCCAGTGGCCATGGTCTGTTTCCTAAATGGATTCTCTAGCGCCTGCTACTTGGCTGTGCTTTCATTGCAGGTTTTCCTTGGGTGGCAGCACTAATCTGCTTGCCTTTCCTCTATTTAGCGGCCTGTTTTCACGGAAGTTATAGGACTAGAATGTCCTAGAGCTTCTACTGATGCATCAAATTTGTTTAAAATGGACATTTCAATAGTCATTAAAGGGAGCACAACAGTAACGCAAACAGACAGTGGGATCACTGGAATCTAATTTCCTTAGGAAATCTCGCTAAGAATAACCCCTAACACTCCTTTGGATCAAAAACTCTTCGGTTCTGTATGAATATCAGTTAGCAAGTCCTCATAGCAGTTCATTTAGGTAGATTACATACACAGGCTTCCCTCTGCAAAGGTGAAGGAAACAGCAAAGATTAGCTTCCTGAGAAAACAATACATCTATGACAGGCAAGCACCAGGATTTCTAGATGGCTTTGGGTATGAAATCATGGCCCACTGACACGAAGGCAGGTCAGCACTCAGTTCTGATTTGATGCATAGCTCCATACGCACCCTCCACAGGCACAGCCACCCCTCTCACAAAGCCCTTGTCATGATGCCAGTCAACCATTCTTCTGAGTAGTTGGAAATAAAATTTTACAAATCTTGCATGTATATTCCCAGATGTGGATGACAATATTGCAAACATACCTCTCCCCAAACCTTCCTGCCTACTGTATCACTATGTACCATTTCACTCCCTGTCTCCACTATATATATAGCGGTGTGCCGTTTCTTTTAAAGTGTTTTAAGTCCACATGCCAAGATGTCCATACGAGAATCAGATCAGTCTGAATAGGTATCCAGAACCCTTCAGCTCTGCAAGGTCCAGTGATCCAGGAGCACAAAGAAATGCAGCTGAGCAGTCTAGATGGGGTCTGATGTGTTTGCAATGCATATACCAGTGGTCAAATTACAGAAAGGAAATCTTTGTGAGCTGACATCCAGACCTTATTTATTAATATAGGCTGAATGACTAATTTATGGCCAGATATTTTTAGCCTTTTAGAGCATCTATTTCATTATTTAAGATGTTTAATTATGTACCTGTCTAATTAGTATCTGAAGAGAATATGTTTCTTTATTACGTTATGTCTTTAGTGAAGGGCAATAAATACTCATATTAACCACCAACTTTCCTGATGCTGGAAGTGTTTAAATTGAAAATATTTAACATCTTCATGCCATGTCAAATAAGGGAGGCCTCATTGTATCTATAGGGGTGTTATAGTTTCAAGAAAAACAGAACAAAATAATGCAGCTGACCAGCAAAACCACCAAAAGAAATTGGAGTTATTCCATTTTAGATCAGTAATTGTTCAGTTCAGGCCAGAAGAAGTTTACCTGTACACAACCAGGACAATTTTGTTCACTTACTGCAGGTATGTCAGATAAAATCTGTATTTTCACAAAGAGAATCTCCTCTCAAGGTCTGCAGATCTCCATTTGGTGTGTCTTCTCAAACGGTTTTAGTAGAATACTAAGCTTAAAAACAGAACAAAATGCTCCTGAGCTGGAAAAACTAAGTTTCATCTTTAAAATGACAGATCAAATCAAATGAAATATTTTTTTAAATACAGCATTTTAACATATCTAAAACTAAGGGTTATGTTGTGTCCTGGATAAATGAGGCAAACTACATGGGGCAGAATAAGGCTACAAACCACATTTATAGCTTTTTGAAGGTCTTATTCCTCGGAGAGACTCATAGCGTGATACAGAGAGCCCTACCTCAGTCAGAGCAGACTGCCCCATAAGGTACCATCTGCTTGGGAAGCAACAAGGTGCAATCCCATCCCAAATATATGTCCCTGATCATGACCTCAAAGACAGTATTGTCTACCTTTGTTTGAACTAGAAGTGCACATGAAGGAATCAGGGATACTGAACTGCACAAAAGGAAAGAAGGTAGATTGTAATTTAGGTTGGGAAAAACTGGTATGAAACAAAAAGCCCCTTAAACATCAGAGATCTTTTCATATTCATACTGCAGAAGGAGGACCTCTGTTTTTGCCTGCATACATATACACTATAGAGATGGATCCTTTCCTGAACAGTTAGACCAGATTTTTTGACTGGCTAGATGTCAAGATTTTCATCCCAATTTCTTTTACTCTGCTCAGATGTAACTATTGGTCTTTCTGTGGATGAAAACAAATGATGAGCTCACAGCCACCTCTACTGCACATGATTTGAGAGGCTGCTGTTTATTTCCCACATCACACACATTATTTCTGCCAGGTGCCTGAGCTGAAAAAAAATAATCTCCATTTTATTTCATAACATCTTTTATCAGCCATTCACCAAACCATCATGTGTCCAGGTGTGTGTATAGTTCTATAAAAGGAATGTTCATCTCTGATGATGCTTTTCTTTTTGTGATCCTTGTAAATGGTTTGAGTACAACTGCCTGCCCTCAGTGCCAAGGCCTGGGAACTCACTGCATTAAGCATCTCCCTGTAGCACCAGCACCAGAACAGAAGTGGTTTCAGCAAAGGATGGCAGTTTCTCAGCATCTTGGCAAATTAATTTGTGCAGTCATTTTGCTTCAAAATAATTTTTTAGAAGGCTGGACCAGTCAATGTGACTGCTCAGTCCTGTATAAAAGGTCCCTGTTCTGTTCACTCACCCGGCTTGTCACTTAAAGGGTCCCTACAGAAGCTGAACAAACTCATGAAAATGGCAGAAAACAAATCCAAAAGAAATGCAGAGATTTCAACAATTTCAGTGATTTAAACTAGCTATGGGAAGGGTCTGAAAGCAGGTGTAGGCACAAGGGAACCAGGCAAGAGAGCAGAGAAGCAAAAGAAACATCACCATTTGGCAACAGCGAGTTATTGCATGAGCATATTGTATGTTACGTAACACCACAGCCTCAGTTTCTTTGTAAACAACATCGAGATAACACAGAGCATGGGTGGGATTTCCTGAATCAAGTGGATCACTAAAAGGGGAGGGTGGGTACAGAAAGGTGAGGGGAAGGACAAAGTCATCTGTACAGGGAAGGAGAAGGCAGTGCAAGAAAGTGTGCCAATTTTTTTGTTAATGGGATGGCTGTAATCCCAAACTGTCTTCCCTTTGGCGTACCACTGGAAATATTGTGCTTTCACTCCTACCTCAGAGGGCAGAATTATTTCTGCTGATGCAGACTGGTTGAAATTGCTGTTTCACTAGAAAAGGCACATGTGGTCTTTAGAGGAGCTTGTGACTTCAGTTTGAGTTCTGCCAGAAAAAGGATACATTGATCTATGTCAAGTCACTCCCTGGCATGTTTGCTGCTTTGTGGGACAGTAATGTCTACTTTGTGGGAGACCAGCCTTGCTCTTTGAGAACTATGAGACCACAGGAACAACTTTCTATAGTTCCTTCTCTTCCATCCCCCTATCACTATCCCTCCACCCAGGTACACCCAAGAATCTTCTTGTCCAGCTGCCAGGATTCAATGGCTCTGCCATCTCTCTCTTAGTAGATGCTTGGATGCCACATGTCTCAGTGTCCTGCCTTTGGGGAGCTTCAGCATCTCCTGCTGCAGCCAGTTGTGATGCAGTGAAAAACAGACCACAGAGCAGGGTTGCCTGAAGGCTGTCAGTGCCGAGCGCATTCCCCAAGCAGCAGTACAGGCTGGAGCCGCACATCTCGGTGAAGGAACCTGTGCACTCAAACACTGAAACATGACTCATTTTGTGAGAAGCACCAGCTGCAGACTTCACAATGTGCGAATAAGCTATTTTGGGCTTGGATGAGAAAAAACAAAGCACCCAGCACTTACCTGTTTACTTATTGGGTTGTTCTACAACTCATGGAATACAAATGACCAGTTACTAGGTTCCTGGCCAAGATTATTTTGAATTTTTCATAGGCTATGGATGAATGCTGAAGCATCAGTCTTAGTGTAAGGCAGTTCTTGATTGTTATTCATAGAGATTTGTGACTAGAAATTCATTTTTTGCCTGCCCTACTTGAAAGCTTGTTCTTTGTAGTGACTTAAGGTTGCTCATTCCGCTCTTTTTGTTTTTATTTAATGACAGAAAGTACATGATTTCATCATAAAACAGGTACCTTTCATCTTCCTTACCTCATCATTATACATACAGTCACTCTGTTAAGAAAGACCAAAGAGAGGGAGAAGGGCTCTGAGGGAACAGACAGGATTTTTTTTTTTCTTAGGACTTTTTTTATTCCAGCTGAACTGCAAAGAGCTGCCAGGCCTCAGTTTGGTTTCTGTTCCCTCTCTCCGTCTGGACTCAGCGAGTTCCTTGATGGTTTGTGCTTTGAAAAGCCCTTCTTCCAAGCATCCCTCACTTTCAGGATGACTGTGGAATCCCTGCGTAAGACACTGTGCCCCTGACTAAACCCATGCCGCAGTTTGTCCCCATTCTGCACCAATGTTCTTCAGCTATATGCTGCACCAAGGAGAATATTAACCTTGAGAAGATGAAGATGAATATCCTTTTAATTGTGTCAAACAGCACTAAACTCTCAGCCTTCTCTGTTCTCAGGACTGCCACCACTCCTTCCTCCTGCCTGGCCTTTCTCAGCTTCTCCGATCTGCCTTCTCTCCAGAAGCATCTTCAGTCTCGGGGTGACTCAAAGCTTTTATGGTCCCATTCTTCCCATCCTCCTCCTCGTCCTTCCAGCCACAGTCCAGTCTCCTCTGCCTTCACAAAGACACAAAGAGTGTTAGAGTAGCTTTGTGGGGAGCTGTGCACTTGTGCTTACAAATATCAGCAAAGCCATGAGAAGAGGCACCTCTAAAACAACACTGGATAGTTTAAAACTAGGTCAGGCAGTGTCTGTCTGGTCACTGAGATTACTGGGCAGCAGAGTTCAGATCTGTGACCAGAGCTGTCACAGTCAGCAAGTGGTGGGGGGTTGTTGTTGGAAGTGTGTTTGGACCAGTAGATGGAATGCAGCATCCATGAAGGCACTGGGCCATCTAATCAGCTAGTTTAAACTGGCTGCTCTGAACTCCAGGTTACACCTGGGCACATGTGAGTAACACTGCAGAGCGTAGACCAGTACTAGGTGTGTTTCCCCAAAAGGCAGGATCCTGACCCTGTGGAAATCAGATAGAGGGTTGTCATCAACCCCAGCTGGAGCAGAGCTGTACTCTTTGTCATTACAATTACTTCAGGTCCACTTCAAACTATAAAAATCCCCCTAAGAACGCTCCTTGTTTACAAAATAGCCTCCTGCTCTGACTGAAACATTCGTATCTCAGTTGTTAGCCACAGTAATGAGTTGATAATTTTCTCCAATTGGCACATTTCATTAAAGACTTATTATTGTAACCACAGCTGCCTAAGATGAACAAAATCAGGTTCAGCAAAAGTGCTGTTTACTGACATACGAACAGAAAAGCCTGGAAGTCCACTGTTGTTTTCTTGCCTTCTGACTGGGACTGATGTTTCCTAGGCAGATAGGAAAGAAAATCTTTTAATACACAGGAGGAAGCAATCTTATGGGGTCTCTGGTTGTGAGTTTCTTATGAGCAGAAACACAAGCAGAAACTTATGAGTTTCTGCTTGTGTTTCCAGCCCAGCTTCAGAAGCAGTTTCAGCAGCTGTTGCAGCCTTGTGTGAGATGGCTCGCAACCCTTACAGATCACTCCTAGTTCAGAGGAATGCTAGATCCCCAGCAGAACAGGAGAGCCAGCTTTTCCATGAAAGAAAAGGAACAAAATCACTTGACTCCATTTCATCTTCCCAAAGGGTCGGGGAAGGTGAAAGGGGAGGGGGGGAGAACTCCAGCTGCAGTAGTTTAAATCTATTTTAATAATGTCTCATGGCCTTGCGGTGTACATGAAACACAATGGGCGGGTACAATTAATAATGATTGGTTTGCCATTACAGTGATAAATAACTTTAAATAGCTCTTTAGAGCACTGTTTAGGGCTTTCCTTTCCCTCTTCTTTTTTTGGTGGCAGATGGTGTAAAATCCCTGGGCTCTTTGGACCTTGACCTCCTGCAGATGTTGGGATAGGACAAAATGGTCCTCAGGATGGTAGAGAGGGGAAGAAAATGAAAACCCTTCTAATGTACCGTATCAGGGCTAGCAGTGGGGTGGACCACTAACTGTTTTTTTATTACTGTTACTTACCAGCCCCAATTCTTCTGTACCTAAAGAGTTATGTCAGCAATTGTGAGGCAGCTGAAAGGGAGAGTGGATGCATGTGGTGGTGAAGTATTATTTGAAATCAGACCAACAGAAGATGAATGAAAGATTATGAGAGGAGCAAACTACCATAGTTAGCAATGCTGCAACAAACTAGACATTGATATATTGTCCTCTTGGAGATATTCTGACAGCCTATTATAGTTCCCTTAATGAGGTTGTCATGCATTTCTCTTTTTGTAGCTATTAAAATCTTGTCTACATCTGCTGAGGTTTGCTTCAGAGAGGTGGAGGAGGAGACCATTGATATTTTGCAGTCTGCCCTTGTTTAGTAGGCAGGGTCATACCTGGCCTAGTAGCAGAGAGGGATATTTAAATTTGTCCAAGATGCAAAATTCAATGGATTTTCAAAGGAAAACAGCCTCCATGATGAAAGAAACATTCCATGGTTGTATCCTCACAGTGAGCTGAAGGTATGATGGATGTTAATATGACTAATGGGAACTTTCTATAACCACGCTCAGATCTACACAGATAGTGAGATAATGTGGTGTGTGGGTCTCATTAAATATAAAAATCCTGCACATCACCTCTGAATTACAATGTTAGCAAGTTGCACTGCTAAGTATACTAGCAAGGGTAATCTGACTCTCTCCAAAATAAGGAATGAAAAGACTCGCTTAAGGATTTTCTTCAAAATAATCAGATTCCCATGAGTAATATGCATGAAGATAGGTAAGTAAGTAGATATGGCAGATACGTGAGCACCATGTGAGTACCAGGAAGCAAAGCTCCCACTGCTTGAACAGGTCTCTTCCACAAGAAAGGAAGATAATGTTTAGAACATGAACCTTCCCCCCCCTCTAACACCTTTGGCTCTTTGGGCCTAACTTTGGATCTAACTTATGACTGCTCCAGAAGAGTGCAATGTAGTTCATGAGAGGGCTCCAAACAGAATTTTAACTCAGACCTCTTGCATGCATTTTGCTAACCCAGTTCTCTGATACAAGGTTAGTCTCAAGGAGTGAATAGTGAAAGCATATCCATGGCTGATAGGTGCAACTGAGGAATCTCCAAAGGCTGGGGAACTTGTCTGCATCTGAATAAGGCTGGTTTAGGGCCACCAGCTTCCAGCTCCAGGGCACAAAGCAGCCATTCCTCTTGCATGCTCCAAGCCTTGATATTAACATTTAAGGACTTTCAGATTAATTTTGAATTAAACCTCTTTGTCCCATAAACATTTTCTACTAAAACGTGACATACAAAGAAATTTAATACATCAAATCAGATGCACCAAGTTAATTCCCTGCAATTAGAAATGATACAGTTGGATGATTGCTCCGCAAGGCCAACTGATTTGTTCTAAAACCTCTTGGCAAATGTTCTAATACATCCAGTTTGTACATCTTTATTGTAGCTTAATAAACAGAAAGCACATGCATATGTGCTGTAATAGGAAACCAGAAAGCCAGCATGTAAAATCATTTGGGATTTGATGTCTAAGTCATCATAAAACTAGGATTTGCAATGAATATGTCAGATGTCTTAACACTGCTCCACAAGCGGTATAGAAAACAAGCTCCCCCTGCTCTAATGAGGCAAAGCGAAATGGGTGAATACATTTTGATACACAATGCATCAGTGTCTGGTTTGTTTTACTGAAACAGTAACCTCTCTCCCTTTTTCTGGGTAAATGCAGTACAATAGACTAACGCCACATGAATCTATTATGTCTTATAGGGCTTTTAGCGGGAGTATGACTGTTTAACCAGGCAGTGACACGAGAAGAATTACTATCTGACACTCCAGCTGAAAGTAGAGATTTTATTGATTCACCGCACTGGCCTGCCATTTTAGCTTTGATTGAGAGCCTTTCATGAATCCAAAAAGGTAACACTCCTTCATTGAAAACAACAGCAGGCGGTCCAGCCTGGACTTAAACCATCTGCCAGCTTAAAAGAAAGATGAAGGTGTTTCCCAAAGCATCTACTAGCCTAGATCTATCCAGTAGATCTATCACTCCAACTATCACATATCCAGGCTGACATACAAGAAATGCTTGTGAAGTCTTTGACTGTAAGTTTCATGTAGATCTAATTATCAAAAGTGATATAATCTGGAAACTAATTACAAGCAGCAGCACAGTAGCTACAACTTCCCCCATTCACTTCTGAAAGAAATTATATCTTCAGATCCCAGAAATTAAGGGATACCCTTTTCTTTCCCCCCCCCTTTTTTTTTTTTTTTTCAAAATCTGTGTTGAAGAATTTCATCTTTGTTTATTGTAGATCAGCTGTAATGCAGAAACTTGTTTCAATTAGATGTTTTCTTAAAAGCAGAATGTACTATTTTAAACAAAAAAGATTTGCATTCCCAAGCAAGTCTGAGTTCAGAGTGGCATGTGAGCAGTGTGCAAGTTTACACTTCAGTAGATATTCATGTAGTCCTGGTTCCATGTGCTGCCACTCCAGACAAACCCAAACCCACCCTACAGACACAATTTGACACCTGTAGCTTTCTCTTCTCAGACCTCACTCTTTAGTTTTTAAAGACTGGTACCAAAACCAATGTAAAATACGGTTTAAGAAAATCCTAGAAAATAGGCATGAAATGTAAAGTCATGTTATGCTGTAATATGTAGTATTCTGGAGTCCCAAGGTCATCTGACATCAGTCTGAAGACATTCAATACAAAAGCTACCAAAAATAAGTGTATTCAACTGCATATCTTCAGCAATTTCTCTCTTAATGGTACAATCCTGATCACATCTGTGCAGGATGCTGAGGAATTTCAGATCCTAAATGAGAACCATTTGACTGTTACACATTATAAAACATACCTAGTTCATTCTCTGTTTTCAGAAAAATGGGAATTTATAATACCAGAGGCTGTGGAGAAAGCCTTGATAATACAGGTTCTGGGGAAGAAAGCATGGAGACACCCAGTGTGATTCCCAGGACCTGGCACAGACCCAGAGCAAGTATTGAGCCCCATCTCTTCCAGCCTGACTCATGCAAAATTCCTGGGGTATCTCCCTACATCCTTCCTCAAGGTACAGGACTTATGGACCGTTTGTTAACTCAGGTGGGCTTCAGCATCCCGGCAAACCTGGTGCACTGGGAGACACGCTATGTACCTCCTGTGGCACTTTGACCCCACGTATTGGACATAGCACCAAGTTTACTGATGGCCAAAATGAAGCTTTAATAACACCTTTGCCAAGCCCTGAGCCAAAAGCAATAAACTCTGGAAGCCAGCAGAGTTTATTCAGTCAAAGCAGCATGCTGACATGGTCACAAGGCTTGCTTTCACCTCTCAGCGGAGGCAGAATGAGACCGTGTCCACTCAAAATGCAGGCAGAGCAAGCTCACCTCATTGCAAAGCCCTGCCAAGCGTGAGCTCACACCTGCAGAGTGCAAACAAATCCAGGGGCTTTGCAGGAGCCACCCTGGTTTCAGCAAACTGTACAGGAAAATAAACCAGGGCCAGGGTGAATGCTTGAGCCCTGATGCACAGTTGTCCAGGCTGGTTAATTCTTAGCACACTCCCTGGTAAGGTTTTGGCCTATAACAGCTTACTGTCTCCCACATAATGCCTAGGCACCCTTAAGAGATTAGCACAGACCCTGGGTTTTTTCTAAACAGGCAGTTTGCATGAGGCTGCTTTGTTTTGGAGGGAAGAGGTCCATGGACACAAGCCAGGCTGTGCCACTTCTCCTCCGAGCCAGTGCTCCGTCCCTGGGGTCTGTCTTATTTAATAGCAGAGCTGGCTGACCCATGTTGTATGGGGCTTAGGTCCACACAGAGCCAAACACAGGCTCCTGGCATTCCTGGGGCATGGACACAGAGTGCCCATGGGCCTGAGTGAGCTGCCTGCAGGCTACAGGCATAGCCTAGGCTATGCAAAAATTGCTGTAATGCTTCCCTAGCCCTGCTGGGCCAGGAAACAATACAGCCTTGTTCTCCCAGTACTGTGTCTGAAAGAATAAGCCCAGCCAGGACAAACCAGTTGTGCTCAGAGTCAGCGATGGTAGATCTGCACCCACCTGTGATCAGTCCACAGCCCAGAGACATGGACAGCAGAGGACTAAGGGTACCACTATGCAATAATTAGCCTCAAGAGCTTACAGCAAATGCAAGACAATTTAGACTGAGAGGAAAAATTTCTAAGAGACATGATAGTTACACAAAATTTGAAGGCTCCAGAAAGATCTCAGGAATCGAAACCAGCAGAAAATAATGCAATGCATTGGCCCTTCTTTCCTCTCTGCTGAGTTTCATATCAGGGTAATTTCAGCAGGGCTATTTCTGATGCACAGAAAAAGAGAATTCAGGCTTGAAATAAGATCAACTCTTTGGGTTTAGTCCTGCAAATCTCCACTTGGACAAAAATGAAGTAATATTTTGAGAAACTGGATAGCAAACCCAGGGACAATTGTGCCTGGGTGGAGACACCCGTGGGGCAGCCTCTCCAGGCCATTTGTTCACACAGGCTCGATGTTTTGGGACTCTGGGAATAGCCCACTGTGGATGTGTTACCAGACTGCCAGGGATGCGTGTCATTCCCTTGCATTTCACTTGCTGAAAATCACAAGCTACTGTCAGCTACACGGAGTATGTAATCTGAGAAAATGCCACAAATAGCAAACTGTCAGCTCAGGGAAGATTAAGCCAAATGCTCTTCTGTGCCTTGCTGCAGAAACGGAAGTAGCAAAATGAGGATCTCAACTTTGCAGACAGGACAGAAAAGGCTCCTCAGTGAATATTCCTAACTGACTGGGCTCCTCTGAGCATATGGGTGCTGGTAAATGAGAAGTACCTGGCTGGATGAAGGCTCAATACAGTCAAGGTGACAACATGCCTTGATTGTGTGCAACAGCACAAGTCCCGGTAACCATTCTTGGGTAAAATCCCTGTCTTGTGGCTTCTTAGACACTAAGTCACTCAGATATGCATGGGGGTTTCTGTGTTGTTTTTAAGGGCTTACCTGCTTCAAATCCTTGCACTAAGGTGTCTAAATACTTTTCTTTTAATCTCACCCTCAGTTTCCAGCTGCTTTATGCACCTTTGAAAGCTCTGCAGCAATCCCCATGACCTTCTCATGTCAAGGCTTCATGGGAACTCATTTCCCTTGCTTTTGCTGCCAGTCACACAGTTCCCCTGCCAGGAGCAAGGATAGGACTTCTCTCTGGACTTGCATGTCTTGTGCTGCACAACCCTGTCCAAATAAGCACCTGGTGGCTGTAGTGTCAGCTGCCCATCTGGGCTGAGCATCCTCTTTGCTGGAGCACCATAAGAAACACCACTGAGGAGAAATTTAAGAGAAAATTAAGCCATAGGTAAGTAGCCCTTGTTATTTTGAGTAATACACCCTCATACTCATGTCAGTGACATGCTGTGTTGTATTTCAGTTGTGGTGTGTTATGTAGTGCAAATTTGAGATGGAATTCTCATGTCACTTTTCTCTTCCCCAAGTTCTTATGGAGATGCAATCACTCTGTTTGTTGATCCTGTACGGCCTCTCTCTGAGGTGTTTCATACATCACAGAGGAAGAACAGTCTCAAAATTCCTGGAAATTCCATGAAAACAGGTGGCCTGGTAGAGACATTAATGACACCACAGAAGGAAAGTCTGAGGAGTAAGGGTCAGGTCTTATCAGACTCCAGAGAATCTAAAAGGGGCATGTGGGTTTATGCATGTCCAAATCACCAGTTCACATTGGGGTTTGCACTGTGATGGATACTTGAGAAATTGTACCACAGACTAGTCCTCTCTCTCTTGTGGATCCTCTGGTATCACACCACAGTCCCTATTAAAAAATAAACCAACCATGAAATAACGGGGCTGTGTTACATCCTGTGCTCAAGCGACTGTTGTTTCTCTTGTAAGGCAGGTAAAGCAGACAGGGAAATACACAGTTTGCCCCTTGCACCAGGGAGACAGAAAAACAGATGATCTTTCACCAGATGAGAGAATTTTTTTTTTTTTTTTTTTTTTTTTTTTTTTTTCTGGTGAAGCGGGTTCCTTAAACAGTGATACTGAATGGTGACTGCTGGTAACTGTCAGAGCAGTTTCTGCAGCATGGCAGATATTCCAGGTGACATTCCCCACTGAAAGCTGGCAGGTAGAGTGTGAAACACATTTCAGCCTTAGGCAGTTATACTACAGCCATGCAAATACACTGTCACAGCCTAGTACAAGTCTCAGTCCTGCAAAGCACTGTGAGGTTGCCAGGTCTGCGATCTCCTATTATCTACTAAGAAGAGCTTCACTAACCAACATGCAACAATAATGAGAAAAACAGCTCCTTGCAAATAAACACAATGGATACCTCTGAGTTTGTCATTGCAATCCAGCTTAATGAAGCATTAAAGAAAGCGGACATACGACACAGTATCACAGACTGTAGAAAAGAAATGCACTTTATCAGGGTCCACTGTAGCAGATTTTGTTGCGTTGGCATCTGGGTTCAACATCAAGTCATTCTCTAACAGCAAATGCCACAACTCAGTGATGGACTTAGGGGGAGGCTGCTATCACCAGCTGCATGAGAGATTTCACAGCTAGCCAGACTATGTTAAAATATTCTGAGAGAGGCTCAACACCAGCCTCTCTTCCTCTCATCCCTTCACCCCCTTGTTTGCTTCTAATTATATTTCAGACCTTGCCCTTCAGGGACAAGAACTGCCATTTCCTCTATATTTCTCCTGTGCCTGTGGCAGTGCAGGTCCCACTCCCAGCAGAACATCTACAAGTTCTCATGGTGTAAGTGTTGGTGTGAGACAACAAAAGCATCTTTTTATTTCACTGTTTTCAAATATCCAGCTCACAAGTATTCCTGTGTACCACAGAAATACCTAAATGGCATCCTGTTATTGCAGCTAAATTTGTTAAAATTAATTTCACTTACAAAAGGTACTAAAACTGTCTTCTTTCAGCAATAGCCTCACTTTTGCTAATCACCATCTCATTCAGACTATATTTTACACACTTGATTATTCAGTTTTACCCTGATAATAACTAATGTGCCATTGTAGGCAAGTAAAATACTTCAGCACAACCCCTCCATTCCTAATGGATTGTCTGTTTGTTTACATTATACTGTAATAGCTATTGATCTTCACACGATTATGGAATCCAGACAGCATTAGAAAATTCATTAATGATGACTATAGAAGTTTTAACCCCGTTTAAAATGTTCTTCACTTTCAGGCTTTTCTCCATGAATGACAACATTTATTATGGACAAAGGCACTGTAGCCACCCCTAATTTGCAAAGCATATTATCTGTGATCAATACCAAATGATAGAGCACAGCTGACTGAAAGGACCAATTTTGGAATTCAAGCGACATATGGTTTAAATCCCACAGTAACCACCCCACGCTAACTAAACAATGAGGACATACAATATCCAGGATTTCTAACGCAGTGGTCCACAATTAACACAGCTCTTCCCTCGGGAGTAATGCCACTATTTACATTTTTGGTTTTCAAGGACAGAGAAAGAGTTTGCTGTTTCCTTCATCAGATGTGACAAGGTGCAATGCATAATGAACAAAATGCCATAATTGCTCAATAAAGGAACTTTATTAAGCATATGGAGTAACTTTATAAAAAAGAAAAAAACACTTCAATGGACATTTTGTTCTATCAAGAAACTGTTTTCATTTTTTTTTCAGAAAAATAAAAAATATCAACAAAATTATCCCAAATACACACAGGGCTCCTTCCAATAGCACTAGTCTTATATGCCTTAATAACACTTTCCAGGAAGTCTGTTTGCTTTAGCTCTAGCCTACTTTGAAAGATAGATAATGAGGGAGACTATAAGTGCCTAGCTTACTGCTTCATTTAGATTCCACGACTGTTGCCCCAGCTCTTTTCAAGTTATGTATTAATGACAAAGGGTTATGAAAGGATTTTATTAAACATTAAGTACCTTGGCAATGTAACTAAAGGCATAAACCACAGCAACCTACATGACAATTACATATTGCATCTCTAAAAAAAGGAAGCATTTAATAATTATGGCTTTATATAATTCTGATACCTATAAAAATTCTGGACCAAACAGCTCAAGTGTAACTCACTGAGTCATAGGGCATATAACAAGGATGGATTTAGTCTTGTGCATTCACGGGAATAGCTTTGTCTGTAAGAAATCAATACATTTTTCAGCAAGCCACATAATAAGGGACTGACCCAAGCCACATAATTCACATTTTCATTCCCATGCAAACTTCCACAGAAGGAGCTGGATGCATGGCTCTGCTTTAAGTGCCTGTTTGCTCACAGTATCCACATGTCCCAGTAAACCCTCTCCATATAAAGCTATTGAGTTTATATAGCTGGTCTCCTGAACTTTAAGGACAGTCATTCAGTACATGTACACAGCAATGAGCACAATATAGTCTTTAGGGGTGGGTTTAGTTTTCCCTGGCATGAGATATCTATGACGTAAGTATAAGCTAAGTGCATGTGCCATGGCTATGTGCTGCAGTTCCCCTTACCATCTGATATTATCCCCTATCACAGTCTGGGCAGTGGAGTCTGGAGCACTATTCTACCTTCATTTGGCAATAACAGGAGCTCAGACACTCAGCACAAACCTGGCACTAAAGGTGGGTCCACTGAATCCCACCCAACTGAGAGGTATACGTGTTAAGTACATCATATATACTATCCATGGTAGCTCTTTCTATCATAAATGAAGACCCATTCAGAAGACTGCTGGCTGGTGAAGAGGTAGGTGTAGGAGGCAGGGTGAAGCTACTTTTATAAATCAGGACACAGAAGGGGCTGCCCCACGCCCAGTCTCCAGCCCGCATCAGCAAGCAGAACACAGACATGCTGTGTAACCAGACCCAGAAGGCAGGAGGAACTAACAGGTCCCGCCACTTAGACACAACCATTGTATAAAAAGAGATGTGTGTTTCAGACCCTCACCTACCAAATTACACAATGCGTGCAAAAAGTGGCAGTCACTCCAGGTGGCACCACATGGGCCATGAGACTGGGGATGTAAGGGGTGAAGCCACAGGTACTGAGAGACAGTAGTGGTGAGAGCTGCACTGATGAATATCCATATCTGCATGTTTCTACAGATATAGATATGTATATCAATTGCAATTTACATCATGCAATTTCTGAATTAAGAACAAATTCACACATTATGTACAAACACATCCATGTGAACTAAGAGCACTGTCTCTCTCTCCCACATCACTGGATTTAGCAAAGACATTATTTTACCCTTTATGTACAACCAAAGAAGGTCACATTCAAAATTATGAACCTGAATTAAAATCTGTTGGAAAACATCTTCTGAGCAATCAAAGGGCTGAAATATTTTAGCTTATATATAAGCTTGTAGTTCACAGAAATTTATATAAAGTCTCCAGTCTGCTTAAGGATCACAGATTTACAGAAGAAAGCACAAATTCTACTCAATCAAAAGGAGAGCAAAGAAAAATCTAGGGGAAGAAGAAGATACCATAAAAACAGCAGTCAAAATGATCAAAGCTGAACTGATCTGAACTGAAAAAATCTTGCAAAAAAACCCCAGTTCCTACAAAAGATATCTGAACCCTAGGCATAGGAAGATGTTTCCTAGAGAAATTTTAGTCCAACCCAAGTGACATTGTTATGTAAAGCAATCTAATCAACTTCATGAGACCAGGAGAATAGCGGAAGAAAATATAAGTACTCGGCAGTCTCAGTCTTAATGTAACATTGACCACACCAGCAATCACAGCCTTCAACTACCTTGATATTCAAGGTAAGCCACTAAGAAGAGAAATTCATACATGGTGCAGATAATGAGGTTAATTTTTCTGTGAGCTATCATGGAAATTATTGTAGTATGTTATCAGTACTTTGCTAAAATTTCTCTCAGTATGGAAATCAATCTTTCCTTCTTCTTGGCTAGAGCATAAAGGCTGAGATTTATAAAGCCTTTTAAGGTGCCTCTAAAATTAATGGGAATTGGATGTCCTCATTACCTACATGCTTTGAAAAACTCAGCCAAAATGCATAAAATGCATAGACAGTGGCTATCATTAAAACCTCTCCAATTTTGCCTTTGAAAGTGGATAAGGATATCATCATGTTCAAATGATTCCCTGTAAAGAATTTAGCACCGGGAATATTTAGCAAACATTACAGTGCTCACTGTAAATTACTTTCAAAGGCATGTGCAAAGACTTTAATGGTGCCTACACAAACATCTGCATGAAGTAATACGGTGAAGTGAACCTCTGGGGACTAGTTACCAGCACTGCAGTCCTGAAGGAATGGAATTTATTATATATCCTAAGTAGCCACTTTGGTGCTCCAATTGGGAAAGGTCTGGTGAGACCAGGCTATATATCCTTAGACTAATGGCCTGCTGATATGCATGGACTACAGTCCAGAAGCATGAGGGCAATAGGGCTGTTTGGGCTGGTTCTGTCAAACCAGTCGTTGAAATCATGCCTAGTTCCCAACCATCTGAAAACCTCAGTAAACCATCCCCATTTCACCATTGGCACCCTCTCAGACAAAGCCACGTTGCTGTATATCAACTCTCTTTCTTAGTCCCACCACTATTTTTTTCCCCCCTCATATTCTGGGCAAAAAGGGCATCCTTGCCAGCTGTCTCCTTCCCCAGTCTTGACCATGACTCCTTTCTCGCCCCAGCTGTCTGGTAAATAAGAATGGAAGCAAATCCCAGGTCTCTAATGTTACAGTGAGGGTCATGCAAACCCCAGGCAAAGTTTTTGCTGCTGTTGCTACCCTGCTAGCTGTACCCAGTTGGACTAGCTTCTATCTAGCTCTGATATTGAGATCATAAACATAAGCAGTGCAATCACATTCCACGGTGGAGTGCAGATGAGAAAACCAAAGGAGAAAAGCTTCAGCCTTGTATAATTTCCATGATTAAAATCAACAGCAATATTTAACTAATTTAAATAAGCTTAAAAACAGAACAAGGTTAAAAAACCCGGCACCATTCAGCCTACCAACTAGGCTACAGAGTCTCTTCACTGAGTTTGAGTTACACAAGGCTTGCTTGTTTCTGCAACAACCCCACATAGCTGCCCTAGCTTTCTGGTAGAGTGCTCCACTGAAAAGTGGGACTGATGAATGTGTTCACTGTCAACATCACCAGCCATTTCACCTCTGAACAGGCACATGGTATTATAAAGGGACTGTAAGAAGGTGAAAACACATTTTTCCCTCTCTTGCTTCATGCCAGTGCCTTATCTTCACGAATCTCCTTAGGCCTTCACAGACTTGCATGGAGGCAGGAGAACCAACAGGAGAACAGAAGCTTCTCTGTTACAGTCACTAAGAGCAATGTGTATGACATGACCTCATCTGTCATGGACAAGTGGTTGCACCCCCATGCATTCATGCATAGGGCAAATGGAGCTTGTCCTGTGTCTGCTTTCAAGTTAGCTTCAAAGTATTCTTGAAAAGAAAGCCAAGATAGAAGCAGACCCGGTTGGGTTCTGGACATCTCTTTCAGTACTGTGGGTGAAATCTCTACTGAGAAGACCGTGGGCCATTGGGTAGGCTACAGCCTACCTGAAAACACCAGATGAGACCTTGACTGTGTCTGCCCAGCTCTAACTGACTGCATTAATTCAGTATGAGCCAAAAACCAAAGCATTAGGTAAACTTTGTTATGTAACTGTCTCTGAACTCACATTTGGGGTGGCAGGCCAGGGGGTGACAGAAACCACTCTGGCAATTGTTAATTGGCCTTAGTAAGGAGTAAGTCAAAGAGATTGGCCTGGGGCAATGTAATTAGCAGTGTCAGCTTATGCCAACAGTTTAATTTAGAAAATAATAAATAGTTAAATGTCAGTCTTCTGAGGACAGGAACACATATATATGAGGATAGCTGACACGGTGAAGCAGCTATCGCCCAAGGTGGAACCACCCTGTGTAGAGGCCAAGCTGCCACCAAGGACCCAACATGTCTCTGCCAGAGTGAGCATCTGCCCCCAGGTTCCAGGGTGCTGGTCTAGACGGGAGCAGGGCTGGGGCTCTGATTCACGTGTGTTGTGCACCTGTGTGTGACACTGGAATTTTTGGAATAAAAAAATCACTATCGACCCACTAGATCCACCTCGCTAAGTAAAAAATTTTAAGATGGTATGTCTTCAAGCGGTGTGGGTCTGTTCCTGCAGTCACCCCACCCAGAGCCCCCACGACAGAGAATTCAACTGCCACTTAAACTAAGGGACTGTGCAAAAGAAGAGGAACTTCCCAGGCTGTGCCCTGCCCAGGCTCATCACACCATGAGTTCGACAAGATAAAAACCAGCGCCCATCTGTCAGCTCGCACAGCAGGGGGCTGTGGGGAGGGTGAAGCAATCAGGAGAAAATAAAAAGAAGTGGGGAATGGGCTCTGCTCCCAAACACCTTATTCAGCACATCACGGCTTGCCGTAATTTGCTGCCCATAGGTTAACAGTAAATTACTGTCCCCTGTAGCAAAAATGAAGCAGGGAGGTATGTGAGGGACTCAGCATCTCCCAGAGCAGTTCCTGAGACAAGGCAGCTACCCGGCTTCTGCATTGCTCAGAGCAAAGCCTTGAGATGCACAGTAGCCCAAAGTAATGAGCCTGGATCTGGCAATAAAGTGATTATGGCAGTAAAGTGAAACAGCCATTATGTACTTGGCAACGACTCTAGCCTTGAGATAACCTGCTTTTTTAATTGAGCTGAGGAATGTTTTCATTCTTTCTCAAGTTGCATATTATTTATGGGTACAATGTGTAATAATAAAAATTACATATCTTGGCAAAAACAATGAGCAAAAAGTCAGCTGGAAGAATACTACACAGCGGGCATATATTTTTCTAGAGAAGTAGTCATCTATTTTAAGTACCATTGTGCTCTGTTTCACTGTGGTAAATCCACATAGCAGAATGCTAGTGGTGTTTTTGCATGTACAAAGAGACCCAGTTTAAAAGCAGAACCTCCAGGCATGTGCCGTGAAGTACGTCACCTCTGAGCCCCGTACACTCATCTCTTTACAGACCTCTCCCAATCTGTACTCCAGCAGAGATGCCAGTGGAGGGAATGGTCACAAAAACTACACCCCGTGCCACTGCTCTGAAGTGTTCATCCTCAGCAGAGCATCTTCCAACTCCTCTATAAAGGGAGCAGCAAAAATTGCTCCCAATTTCCTTCCATGCTTCAGTGCGCTGAGCACAAGCACAGGCACTATTGGAAATTATGGGGAGGGGGGGAGGAATGCGCTGTCTTTATCCATTTTTAATTGCCCGGAGACTGTAAAGTTGTTCTTTAGGAAATAAATACTTTACTACTTTCCTCTTCCACTCTCAGCATGCCAGCACATTTGGTTTATCGATGGGCATTTAATAATAACTTCCAATACCAGAATTTTTTCAATTGCTTCTTTAGATTTTTGCTCCAAACCACTGTGGTTGGATTACTCATGGGAAAAGCTGAGCAAATGGATTTTGTGTAGTGTGCGCCTGCACAGAGAGAGAGTGAGAGAGCACAGAATCACTTAAATGATAAATCAAATTTTTTTTTTTAGAGTATTTTTCTTTGTGCAATAACCTTTTCCCTACAACCCTGCTGTCACAAATACACTGTTTAATGCTTTGTGCCCTGTCATCATCTGTGAACAGAAAAAGCAGGACTGTGCTGCACGCATTATCTTAAAACTCTTTTGTAACCAACAGGTCTTGCATTTTAAATGGGAACAGGGCTACCTCCAGGTTGGTCAGCCTGATGCCTACTTGTCTTTGGGCCTACAAACCAAACATGGGAAGAACCGACTGAGGAAAAAAAAAAAAAAAAAAGAAAGCTGGAAAAAAGAAAGAGAACGAAAGAATGCTGAACCTATAATGTAAATCTCATGTTTAATTAGGAGAGCTGAAGAATTGTGGCCAGGAAAAACATGTTTTTCTGTAAGTGGTTTTGAATAGTACTGAAGATGAATATAATAAGGCTGACAAATACACCTTGGAGGGTGACTGCAAGAATGAAATCGATTTATTTAATAATTTAGAAATTGCTTCCAGCCATATCTCCCATTAAAATCTGAAGGCCATTGTATTCTGTATTTCTTTGGTCTTTTTTCTCCCTTTTAGTTATGCTCCACCAGCTTTAATAAATAAGTAATATATGGGGGGGAAAACACTTATCTCGAGTGCTTTGCCACAACCCTGTAGGGCTCTTTGATTCTTTTTAACTCTACATAGATCAAGTCAGGAACAATCATCTCCCTGGAGAAGAGTGATGTTTCAAGGTTAATACTCTAAATATAAGCAAGTAAGTCCAAAAACTAAAATTGTATTAATGGCCATCAAAGATCAAAGCAAGGAAGCCACACATCAAATATATCTTCTACTTCTCAAAACCAAACAAAAAATGGACATGTAAACAGGAGTCAGCAGATGCATGCTCTTTTGTAAGAAGAGTTAAAGGCAAATGAAACGTAGTTAAGTGTAATAATTAATTCAGAGATAACATAGTTTTATTCTATCACCTATTTTGAAGTTTTCTCCTTATAAATGTTCCTACAGATCAAGCTTCCTGAGATTTTTCTTCTGATGGTGTTTTGACCATAATTGTTACAGATTCTTGGTTTTACACTGTGCATTTTAGAAAGGAAATATATTGGACAGTCTTGCTTGTTAATGAATTAAACATTAAGTACTCACCACCTTACTCATGGAAAAGAAAATGTAGTCCAGGCACAATTCTTCTGCAACTATTTTATGCAATATTCATGGTGTGAATTCTATAAACAATTCATAAAGTCAAGTAGTAGTTTGATATAGGTCCATATCAGCAATGTAGGCCAACTTCATTTACACTGGAAAATTAAACATAAGCACAGAAAAAGCCTTTCTGTCCACTTGAGTTTGATAATAAAGCCAGCTGCATGGTCAGGGGGACCTTCCTCTGTTGCTCTGGCAGTTTGTTGCTTTTACTTGCAAGACCAACAGAATAGTTGAACTCTGCTATAGCAATAGCTATAACAATATTAATTAATTCTTTTCAGCCAAGTACTTCCATTTTCCTCTAATATTGTTCTTTTTAACCATTATAAAACTAAATAAAATGGAGAAAGGAAAGAGAAAAGAACACACACTAAAAGCCATTATAAAAGAACCAACTGAATGGATGTCTTTCAATAGATGTCAGTGGACTCCAGATAAATAAATGGGAAATTATGTTAACGTGCTCTTACTTTGCCCAACATACCCACAAAAAGTAGCCTTTGAAAGAACTTACATAATAGGCCCATGTGGATTTCCTTCAGCAGCTAAGGCAAGGCAACACTCTCCACCTCAAACTGCTGTTTGGCGAGCCATGAGCACACAGCTGGACCACGGGAGCAGAGGCAGCAGTTTTTACCCATGATGTAACCACGTGGTTCAGATGGGGTCCAGGCCTGATTGCACACCATAACCTCATCGTCCTAATCCTGACACCTTAGCTTCTCATTTCCGTACCTTTGGGTTCTCAGACCCTCTTCCCACAGCCTTGGTAGGTGCGTAGCTTTGTCCCCACAAGATCTGGAGAGGAATGAGTCCTTCTAGCTACCAACGTGGCCTGTTGAGTCTAAGAAAGGAGTTGACTCCAGAACTCCCACCTTAAAACACTTATGGCTTTTTTGGCCACACATGGACAAACCCCCGCTGATCAGACGAAATGGTGCCAGAGTTTCCCTGGCAAGCACTGGAGCATGGGGGGGGGGAGGGAATTTTCCCACATCAGAAACTTGTGGGTGAGAAGAACAACACAATGAAAGAAAACCAAACACAGGCCCTTTGCACCCTCCCCTCTGGTGAAAATGAAGACTTGCAGCCCTGAGGCATGGGATGTTTTAAACCCCTTTTCTTAAGGTTAGGGGCAGTTCCCATCATTCCTGCAGTCCTAAGGGGAAGATGATGTGGGCTGTATCACAGTCCTGATAGTTCAGAGGACAGGACAAGGACGAGGAGCCAGAACAAGGCTATGTGAGTAGATAGGCAATGTAGTACTCACCCTCAAAGACCACTGCACTTCCCTATGAACAGTCTCACAGTGCTCTCTGCAACAGCTTTATTCAGGTCTTTAGGGGCTCTCTTCAGACATCTTCAAGAGGACCCCCATAGCCTCCAGCAGGTCATGCAGACTGCAACCTTTGCAAGTATTTCTTCCACTAGGGGACCCCTGAGAACTGGTGCTTAGGGCAATAAGCAAACACCAAAACCATCTACTGTTTGGTTTTGGGGTTTTTTTGCAAAGGTCTCATCAGGGAATGCAGAGAACTTACTGTTGGGGAGAGGAACAAAAGCAAGTGATGGGGGGGTGGTGAGCTTCCCTCACCTCCTCTTCTCCATCTCAGGTATCTCACTCCCTTGTCAGGGTTATTGCAGATAATCAGCGCAGTGGCTGTGGCCAGCATGGTCAGTGCGGGGGGGGGGCAGGGAAAAGAGAGCAACTAGACAGAGTCCAGGTTGACTATGATTTCATTGTTAATAGTCTGGGATTCCTCTCCAGTGCCATTTGCAACCCACTGCCACTACTATCTGCACGCAGGCAGCAGACTCTGTGAAGGATGTACTGTAGGATTGGTATCCCCAGGTCTCTGTTGCAAGAGGAGAACATCAGAGGAAGGAGAAACTGCCGGGAATGAGGGACCTGTGCAGGAATGAAGGACAGGAATGACATGCAGAAAGCAGAGGCAATGCTGAACCAAGCTGAGCAGCTGCACTGGTATGAAAATACAACATGGGAACAGTGGGTTGGAAAAAAGTGTGGAAAAAAGCAGTTTCAAGCCCTAGCACTTTGAACTCACTTCTTAGCCTCATGGTGACTCCTCATCTGGCACCGTGCAAAGAGCAAAGTGTCTTTCCAAAGGTGCCCTACTCCAACCTCTGTAAAAGACCCTAGTTCCACTTTCCCCCCAGGCACATTTCCAAGTTTTAGCCCATTCAGTTGTTATGGATGAATAAATGAAGCATGTTGAAGAGCTATCATTTATCTCTTCCCCAGCTGGAAAATTTGTGAGAAAAATCTGTACAAATTGTCACATCTCCTATCTTTCTCAATTGGTAAGTAATACCATACAGAGATGCCAAATTCCAAGAAGCAATTCTGTTCATTTTAGCCCACCATCACGTGGCTGTGATTGAAAATGGGGTAAGAACAGCAATTGTTTCAACCAAAAAAACCTGATAGGGATGCAATGCCTTCAGGTTCTGCACCACTGGATTCCTCCCTGACCACAGTTTACCCCTAAAATGAGAGATCCCAAATGCAAATGGCAGTGTGAGCTCCCGACTCAAACCAATTCTTTCCAGTCTCCGGGGGGACTGTACAAACCTATTTCTGCCAACCATTTAATCCTGGAATTCATTTAAAGCATTTAAAGTAAATCCTATTGGCTTTCCTGGATGGATTCAGTCATTTTGAGGGGGAAAATTAGGGGGAGGATACAACCACATCATGTAACATGTCACAACCCACCACACCAAAAAGGAATAAAGGGGAAGGTACAACTCCCTGCTTCTCCCTTCCACGAAACCCTATGGGCTTCCACGGGGTGAGCACATGTAAATGCTCTGCTGACCCAAGCCCTACCAACAATAACTTCAGCCCATAGGCAAGGTATAATCATTGAACCACATCATGGGACACTAATTTATGTGTTGTGCTGCTGGGAATAGTTTGAGTAAGATACCAAGAGTAGCAGTCACAACCCCTTTTTGCCTTGAGAAAGGTGTATATATTACTCCTGGAAAGATGCAAATTGCTAAGGTCTCAAGCGTCTTCATGGTGCATCTTGGCTTCTTTTCATTCTGCATGGTTTATTTGTCACTTGGCTTAATCAAAGCTGTATCCTGAGGCCAGAGAGACTGTGAAGGAAGACAAAAGGGTTCCAACTGCACCCAAGTCCAAAAGCATCCCTAAGTTAGTGTTGATGAATCTCACTAATGAATCCCACAAGTGCCACTATCACACACCTCAGTCCTAACCCACACACAACAAAGCAATTATTCCTGTTTGGGGGGACGCAAGGTACTACTCCAGCATAACAAAGCCAATTGGCCCCCAACTACTGAAAGGTAGTGCCTAATAGACCTAAATAAAGTGGCTGCACGAATGTCCCCCTGGAATTTCCCAGAAAATGGAGAAAAAAAACAAAGTTCTAACACCACTGAAGTACAGAGCCAGGCTGTTGACTTCATTGTTTTGCCTCATGTCCTCATGTCTACCTTCACATGAACTGTTTGCCCAGCTCAAAACACACTCTAGTCCTGCTACTATTAGAGACAAGTGACCAGTTTCCCTCAAACAACTTACCTGCTGGGCATAGTCTTTTTTTTTTTTTCCCCTTCTCCAAATGGATTGTGATTTCCTCAAATGCTTCGACTCAAACCATTTTACCCCAGTGTTTGACTTCCCTGTAACGTCAGTTAACTGTGATGGTCCATGATTATTTCTGCTCCCTGATACAGCTCAGAGTCTGGAGGTCTATCAAACCACTGTGGCTTCCATTCACTCGAGGAGAGGTAGTAGCAAAACAGCATTTGGAAATTTTATAAAATATTAAACTTCCTGCTTTCTAGGCCACACAGTCCTTGCCTGAGGCAGCATTCATATAAAAAGTTAAGCTATTACAAGATTTATTGCCTAGATGCAAACGAGCACACAAAATTGAAGTCTATGTCTCAGCCAGTTGGAACACAGATATTCCTCCTAAGGTGCCCTGAACTGTGCTGGAGACAGGCAACAAGACAAATACAGTAGGTCCAAAGCAGACCAGCCTGTGCTAAAATAAAAGCACCAGCCTGCAAGCTCTCATGCTGTATAAAATAATCTGATTAAAGAGGGCACAGCCAGTCACAGTCCACATACGCTGTGCAGCTTCATCAGTGCAACAGTTTATCATTGCCAACATGACATCAATCATTAGCATGAAGGATCCTGACAGTGGGACGCAAATAGCTAAGAAGAAACCTTCAGTACATGTACTTAGATTTATTCACAGGTTCTTCCGTCACCATAAGTTTAACCATACTGTGCTCCAGATGGGCAAAAGATGTGTGGTATTTGGGATGGGAAATCACTGGTACGGTCTCATATGTCAACTGTACTCAGCACTGATATACGGACCAAGCTTCCCAGGGGCTCCTCAGCAAGATGTGCATTTCTAAGACCTAATGCTTTGCTTCTTCTCTGTGCTACTCAGTGTCTGCAGACTGACAGATGATTTTTTTTTTCATTATGTTCATGTGAGGAATATGGTTTTATGGGAACTCAGAATCGAGAGGACCATTTTCAAGTGGTTTTATGAAGACATATGGAAGCCAGGTCCCTCTATAGCCCTAGTGAGACTTCTTCTATCATAACTATTGCACATTAGATTTCCTCCTCCAAAGTGGTAATTCTCCAGTGCTTGACAAAGCTTTCAGCTCGCACTGCAGTGAGACAGTAGCATTGTGAATCTGTTATGCCACCTGCCTCAAACAGAATATTGTAAGAAGATGAACTGTGTGTTCTAAAGAACAGAAATAGTCTTCACTGGTCACATCATACCCTCCTCACTGGAAAGCTTTTCCCTCCAGCAAAGATTTAGTACATATCCTGGAGCACATTTTATCCATTGAGAGTGTCTTGTTGCCTTATGTATACAGAGCCAAAATATTCACTAGTTGCAGTAGGAGGAGTATTCCCATTTTTACACATGCACACACACACACACATATATACAACAGTGGCCATAATTTTTTTAAGCCAAAGAAACATCTAATGTCATTTCCAACCTTGATTTAGCAATAAATCCCCACAGAATCAGGGAAGGGACCTCTGGGGTCACCTCATCCAACCAACATCTCAGAGCTTAATTCTGAAAACAATCACCAGCTTCAACCTTTACTGCAACTAGCCTGTTTCATCTGGCTTTGAGATGAAGAGCCACTAACTCCATCTCAGCTGAAAGGATATATGCTGACTCCACCACCTCCAAATATCTACAGCTATAATTCTAATGTATCTTTGCTCTCTTTGCGTTGTCAGACAAACAGTTGGGTACCATGACCAGAGAAATGCTATTGTTCCACAGTAATGACCCAAAAATCAACGGCATCACATAAGATTGACATCTGTGGTAGACCATCACTGACCACAGAATCATAGAAACATATAACAGTTTGGGTTGGAAGGTCATGCTGTCCATGTCACTGATGAAGGTATTAAACAGTACTGTCCCAATATGGACCACTGAGGGACACCACTTGTCTCCACTGATCTCCATCTGAACATTGGCCATTGACTACTACCCTCTGGATGCGACCATCCAACCAATTCCTCACCCACCAAACAGTCCATCCATCAAATATATCTCCAGTTTAGAGAGAAGGATGTTGTGGAGGTACCATGTCAAAGGCCTTACAGAAGTCCAGATAGATGACATCTCTATATATAAATGACCATGATAATGTATCTTTTGAGACTACAGAAAGGAATTATTGCAAACAGAAAATAGACATGAAGATTTAGAATAGTCAATTCCTGAAACACAAAAAGTAAGGTTTTCCTTGCTTATATTATTTTCAAAGAAGTGTGTATAGTGCATAACATAGAGGTGTAGTTCATTATAATAAATTTAAAAAATAGGGAAAAACAAAAATTAAGATTAATAACAAAACTATGTACCAAGAAATAATTTTGCTGCTGTGTTGGCACTGCAAATTTAAACTCACTGCTCCAGTCCTCTGTCACATTAGTGGACTATCTTTTGGGGAAATATTTATGTGACTAAGGGTTTGCAGGATCAGGCCCAATATAAATAATAATAGGATCACTTAGGCAGAGCTTTACATCTGTACAAACACTGTCTAATGAATTCCTGACAGAGTTCTGCTGTTGACTAAGGAAATCATGTGAGAACCTCTACAATAAATGAAGCAGCAACACATTTTGGATCAAAGGAAATCATACAGAAAAGCAAACTAATATACAAAGGGCTGCAGTCACTCTTGGCATATTTCCTTCTAAGTCACTTAGATGGTCTTTAGACACTGGCACTATTTACTTTATAGCAAAACCTCCTGACCCTTGAATTGGAAAGACCTTCAGCCTTTGATATCAGAGCTCTCATGTTTAACCAAGAAGACAGTCTTCAGGGGGAAGAGGGCCATATGTGTAAACTTCAGCTCCATACATTGTGAACTCTTTAATGCAGAGGTAATCTCTTCATTCTGGTATTGTGCAGTGTGAGCACAGCAAGGTCCAGATCCATGCCAAAAACTCCTAGGTGCTCAGGAACACAAATAAATAGCAACAGTCCAAATTTAACCAGGGTATGACCATACTGAAACTAACACCAAATGCTGTAGCTGGGTGCTCTTCCTGTAGTGAATCTCTTTGGAAAGTGACCTCTTTTCTACATGGCTTCAGGAACTACAGCATTCCCTGCAGTTGCAGAAACTGTGCGCATTGATAACCTCCGCAAGACCCTATTCTGAATGTCTTTTCCTCAAATCGCATGCACAAGACCAGATAAAGGCACAGATAGTATTTTCAGTCTCAGACCATAAGGTAGAAGTCCCCTGGCCCTATTCATTTACCTGCCAGATGTCACCAGAGATTCTCCCTGCTTTTTTACACCCTCCCATGTCCTCTAACTCAGGTTCCAACAACTTTGTCATACACTAAAAAACCCACTGAAGGATAATTAATAAAATTACCCATACCGTCCTCTTTTTCAATCCAGATGTATCAGTCAGACCTGCTTTGCATATGTGCGTTGTGTATAATGCCAGTATCAGGGATCACTGCTAAAAGAGCTTCCCAACTACTCTGCTTTCCAGAACTTTCTCTGTATTTAAGAGATGGCTGTTGAATGTAAAGCCCCTTTTCCAGGAAGTCTGTAGCCAGCACTCCCTGCTTCCCACTCTACATCTTAAGTTATGCTTCATCCTCCTTCTTCCTCCAGGGATTACCTGCTCTTTGCTGCCCACTTTAGCAGCAGGTTGAGACTCAGTGTGCTCCCCACACCTACTCTACAGCCTGACAGAGTACTGCCCCAGGGTGGCCTTGAGGTAAGAGACATCATGGTTCATTCAATTCCCATAAATAGGCTTCTAACTCCACTTGAGATGCCCTCACTACCCACACATGGATGCTGGGCATGACAGGCAGGACTGGAAACCCATGCCCTCTGACACCAGATGGATGGGATGCACTAGGGTAGCACAATAAGAATGGATATGGGCATGCCAGCAGCTGAAATGAGTCTGTGGGGCAGGACTGATGTTCTCTTGACTGTACTGAACACTTCTCCTTAAATATAATGGGGTTTCAGACCCACAAGTAATGTTTAGACACCCAAAATAGGGCAGTATAGATTATAATTCAATCTATCTTGATTCCTTGAGACTGGATTTCAGCCCTCAATGCTAACTGGTTCTTGAGAGTCCAATGCACAGGGCTATTCAATCCATAGGTCTGGCCTGCAGAAAGGGTCTCTCCAGTTAATGTGGGGACCTCTTTCCAGACCTCTGCTGGAGCAGTTAGAAGCCAAACAGCAGTAAACAATCTGTTTATGCCAAACATGTAAACACACAGATCCTGCACGGGAGCTAACTCTTCATCAGGGATGAACCTGAGAAATGCAAAAAAGTGAATGAGAGCAATCCAAAAGCAAAAAACAGGCAAGAAGTTTTGTCTTGGATGAGGACCTGCAGAAGAGGGCACTGCAGAAATGGCAAGGAGGAAGAGTGGAGATCCATAATACCTGAGTCAGCATGCACCAGAAAGGCAGGTGAGGCTAAAAACATGGGTGAGTAGTGCTGTAATTAAAGGAATCCAGCACCCCCAGTGATGCAAAAGCGTTGAGTGGTGAGATCCAAACAGCAGAGACCATCTGATACAGATCCCAGCCTGTAAGGATATAAATATATGGATGAACTGTCAGCCTTGGATCAAGAAAAAGGGAAGAAGTAGATGCCACAGTTACAGATCAAAGCATCAGTAAACTCCTAACATTTTTTTTTAACAGAAAAACTCAACTACTGTCCAGCAAACCAGTCAAACTGCCTGCAGGGAGAAAATCGAGAGAAATGATTTCTCACCCCTTTAATGCTCTAAAATTAGCGTTTCCAGGAAATAAGCATGTAAAGAGGAGAAATTACTCTTGGCACAGAGTTAAAAAACAGAAGATAATGTTACCAGATATAACAGAAGATAATCACTTCTACTGACTGCAAAATAACTAAAATATGTCCAAGGGGTTAGTTGAGTACTAAAAAGGGACCTGCTAACACCACATTTGAAAAACAAAGGACATGTCAGCAAATGAGCAGGAAAATATCCTGAAGGTTTAAAAGAAGGAAATGAAATCCTGAGAGGCAGCAAGAACACATCTATTCATGGAATTGATAGGAAAATCTCTAAGGCATGTATACTGCTGAACATAAAAATAAAATTATTTAAAAAAGAAAAAAAAAAGGATGAAACACAAAAGCAAGAAACTAATGAACACAGCTGCCTGGCTTGGCTCAGGGGCCTATCTGAACCAGTTAGAAACCCTTCAGCATTTGAAAATCTGACCAAAGTGATGCAAATAGCAAGAAGCATAAAGTGCAGCAAGCGGTAGGTAAGGAGCAAATGAGAAAAAGCTGAAAACTTTGCAGAGAAGCAATACCTAAAAGTCATAGAAGCTGCGTATAAACAAGAAGACAGTTTGGGCAAGTGCGATGTCCGTTGGATTGTCAAGGATTAAAAGAAGTGGTTGTTAGGCAGAGCCAGACAGAGCAGGAGCTGTACAAGGGATCTCTAAGTTATCACATGGCTGATTTCTTTTATAGATGGATACTATTAGCATTTCAAGTCTTTTATTGTCATTTTTCCAGCATGTTTTAAATGGCTTTAGGGATTACATGCCCAACTCAAAATGCTTGTGCAAAGTTTACAGAAATCAGCTATTAGTTATTATTATTGTTACACGCACATATTTCCAAGCCACTAAATAATTATCATCATGTTTCAATGCAGAATATTTCTTTACAATCTGAAAACTTAATGGCACCAGGCACACTGAATAGAGAAATGTATTTTTGATTATGTCATGGTAATAATTGCCTTCACTGCTTTATATGAATTGAATATTTTAAATTTCATCATAAAAATAGCAATCTTTTAATAGGCATTATCCTCTCCCATAATGGAAGCACAGGTCACAGAACACCTTCCTTTCCTCATTATTGACGCTGCTAGAAACCAGGCTAATAACTCCATTGTCACTTCAACATTTCTGCAAGGTTTTATATGTGTCTAAAATGCAGATATTAACCCCTGCTTTAAACATTCGCTCACCAGCATATGACTGAGAACTCTCTCTCTAAGAACTCCAGATAAGGTGTCTGGCCTGAAATAAAAGAGCTTTTCCAGTTTCTTGGTAAGAGAGAAAAAGGGAGCTCTTTATCGAAAGCATATTAGCATATTTTGCCTCATTAATAACTTCACTGAAGCATTAATTTGCTTAATTATTGCACTTAGAATTCAACATGGTAGCTAATTAATTCAAAGGCTGGGGAAAAAAAAATAAAATTGGAACCATAACACATACACACATATAGCCCTGCTTTCCGAGCACACTTTTTTTGGAAAATCATTTTTTTGTTCTATTCCATGAAACACTAAGTCTGTGGACACAGTAAGTCAAAAGTTATTTTTTCAGTGATCTATTTTAATACATTTTCCCAGGTTTGCCCATTTAGGCTTCTCTCCTGATGAATCTTCCTATAATAAATGGGGTTAATGCATCTCAACAGCCTGCTATCAGGACTTCCAGCTCCATTACCCACTATTAAGATCTTGTTCTCTTCCTCTGCAAATCTTTCCTTCTATTTTACCGGCAATGGTCAATAGGCACACTAAATTCTTAGCAGGTCATTTGCAAACAGGCATTCGCTTCTCTCCAAACAGCCCCAAAATTACTTTCTCATAGCCCAAAAGCGACACACAAAAAAAAAAGACCAAAAAAGCCCCAGCCCCAAAACACCACTCTTCATTTCCTAAACTCTTTCACTGAAACTGAAAAATAAAATCTTGAGGTATTTGGGTCACCCCTAAAATTCTCACCATCAGAATTGTAAATGATATTCCAATATAGCATCTCCTTAACTGTTTGCTTACCAATCTTTGATCTGAGCAAGACAAAAATCTCACAAACCAATTAATGATCCAGGGCTACTCTGAGCCGACTGTCTCTCACGTGGTGCTATAAAGGCCACCCCGTAATGCAGGGGATGCTCACAGTGACGCTCACAGAGGGGTATGATCCATAGAAAACATTAACTGAATACAGCCACATCGGAAAACAACTATTTCCAGCCCTGCTTCTCAAGGTGAAAAAAGTAGTTATATACTGGTAAGAAGCCGGTATAGCTGTACTGGTCACCACACTGCTATTTGGTTGCTGGGGCAGCTGACTTCCCACTACGAGCACTTTGCTGGTTTAGTCTCTTGGTGTCCTCATCCTCTGGCATGTACCAACTTGGTGAGGCAACAGACAACAGAGGACTTCAAGGCGCTGGCCTCAACTGTCCAGAGTTTTATTCTTTTTGGGTTGTTTCTACTTACACAGCAAGCTTGCTTACCCTCGGCTGCATTTTTTAAAGAGAGATACTGGGAACAGCGATTGACAGAATCTGCTGTAGATAGCTTAAACCTTTAAAAGCCTGGTGTTACAGCTCGTGTTATGTTGCAAGAGAATTGTGCTTAATTAGTCTCTCTGCTTGTCCTGGCAGTATTTACACAAAGACCAGAGAAGTCCATCAATGTAGCGGTAATTTTCTTAGGGTTTTGGGTATCTAAAATGGGACTTCAGTGAAATTGAAGCCTGCACCCCTTCAACATCTATTTAGCCCTGGAAATACCTGAATTCAGTAAGCATTCTCTTTCCAGTTGAAAACTTCAGAAAACATTCTAAAAATTAGACATTTCCTGCCAAGCCTAGATCTGCTTCGGGTAGGGAGCTCAGCCTTATAGACTGTTCAGGATGCAGAAACAAAATATACTAAAAACTAGGTTGCCTGCACAGCCCTCTCCAAGATATATTCTCAAAGCACACATAACACTGATGCAGTTCAAGTCCTCACAAAATGCACCCTGAGGCCTCTTACTTTTAAAAAGGATCTGGAAAACAAGATGCTGAGGGTACCCTTCTTCTATAAAACAGCCTGAAGAGGCTTTTACAGAGGTTCACACAATTATCTTGCCTCTTACCTTCCTGTTCCCTCTTCTGTCCCTTCTCCCTGGAGTCCTGTATAGGGCATTTTTTTTCCTGCACAGCGTCCCTCCCTGCCTTATAAGCCTGTTACCTGGTAGTTGTGTCTTTTGTGACCTGCAGATTCAAACCCTCTCCGGCAGAGCAGAGAAAAAACCTGGGTCTTTAGCTGCTTGGATAACTGTCATAACCAGGAGGCCACCATGCAAGAGATAGACTCTTCATCATGTTCCAGATGTCTCATGCAGCAAAAGAATAAGCCTTGTTCCACCCTTTAAGAAAAATTTAATGCTTGAAAAGGCCAGGTAGGCACCTCAGGGCTGCATGTTGGGAGGATTCTGGACACTGTGCAGTAGTCCGTCACACATTCCTAGCTCACAGGTCGGGCAGTCCTCCAAACCACAGACATCCCTCTGAGAAGCCAAGCCCATAGCTATGTTTGAGAGCTCTGTCTGGGCAAATGAAAGATGGGCAGCAAAGCACATGAATTTGAAACTTCTTCCACATCTTACCTCTGGTTTTGGTGCACTGCAGTGCCCCGGGCTGGAAATTCTATAGCAATGTCACATTCATTACAAAAATGAAGGATGTTGTTAAATTAAACATGAGGATGAATAATGAGAGCACACGCACTGTTATTTATCTGACTTTTTAAATCATTTTACATATTTTATATATCAGACCACTTCCAGAACAGAATAAGCCATAAATTTTTGTGCAGCTGAGTGTCTGCATCACCAGAATTGCCAATGCACCTTTCTGTGGGATAACCTCATATCCAGGAAAGAACGGCACAAATTTGGCACTACCTGGATGTCTCTGCTAAGAAATAAGCATCAAAAAGAGACAGTTTTGCCATGTGAAATGCTAACTGTCAGTTGCTGCACTGATCCAGTGTGTGAATGAAGCTGTTCAAAACCCTTTAAATGAAAACTATCGCTTGAGGCTATCTGCAGTCACTTAGAGATAGTAGACTTTTGGGGGGCCTTCCTTTTTTTGCTGTTTGTGAGGAAAGCTAAAGTCCCTGGTCACAGTTCTGGGCCAAGCTGTAGCATCCCCAGCAAGTTCTTTAGCAGGGGAATTACAGACCGGGCACCCAGAGCAAGCAGAGAGGCAAACCTGAGCTGAATTAGCAAAAGATATGTTTAAGGAAACATGTCTAGCTTCTGTTTTATTGAGCATATGTACTCTGATCATTGCTGTGTGCCATTAAGACTTTTAATGCAGAGATCATAAGATGTACATGAGCATTGCAGAAGCTAAGAGACTGCTATTTTTTTCCTTCTTTATTTGCATCATCAAGACTTCATTCAGGACCACACTAGCCTAAAATCACCCCAGTGGTAAAAAATAAAATCCCCCTGCCAATGACCTGAAGGACAAGGAGGCATCAAATACAGAGGGAATTTGCAGAGTGATTAACAGACATCAGGGACATGACGTTATTTCAGCTGCAGGAGTCTGGATAACTGAGGACAGACATACTACGTTATACATGAAAACACGTTTAACCACTGTTAGTAATGACATGATCTAACAAGACAGGATGGTCTGTCCTCTGTGTTGATCCTGGTAGGCAAATGCCCTGAGGCAGGTTGCCCTCTCACGGTCCAAGGAAGGACATCCATCACCCCTTCCACCATCCCATATCCCCTGGACAGCTGTATTCAGGAGCACCTTCACCAAACACAGAGCCTCCTCCCCACCCTTCCAGCCATGACGGATGGCACAGAGGAAGCTCTGTGAAGCATCCCTCTGCCCCGTGCTCCTGGTCCCTGGCTCCACGACCTGGCAAGGAGCTTTTCGCCAGGCTTTCTCCTAGACTAAAGCATCCCAGCTAGAGTACGTGGAGTCTGAACCTGGTGAAGGGAAAAAATAACCCTGCTGAAGCATTGCACAGTCTCGCGGCCTCTTTTCTGGTCTGGAGACACCAAAAGGCACATGGGCCAGGAGGTTAATCTAAAATAACTAGAATATTCAGAAGCTGGCAGCTGTATCTCCTCGGGCTTCACAAGGGGCAGATCAGCCACTCGTTGCTTTCATTATCTGGATTACAATGAAAAGAGAGAAAAGAGGGTAGAGGCAGACACTTCCCTGCAGACTCCTTGCCCAGATGTTAAACCAGCTGGCTACCCACCCCACATAGAGGCTTTGCTGCCAAAGCAGGGGCTGACGACAGGAGATGAAGACATGGCCTCTGCCTTTCACCCTCCTGCCAAAACAGACCAAATGATCTGTAGCACAGCCCAAATTCATCACAGCAGATGTCACCCAGGATACCGCTCTGCAGAGTCCCATGTCCCCACTGGTTCCATGTCCCTCAGTGTTTGGAGAAGACTTCGCCACTTGCACCACTTCTTGCCAGTGGACCTGGAGGGGCAGTCCCACAAGGACCACAAGCTGTGGGGCTGTGGGACCCATACCTTGCATTGCCTTTGCCCTGAACCACCTCAGCGCCTTGCCTAGCCCATCACTGTATGCATCTCACAACTTCTTACTCCCCATACTACTGCTTCAAGCTGTTGCAGTGACCCTCCTCCAAAGATTTTCCATCCTCCTTCTGTTAAATCTTCTCCTTCCATTTTGCCCAGCACACATTTCTGATTTGTATTTAAAGTACGCTTCTCATGAGAAATGCACTTAGTCCACCAGGCTGGTCGGGAGAAGTAGCTCAGATAGGCATCTGCACTGGAGAGAGAATAGTTCTGCCTTCTGGTAATCCATTATATTCTGGGCCACATGCAGGGAATTCAGCAAATCCTCCTTAGGAGAAGACCCTTGTGTCTCTGAACTCAACGGCTGGCACTCCGCACCCTGTTCATGCACAACATGCTGGCATTCATAACAGGTAAATAAAAACATTATTGCCAAATGCTTCTCCCTTCTTGTTTCCAAAAAACAGCAGTTGATAGAAATTTTTGATTTACATAACCAGCAACTATCAAACCGATAACACAGAGCAGTCAACACTGATAAGAAGAAATTAGGACATTTACCAGCTTCAGCATGCTTGAAATCCTGTGTTGTCTCTTTAAAAAGAATGAAAAACCATTCTGGATAAAATCTTTCAGAATGCTTTATTTCCTCAAGAGAATGGATCGCTTTTCTTCTAAAAAAAAGACTCGCTAATATTAAAATATACTGAACCTGATAGAACAGAACGTCTCCTTTGAAGTTGTTTCAATCTTTTTAAATATCTAAAGGACCTAACCCACACAGGGCTTGCACGTTTTCAGCTTGAAAAAAAAAAAAAAATCAAAGCTTTCTCCCCTTTTTTCCCCCTATGTACACACGCTTGCCAATTATGGGAATTAGAAAAAAAATCAGTGTCTGAAAGAGGTAGTTTTTTACACTTTTGTAATTATGCACAGGATTTAATAATTTGATGAGAGGGACTGCTTGGGGGGGAGAGAAGAGTTTTATTCCAAGAGTTATACATGCACTTTCATCCTGGATCAAGTGTCAACCACCAGGTGATTTTTCATAGGGATTGCTACACTCCTCTGCTTAACAGTTCATCTCCGATTTGCTCAGATGATCAACAGCTCCTCATCTTCTTTATTAGTCTCTCTGTTTATCTGCCCAGCAATGAGCTCCAGCTCCCACTACCAGAGAACAAGCCAAGAATAGCCAGATCCAGAGCTGTGAAAGATATTCTTCCAGCATCATCTGGCTCCTTGGCAGAGTCTGCAGGCAGCTGTACTCACAGCCCCGTGCCTGCCGCTGGGTATGTCATGTGGCCACACCGTAGCAGTGCTGGCTGAGCATCCCTGTCCTCCTGGACACAATTTTCCTTTGATTCACCTTGAATCTGAGAAAGCTATTATATGACCATTGTTTCAGATTTGAATAATAAGGGCTTTTTTTAATGACTGCCCATAAAAGATAGCCAACACGTCTTTTTTCTGCTGTCATACTTTATAAATCTACGTACTGCCTTTAAGGACCATTTCCCTTGCTGTACAGGGCATACTTCACCACCACTTTTTCACAGCACAAGAGCAGGATCTTTTCCAGCTGATTTCTAGCACAAGAGCTGGATTTCTTCGCTTACGGATAAACAAAAAGCCTGAAGAAAAGGCGTGGAACAGAAGACAGGAGGGTTACCTCAGGACTGCTCTGGATATTACAGCTACATTAGCCAGTCTATAATTCCCAAAATACATTTGCTTATTTTTTTCAGGAAAAACACACCAAAAAAATAAAGTGAGCAAAATGTTATCCCTGATGTAAAGGATGCAATCCTACATGGCTACTGCCTTTTCTCTTCCTTCATTCCTTCTTTCTCATTTTCTTCCTTTCACAAGAAAGACCAATAAAAGCTCTGTGTATATTAGCTATAAGCTTCTGCTATAAAAATCCTGTCTTAAAATATTACTCATATCACTCTGTTGCAGTCAAATTTCATAGGAAACAAAGCACTAAATGCAACATAAATTACATCAGCATTACAACTTGGGCATAAATTATCTGAACTAAACAAAATCTGACCTTCCTTCTACCAGTTGGGTCACTGTTTCCATTTTAGATGCTGCAGGTCATCCTTAAACACAAGTTTGTCCTTTCAGTTGATTTTTACTTTTACATTGGTTTAATAATTCATGACATAACAAGCATTAAAATATAAGCATTTTCTACCTAAGGAACTAGCAGTCTGTCAGCTTCAGCAGTAGATGTGACACAGCTGAACACTTGAATCAAAAAAGGATAATCTTTCCATGGACTGCGACTGATGCAATTGTATACAGGCGTTTATTTGTCTGCTCAAAGTTTCAACCCCAATAGTTTTTTTCTTTCTTATTGTATTTGTCTAAATCCAATTGTAAATTCTTCAGGGCAGCAATCTGTCTCCTCTTATGTTCATAAAGCACCACGTACACGTATGGCACTCTGTAATAAGTAATTTCTTATGTGCTTATGATTAAAGAGGGATTTCAGGTGAAATATTGTAAATTGAAACGTACAGGCTAGGAAGACAGCTTACATTACCAACATCACTAGGTCAGACAGTGTGCTTCAACACAGGGTAGCAACCAAACACAGTTTAAGCTTGCCTATGTACGGCTCTAAATGCTTTGGAGAGCCGTCCTACAACTATTCCCCATGTCCTGACACCATGCCCCTAAACAACACATTGTGCAGCATGAGAGCTCTCCACAAAAGGGTATCTATTGCTTTTTCCAGGATTACTCTCTGAGAGCAACCAAGTGACTGGAAAGACAGGAGTGCACTCATCAACCAGAGGTGGAAAGAAAGTGGGATAAGCCATAGCACGAGAAGCAAATGTGAGAATTTGTTATATTAATAGGATTGCCCAGTGACTCATTCAAGGCATGAACACATCCAGAGGGGTCTGTTCCCCACTTAATGGTAATTGATTTGTGAAGGTGATATAGCAAACATGGTAGTCCAGCTGCATGATGAATGCATAGATGAAGCTCCGGCATGATCAGGATTACCATACTTATGATAGCAAGAAGGCACAACTTAGCCTTCTGGGAATAGTCTCCAGCTCATGCCCTTGCCTGCACCCCAGGACACTATGTTGCCTGTTAATGGCCATCCTAAAATCCCTCCTCTTTCAGAAACTCAGCCCTACACAAAAGCCCTTGCTGTCCCACAAAAGCAAAGACTCGCTCCCTCAGCCCTTCCCACTCCAGATCCCTCAGCTTCCCACAGAGTGCCCGTACCCAACCTCTGCTGCCCCAGACCCTTAAACCATCTCAGAGCTCCAATTCCCCAGCTAACCCCAGACCACAGCTCACAGCCTCCCCCACTCCAGTTGCTGGCCCCAAAGCATTCCCACCACATCTCTCCCATCACCTCCCCGACCAAGCCCTCACCTCCCCAGGCTTCCTCAAACCCCATCACACTCCCCAATCCTGCACCCCAGACTTGCCATCTCATAGCCCCCTTTCTTCCCTCCAGGGTCTACCCACATTTCCCTCCTTTCAAATCATCCTACCAACTCCCTTCACCACCCAGTCTCCTCACCCACTCCTCCCTCTCCCACCTTTGCATGCCCACACCAAGTTATTCCACCCCACCATCTCCCTGCTATGTTCTCCCTGTACAGAGAGTCCTACCCGTCTCCATCCCTGCCACTCATGTCTGCCATGATGCTGACAGCCCTGATGTCCCCAAAGGAAGCAGACCTTCAGCTTCCACCCCACACTCCTCTTTCCCTGCCCACATTTTCTTCAAAAGAGTCATTCTGGAGGAAATTCCCATCAGTAATGACTTAATGGAGGTTTTAGGTGTCTGGAAGGGTTTTAGAAAAATAAAATCAGTAGCTTTGCTTTTTTTCATTGCAGCATTTCTAAGGGACCTAACCACAGACTGAACCCTCTGCCCTCTGTGGAGTATTATTTCAACTGTAAGACAAGGAGATGTCTTGCCCAAGAGCACACAGAGAGGCCATGGCATGGCAGTATAACTTAGACCTTCAAACTCACAAGGCATACCTTAACCGAACTGTGCCTGAGCATCATTTTTGGCTGCCTAGAATGAGTTCCTCATAGCTTTGTCTCAAGGCTCACCTGGGTCTTCAGCCTTTGACCACCTTAGAAGCCTGTTTTCCTCCTCAGAAACCTGCAGTCCCCCTATAATGCTTTGGTGCTATTTATTCTCAAACACTGCGTTCCTGAGGCAGCAAAATGAGGAGGCCCCATGCACAGGTTCCTTCCTCAACAAGGGAAGTGTGGAGATGGTTTACAGCTGCAGGGAAAAGGAAGCCAAGAAGGTCACTGCGTACCTGGAAGACAGTGAAAAAAGAAGTCACCACCTGGGCAGGCAAAGTTTGTTGCTTAATGAGCAATCACCTTTCTAAATCCCCATCATGCCACAGAAAACTGGTGTGATTACAGGGCATACAAGATAGGGTTTTCCCTCCACAGACCTATATATTTCAATGGCTATGACACCCAAGAGAACCGCACTGGAAGTACGTTAGTAAGACTGCAAAGTCAGGCACTTAAACTAGGAAATATGGGGCCTAAGGTGGTCTTTGCAGCCCCAGTCATGCTGTGATACAATCCTTATTTGCACAGTGAAATGTTATTTCTCCACCGTTCTCCTGCTCTGTTACACAGACCCAAGAGCCCTCGTTCCCTTCGGTGGCATGTTCTGGGTCTTTTCTGCACACCTCAGTTTCCTCACATCACTCAAGTTCTGCTCAGGATGGAAGCAATAATTTTCTCACAGACTTTTCTTTGGCCTTCCCCACTCTTAAATTAGAGTGATTCACAGATGTTAATTATCTTATTTCCATAACGAACCTGTGGAAGGAAGGTGTATCATTAACTTCACATTACAGCTGGTGAGCTGAGGCTCAAAGAGATGCAGGTTAGTAGATTAATATCCACTAATTTTGCACACCAAAGCTGAAACACTCAAGGCCTGCTTTCCCCTCACTTTGGAGAGCCTGACATTACAAACTGCATGATGCTCTACGCGTCTCTCCCTAGACTTTAAGGTATAGATGCTGGAAAAGGATAACTTCACCACCAGCTCTCCAGCAGTCGTCCCCAGGCTTGCAAGTCTTAGGTCCATTGCAAAGACCATGCTCCGTTTGAGGGAACAGATTGCCAAGACCAGCATTAGGCTATCATGGCTCATCTTTCTTGAAATCCACAGGGTAAGGGATGTTTTGCCAGTGCACTTCAATGGCTGTTTCCTGATAGCAGAGGAATAGTTGGCTCTGTCTCATAAATACCCAGAATAACAACCCAAGTTTGTGGCAGACCAGGAAAAAATGTGCTATGATCAGAACAGACTCTTCTGACTTTTCTCTCCTCAAACCTTCATTCCTGCTTTATTCAAACCCAGTAGTTTCCTGCTCCACCTGCCTGAGATCACAGAGAGATGCAGACTGGTTTCAGGCCTCTAGATTCGCACAGCCTGTACTTACAACAAAAGCCAGTCCCAGCTAAGGTAGAACCTGGAGGGGGGATTTACCTGCTTAATCTCTACTCTACTTAACACCTGCAGGCTTCACTGTTTCAAATGTATAGGCCAGTTCGGTTGAATGCTCACAAAAATGGCACAAGTCACTTGCTGCTTTAGTAGGTTACCTTCTTGCAAAAAGTCCTCAAATGAAACCATGAAATTTCCATGATTAAAAAAAAAAATATCAAAACTCAAACAAAAACCCCAAACCACAACCAAACAAGCAAACAAACCAGAAAAGAAAAAGAAGAGACTGGGTATTTATCCCACAGGCAAAACAACCATAAAAACCACCTAGGGTAAATTTACCCTAGCTTCCTTTCTGGAGATACCTGAACTGCTTCAGCTGAAACTTTCTCTTAGAAAGAACCAACAGCCTAAAGCAGACACCCAGCATGGAAAATCTCAGCTTAAAAAGTTAATACTTGCTGAAGAATAAACTCCTGAAGACAGTCTTCTATACAATATAAGTATTGTTACTACAGGACTCCCTATAGAACAAAGAGCCCTGAGTGCCTTTGACCAGCATGCCCGCTACCTCTGCCCCTGCTCCCCTTTCCCGGCTCTCCACTGCCCCTTCCTAGCCCAGCTCTGCTGGGACCAGACTCACATCTCCACCCACATGACCCAAATCAATACCGATTTCTCACCCCAGCTGCTTTATCTGGGGTAAAATAGCACAGCAAACCCACTACTGGGGAATCACTAATCCAGCACCTTCAATCCAAGCTGCAGCTCTCCTATCATACTTGCAGTTCCTTGTATTTTGTACTTTTTGCTGTTCTTACCTCCTGTGAGTCTGCCACACATGTTTTGACTGGTTAATGACTTTATCCCTGAGCTGAGCACAGAGTCTTCAGTCATTAGCGAGCATCAAGTGTTCATGTTATGTTATGTATCTTGGAACGCTGCACTTGGATACGGTGTATCTTCCTCTTTGCAATGCCAGGGGTGTCTTGCACAAGCCTCCCTTACTCTTTTGATGGACTGTAGACAGCTTGCTCATTAGTCTAGTATCTAATTGCTTATCAGTCACACTCTCAAGCTCCTCATTACTTCACTTACACAGCTACAGTAATTAGATTTCACATTTCTTTAGACTCTCACGGCATTGTTTTAGCCTACTGAGGAGGCACTCATATATAATATACATATATGATAAATTATCTCCTATCATTATCATATTCATTATAATATATAACAATATACATACATAATGCTGCTGAGGCAAACTCAAACCTCTCCAGGTTCTAAGTGTTCAGGATGCTCCAGGAGCATCTCCAAATGCTTGTTTGTCAGTTTTAACTTCTGCGAGGCTTCACCCATGTGTGACCCTTCGCATACAAACCGTGCCCGATTGTATCATTTCCTACTTCTCAGCCACCACTGCATACCTCTCCCACAAAAACAAAGCCTTCAGATGTACTCACTGCAGAGATGCAAATTGTTTTAGGCAGAAACATGAATTTGATGTTTAGCACAGCAGCAAACCGAAAAGTCACTTGAGCTGTCAGCCGTTATTTTTTGGGATAGCATAGATTTTATGCCTCTTTTTTGGTCTAATTTAATGCATTCCTTTAGCACCTATTCTCTAAGCCTCAAGCTTTTTTTGCGAGATCATTCCACACGTTTATTACAACACTTAAAAAGCAACAGCAATTTATTTAACTTTTTGGAACAGAATTCTGCAGACTTTGGGGCCAGATGATTTTTCTTCCTGGGGATCCCGTGTGAAATATGATCTGTCTGTATTTCCAAATGCAAGAACTACAGACACTGGGTGGCATGTAAAATTGTGCACCTCTTTTTAAAGTGAATTAAATAAGTGAATGCACCAGATGGTTAAACTTGAAAAGGCAAGCAGGTAATTCCCCTCAAACTGGAAAAGGGCCGTATCATCACAGGCTACATCTGCAGAAGTAAACTAAGCAGAGCCTAAGTATGGAGCATTTTAGTCAGTGTTATAGGTGTAGCTGTAGATACTGCAGTGGTTTCCAGATCGCCTCCTTGTCCTGCTGCGGTGCATATTTACAGGTGCAGGAGGACAGATGACATTTGGGGACTGACTGGCTACATCCTAAAGACAGGCAGACATGCTGCTCTGGGCTATGGTGCAGATGCATCCCTCAGCCATGAGAAACAGCTCTTCTCCTCTCCACTCTACCACCAACTCCAGTCCCAGGTCACGTCACCCAGAGCCAGCATTGTGCCTCCTCAGCTAGACCCCTTCAGCAAAGCGTACATGGAGAATGAGCAAATGCGTGCCTGAAAGGCAGTGAGTGCAGGAACATTTTGTAGCTCTGGAGGTCAAAGTCCTGAGGAGGGCAAAGAATGGCAGATCCAGACAAAAAACCTGAAAGGAAGTCTTTCTGTGGCCTCATAAAGCAGTCTGATCTAAACCTGAGCAACACCCCAAACTCATGAAATGCAGCAAAATGTGGCAGTAGAAAACCTTAAAGCAAAAATCCTGGGTGAAATACTCGAGAACATCTAAATGATTTAGGAACCAGATTTCCACTAGTCTCCAAGCTTCTGTAAAGTTTACTTTTCATCAGCTCTGTCTTAATATCTAAAATCTTTCCAAATTTCTTGTAATGGGATGTGTTTGGTCTCCATCCTCATCTTTACTGTTGTGTGCCATTTCCCTGCCTCGCTCTGCCCAGAGCTGGCTGTATGTCAGGCAGCAAGATGCTGGTAGTCATCGGTCCTTTTAAGAAACTCGGCACATTAAAGGTGGAGACAGAGAAGCAGGTTTCACTCTGAGCCCTGCCTGCAGATAGAGCAGGGAGATGATAATCTCAAAATCAGAATGAAGGAGAGTGGCCTGATCGGACTCACGACTGCTCCCCTTCCCCCTGCCACCTTCAGTCCTGGGGGGATCCTCGCCATGCCGAAATAAAACCTCGGGCTGGGCAGACTGGAGGCGGCCGGCTGAGAGGATGCTCGCTTGCTCCCGGAGAGTGAATAGCCTTCCTGCCCTGGCAGGCGGCCAAGCGCAGCAGCCGCCTGCGTCTGGACTCTTCCCCTGCTCTCACAGCCTCTTCAACAGAAGTGACACGAGGCACACTCTTGCTCACAGCCTGCTGCCGCTCAGGAGGTTGGGAGAAGAAGAGACTTAGCCCTTCACAGCTGGGGGGCTCTGACTTTGCAAGCTGAGGCGTGATTAAGATGGAGGACTGTCTCTT
>NW_020799091.1:32502473-32506629 GCF_003259725.1 Athene cunicularia | reverse complement strand
GGGGGGGGAGAAGGAGAAGTGAGATGGAGAAAGCCTCGTGCTGAGTCCCTGCCTTGCCACTGCATTTTTTTCCTCATGCTGCCCTTCACCATCATCCTCTGGGAAACAACCAGGAGCAGACCAGGGCACAAACCTAGAAGGGCCCCCCAGCCCAGGAATCAGAAGCTGTGGTGCAGTGCACAAGCTCATTAACTCCATTGTGACACTGGACTAATTAACAGCATGGCATCGCACTAATGCAACTTCTTTGTTTCCAGGACCTCAACGAGGATCACTTCCTTGTGCCCCCTCCAGCACCATTGGGCGGGGGGGGGCAAGAAATCACATGCACGGGCTAAAACTGAAAATATAGAGACAGCAGAAATGGGGAGGGTACTTTTACTGGCATAGTAACAATATATTGGCATGTATGTAATTATCCTTGTGCTTATATAAGGATATGATCTTACTGGGAAGGACTTCAGAAAGCGTAGGAAGGAGGTAGAGCCCAAGGAGTGTCAAGGCCGTGCTTGTTTAGTGCGGCACGGAGTGGGTGACACCGAGTGGCCAGGGGCAGCAGAAGTGCACTCAAAAAGGGACCTTGCACACTAAATAGTCAGAGAAATCAGTGGAGCCCATCACAACTACCACACCTAAGCATTCACAGAGGACCGTACATCTTCCTGGTAGCTGAGAGGTGGATTTCTTCCGCCCATTCATCATTTTTAAGTTTCTAAAATCCCAAACAGTCCTTCAAGGAGGAGAGTGTGAACGAGGCCCAGGAGGAAACAAGGAGCTGCTGGAGGAAAGCCAAGTATACCAGCCCAGAGACCTTCAAAGTGGTATGAAAGACATCCCAGCCAGGTGTACAGCAGCAGCCACAGAGCAGGAGCACCAATTTACAACAGCCAGGGAGAGAAGCCGTGCAGCTCCCCTCCTTAACACCCCAGCCATCTAACCAGACCCCAAACTATGGAGAGAGTAGATATTTCTTCTAAAGGTCTACATCAGAGCCTGGTATGAATAACTTTTCTGTTACCTGCACCCCCTAAAAACAAAGGCACTGAGGCAAAATAGCCAGAAAGCACCTGCATAATAAAGGTTGTTCCTTCTAAGGGCATCTCTGATCTAACTGTCCTCATGGTGGGCAAACAGCAGGACTTGCACCATCATCTGTCCAACACACCTGCAGTGCATTTGCCTTCACAACACCACTGTACAGAGGAAGTGCTCTGTGGACATGAGGAGCTGCATCTGAGAAAACCTCAAGTCCTCATCCAGTCTAAAATATGTCCAACTCACATGGCATTCAATGGCAGTTGAGTACCTAAATACCCCAGACCTTGGTGGGGCTGAGCTTCATTAGCTTGCTCCAGGTGAGAGAGCTGAACCCATGCACCTGCCTCGTGATTTAACAGCTGAAAAGCATCATCTGTTTGCTTCTGGGGCAGAAAAGGTAGAGGGTAAAGAGAGCTGGAAATGGAGGGGGCAGAAAAGGGGAGGGACACAAAGGAGTAAGGTTATGTGGGACCTCAAGCTGTGTTTTGGGATAGCAGGGAAAAACATCTAACCATCTTGCAGGCAAAACAGACTAGGAAGCACCCCAAAAAACTGCAGTAGACCCCAGATGAGAGCCACATGGGGGGACCTTTAGGAATGCGCTGCTCCAGGGATACCTCCAGGCAGCGTGCACGAGGCTCATGCTGTGTGGGGAATGCGAAGAACTGGTCTTTTGTTTCATGCCCCTTTGTTTTAACCTCTTGAATCAAAGACCCCAGCTGCTACTCCGGGAGAGGATAGAAATTAATCCAATTAAAAAATAAATTCCCTGTGGAATCAAAACTGCTTGCCAGGTGGGGGGTATGGGCATGCAATTTCTTTCTTCTGCAAAACAAACTCTTTCTTCTAACCCACATTTCACAGAAGGGAGATACAGGCAGGGAAGCGTTTGAAGCAAAAATAACAAACAAATGATTGGGATGATTTATAACCCCAGTACCAACCCGCAGCTCACAGGAAGGATCGCAGCCTCTGTCTTCTACAGCCTGCGTGGCCAGAGACAGACGCACAATGCCGCGTGCTACCCTCCAACACAAACAGTCATAGAGCAACAAAACCTTTTGCCGCTTCGTTCCACTCTTTTGTTTTCCAGGGTTTTTGGTCAGCCCAGGCTTGTGGAGCTTGACAGGTTAACCCACACTTCCTTGGTTGCAGCAGAAATGATTAAACAGGGGGGATTGTTTAGGCCATGAAACAGAAGGAATTCCTTTGTTTTTGTAGATCACTCCAAGGCAGCTGAGCCCACGAAGATGCCCAAGAAGAAAGAGGCAAGGGCTAAGTGCAGAGTCAGGTTTCCAGGGAGGGAGGTCATGCCACCCCTCTGCAGGCTCAGAGATGAGGGGTGGGGGGGCATGTTGCATCTCAGCTTCATGGATGGAGAGAAGTTGGACAGACTCTCTGGCTATATGGAGGAGCAGGACCAGCTAGAGAACATGCCCAGATCACTAGACTTCTCCTGTGAGGCTCAGCAAAGTCATATCACCCTAGGGCTGGTGATAGGAGAGGATCCCACCCCACCACCCTGAGGGCATGCATCACCATGCAGCATATGTTGAGGGGAACCGGGGCCAAGGAGAGAGGGCAGCTTTCAATAGCCAAGGCTTGGTGCCCCTAAGATCTCCTGGGAAAGGGGAAGCACACAGCCACCTTTTCTTAAAGCCTGGCTTGCTTCCATGCGTGTGTTAAACCACCATCTTCCATGGTGTGTTAACCACCCCATGCGTGTGTTAAACTGCACATCCTCCCTCAAAGTATGTGTGGTCCTGAGGTACTGGGCTGGATGTCTATGGGAATCTTACCTTCTCTTACAGTCCTGAAATATAACACCTTCTAGCTTATCTCCTCAGCAGAGATCACTGGAGACAATCCCAGGCACCTGCTGAGAGGAGGGAAATCTTACCCTGTTGCACTGGGAACACTGACACCTTGGGATATACCCAAACTGACTGTGCTGTAGCTGATGGTGAAAAGAGCCAGAGCAGTAGCTGCCTGTGCTCAGCTGGAAGAATGAAGGGAAGAGCAGATCCTGGGTTTTTGTCACTGGTGTAAGGCAATAACTATCTGAGGAGAGAGGAAGAGCACCTGCAAAGTTTATTTCTAAGAGCTGCATCAGAATCAGGGGGAAAAGTAAATTTAAAGCTAAAAAAGTGAACCTGGAGTGCTTTGCTGGCCATCACTGACTTGGTTGCTGTTGGCATCAGGCTGGTGGTCTAGGAGTGCTTTCACTCCTGGGGAACACATCACGCATGCATTCGGGTTCGCAGGGGTGTGTGGAGGAGACTTGTTTTTTCCTTTACCTGACAGCCATCTCTAAGAGCAGCTTCGATTTCTGTGTCTAAGAGGTACGGGAAGGAGCTTGGCAGCACAGATCAGACCTCTGGACACTGCGAAACGGCCTCCTTCTTACCAGGCTCTGAGTCTCCGCAACAACACTAAGTGCAAGAGAGCTGGTAAATTATTAAAACAACCTTGCAACAGCTCCGGAGAAACCACCAGTGCCTCAGATTCAAAGGAAAGGCTGTGGTGTGAGAATCCCCATTAGTAACAATACGCACAGTTTGCAAGAACATATGTCCCCGCATGGAGCAATCAACCAATCTGGGCTGTTTAACCACAATATTTCAAAGAAGTGCTTTTAATGCAGCTGATCCGTATGTTTATTTTTGAGCTGTAAAACGGGATTCTTCACTAGCCTTTCAGAACATTTCTATAATGGACTCTATCCAAACTATCAGGGAAAAAGGCTTTGCTCCAGTGGAGCAACTGATACGTATTTTTTTTTTTAATCAAAGTCACGATTGTGGAAAAAGAATAACCCAGGCAGACAGAAAGTGCATTTGCCCTCTATAAAAGGGAAGAAGGAGCAAGACCCCACTGGGACCCTCTTAAGAATGGCTTTGGATCGAAAGTGCATGAGATGGGGATGGGGTGGATGGGAAAGGGGCAGGATTTCCAGGCCTCTTCTGATGCAGATACTTGAGGACGCATTGAAACTACGGCCCTTTGCACCCTTGTCTCCTACAAAGTGCGTGGGAGGTGAAGGCAGGTCCTGATTTATCGATTGATTGATTTTTTTGTAAAGAATAAGAACTCCTCGTGGAATAGCCATGCCTTTGTG
>NW_020799091.1:32498005-32502423 GCF_003259725.1 Athene cunicularia | reverse complement strand
CAGGTCCCGGGGCAAGACGGTGAGGTACCGCACCGACGAGGAGGGCGCGCCGGGCACGGTGATCGGGACGCTGGCCGACGAGATGCCGGTGAAGGCGCCGGGGGAGATGAGCTTCCGCCTGATGCGGCAGTTCAGCAACAGCTCGCTGGTGCGGGTGCGGGAGGAGGACGGGCAGCTGAGCATCGGCGAAGCGGGGCTGGACCGGGAGCGGCTGTGCGGGCAGGCCCCCCAGTGCGTCCTGGCCTTCGACGTGGTGAGCTGCTGGCGGGAGCGCTACCGCCTGGTGCACGTGGAGCTGGAGGTGCGCGACATCAACGACAACGCGCCACGCTTCCCCCGTGCCCAGATGGCGCTGGAGGTGTCGGAGAGTGCCGCGCCCGGCACCCGCCTCCCGCTGGAGGTGGCCGTGGACGAGGACGTGGGCTCCAACTCCATCCAGAGCTTCCAGGTCTCCCTCAACAGCCATTTTGGTGTGGAGGCGCAGACGCGGGCGGATGGGGCACGTTGCGCTGACCTGGTGCTGCTCCAGGAGCTGGACCGCGAGCGCCAGCCCTCCTACACGCTGGAGCTGGTGGCCAAGGACGGCGGCAGCCCGGCACGCTCGGGCACGGCCACCGTGCATGTCCGCGTCCTCGACGCCAACGACAACAGCCCTGCCTTCGCCCAGGGCTCAGTCACAGTGGAGCTGCCCGAGGATGCGCCGCCAGGGTCCCTGCTGCTTGACCTGGACGCTGCCGACCCCGACGAGGGCCCCAACGGTGAGGTGGTCTATGCTTTCAGCAGCCAGGTGCCCCCCGAGGCACGGCGGCTCTTCCGCCTTGACCCACGCTCGGGCCGCCTCACGCTGGAGGCTGCCGTGGACTATGAGCGCACCCGCACCTACGAGCTGGACGTGCGTGCCCAGGACCGCGGTGCCAGCCCACGTGCTGCCACCTGCACCGTCGTCGTGCGCCTCACCGATGTCAATGACAATGCACCACGCATCAGCATCAGCGCCCTCCGTGGTGCCGCCAGCGCTGCTGGCGTGGCCTACATCAGCGAGGCAGCGGCCAGTGAGAGCTTTGTAGCCCTTGTCAGTGCTTCGGATCGTGACTCGGGCGCCAATGGGCAGGTGCGCTGCAGCCTCCGTGGCCACGACCACTTTGCCCTGCAGCGTGCCTATGAGGACAGCTACATGATCGTCACCACAGCAGCGCTGGACCGCGAGCGCATCCCCGAGTACAACCTTACGGTGGTGGCCGAGGACCTGGGCTCACCGCCCTTCAAGACCGTCCGCCAGTACACAGTGCGGGTGAGTGATGAGAATGACAACGCGCCACTCTTCGCCAAGCCCCTCTACGAAGTGGCTGTGGCAGAGAACAACCCCCCGGGCGCCTACATCACCACCGTGGTGGCCCGCGACCCTGATCTTGGTCACAATGGTAAGGTCACCTACCGACTCCTGGAGACACAGGTCATGGGGGCCCCCATCTCCACCTATGTCTCAGTGGACCCTGCCACTGGGGCCATCTATGCCCTCAGGACGTTCAACTATGAGATCCTTAAGCAGCTGGACCTGAGAATCCAGGCCACAGATGGAGGCTCCCCACAGCTCTCTAGCAGCACCCTTGTCAAAGTGAGAATGGTGGACCAGAATGACAATCCTCCTGTCATCATCCACCCAGTGCTCACCAATGGGACGGTGGAAATTGGTGTGTCCAGCAAGACCTCCCGTGACTCCGTGGTGGCTCAGATCAAAGCTCGAGACGCAGATGATGGGGCCAATGCTGAGCTCAGTTTTGCCTTCTTGGAAGAGCCCCATCAGGACCTTTTCACCATCAACCCAAGTACTGGGGATATTGTCCTGAGGGGCGACCTCTCTGAAGAGCTGGGACAACTCTTCAAGGTCATCCTCACTGTGACAGACAACGGCAGACCCCCCCTGGCCACAACCGCCACAGTCAACTTCCTGGTGACCGCCACTGCTCCTTCCAGTATCCAGGAGCTAGCCAAGCCCAGCTCCTGGGAAGGAAAGGCTTTGCAGTGGGACATCCCTCTGATCGTGATCATTGTCCTGGCGGGCAGCTGCACCCTCCTCCTGGTGGCTATAATCACCATTGCCACCACCTGCAACAGGCGCAAGAAGGGGAACGAGATCAAAAACAACACCTCCTTGAAGGAGCAGATAGACATCTCCCACCTGGAAAAGGGCCGGCAGGAGGAGGGCAGCCAGAGGGGGAATGTGTTTGAGGTACGAACCTTTCCCAGCAAAACTTCTTTCACCAGCCCTGACCCTTCTCCAGCCGCTGAAGAGATCTCCACCGCTGAGAGCAGCAGCGACAGCACTTGCCTTTATGAGGGTCAGAAGAGGCTGAGAGGACCGAGCGGGGAGGTAAAGTTCGGCTGGGGGAAGGGGGGCAGAGGGTGGGGTGGTGTCTCGGAGGATGTGAATTGCAAAGGTGCAGTTCTGTTGTTGATTTATCCTTCACCACTTCCCTCTCTCGTGTCTCCTTTGATCCCCCCACCCCGGCAGGGTTTCACAGCTGCTCCGAGCTACAGCAAGGAGCCTGCTCCCCCCGTGGCCATTTGGAAGGGACACTCGTTCAACACCATCTCCGGCCGAGAGGCAGAGAAGTTCAGTGGCAAAGACAGTGGCAAGGGCGACAGCGATTTTAACGACAGTGACTCGGATATCAGCGGAGATGCCCTGAAGAAAGATCTCATCACGCACATGCAGAACGGTAAGGGCTCAGCTCCTGCTCCTGACTGGCCACTTGGACAGGCAAACAGGTGGATGGGAGGGTGGACAGAGGGACCCATCCGTGGGGCACACTGATTAGCCAGGGCAGCTGGAGGGGGAAACCTGATGCAGTGTAGCTCAAGCTGGCGGTCTCTTCACAGCAGGCTGCTAGTGCTGGTTTGTCTCTGCACTGAGCGCGCAGAACAAATTAGCAGATGCTTGAAGTACCGTAGGGTTGGGCTTTTTTCCTCCCCAAAAAGCTTCCCTTAAAGTTAAGACTGTGAGGAGTGTCTCTAGCAAAATGACATAACCTTCCCAAGTGTGCTTTTTCGTCGTGCCGTAGAGTATTGCCTCCCAACTCCCACCGTCAGTGCATTGAATCATCCCGTGACTGATCACTCTGAGGATTATGAATGGTGTGGATTTATTCCTGCAGTAACAACAGGTTTCTACTCCTTTCTCTCTCTTTAGGTCTGTGGGCATGCACAGCCGAGTGCAAGATCCTGGGCCACTCAGACCGCTGCTGGAGCCCCTCCTGCGGCCGAGCCAACCCTCACCCCTCTCCCCACCCTTCAGCAACCCTCTCCACCTTCTGCAAGAGCACGTCCTTGCCCAGGGATCCCCTTCGCAGGGACAACTTTTACCAAGCCCAGCTGCCCAAAACAGTGGGGCTTCAGAGCGTCTACGAGAAAGTGCTGCACAGGGACTTTGACCGGACAATCACGCTCCTCTCTCCACCACGCCCCGCACGGCTCCCTGATCTTCAGGAGATTGGGGTGCCCCTCTACCCATCCCCCTCAACTAGATACCTGGGCCCCCAGACTGACACGGCTGAGAAAGTGTAGCCCGACACACTCCCCGCCCGAGTACACACATCCCTGAGCGCACACAATTAGGTCACTCCCAAGAGCCTTTAAGTTATTGACAAGATCCGGTGTTGTACGTGTAAATATGCAAGATGTGCCTTAAAAATGAAGTTGTTGGGAAAGATTTCCAATCACGTCAGTACTGTTTGATATTTGCAAACAAAAAAAATTGTTTGTAGTTAATGTAATTTTTATGAAATGTGCAGTATTTAATTTTTTTTTCATGTTTTCTACATTGAGGGTTTTTTTTTTCTTTCAGTTCACTCATGGCCTGCCATTTTTTGTAGTGTTTTTAACCTGTACATTGTGTAATGTAATGTTTGTACATAATGAAAATTGGTTATATTTTTATATAATAAAATCTTAAAAAAATGGGAATTCTTGCCAAAGGAACTGTCTGAAAGACACAATAATAATTAATAATAATATCCTGAATATGTAGAACCTTGTAAGGGAAATTCCTCTTTCACGGTGTAATAATAACCTAAGTAACCCAGTGTACTGAGAAGTTTGCCTTGCCAAATGTGACTTGTATTTCTTGAGTCTGTGGTCAACTTAAATGTTATTTAATTGCCTTTGGTTCCTGTAATCTGTGTCACTGATAAACACTAATAAAGGTTTTGTGATGTGTCAGAGCGATCTCTTCATGGATTTCATGCTTCAGAGCATAGAGGTCTTTACAGGTCAACAGAAGTATTTTGTGCGGAGAAATGCAGTGGGGAGGAGCATGAATGATGCTACTTTTAGTCTCTGCTGTCCTTCATCTCCAGCACTACTTCACTGAAGGTTTAGCTCTAGAGATTTTAATGATGGGTTACAGGGTGGGAGGGAGG
>NW_020799091.1:32473665-32497955 GCF_003259725.1 Athene cunicularia | reverse complement strand
GCACGCTCGGGCACGGCCACCGTGCATGTCCGCGTCCTCGACGCCAACGACAACAGCCCTGCCTTCGCCCAGGGCTCAGTCACAGTGGAGCTGCCCGAGGATGCGCCGCCAGGGTCCCTGCTGCTTGACCTGGACGCTGCCGACCCCGACGAGGGCCCCAACGGTGAGGTGGTCTATGCTTTCAGCAGCCAGGTGCCCCCCGAGGCACGGCGGCTCTTCCGCCTTGACCCACGCTCGGGCCGCCTCACGCTGGAGGCTGCCGTGGACTATGAGCGCACCCGCACCTACGAGCTGGACTTTGCTTTTCACTACCTGGTCTGAGCTCTTCCAGCTTGATCCTTCATTGGTGGGAAGCAGTGTAATTTTAGTGAAGCAAATGAAGCTACATCCATCAACTGAAGTGTTCCTGCTGTGCAAATATCTTTACATCAGCAGCCACTCGAGCACTTTGCTTTCTGATCTGCCTGAGACATTGGTTTGAGCCAAGCTGCATAGGTATGTGCTTACATGTTTATCCCTTGTTAAGGCAGCTTTACTAAAGGACAGTAGCTTTCCATTTGTGTACATATATTTATACATCAAGAGAGATAGGTTTCTATTTGTGCATAAAACAGAAAGAAGAGATGTTGATTATGTTGAGATTGTCTGTGATACATATTTTGTCTCTTCCCAGAAATGACAGTCCTCAAAAAAAAAAATCATACAGATCTTTGAAATTCCCTCCCCTCAAGGTTTCAAACTAAAAGCAGATCTCAAATCATTCTGCTGAAATCATATATAAAATAGCATTTGATGAAACAAACTGCAGCTTGATCATTTCTTCCTGTGTTCAAAAAAATGCTTATATCAGAGATAACACTTCTATTGGTGTTTTAATATTAGACTGAACTTTTCCAAAAGGCAGGACTGCTCCTCACTTGGAGGATATCATTTTACATTTTGTACAAATCAATAATTCAGAAATTTTTGCATGGCAAAGCTTTGGAATTTTATCATGAATTCTTCAATTATATGTCTAATTAGGATGGTACATTGTGCTGATTTTGACTGGGGTAGACAATTTTCTTCACAGCAGCTAGTATGGGGCTGTGTTTTGGATCTGTGCTGAAAATAGTGTTGATAATAAGCGATGTTTTTGTTACTGCTGAGCAGTGCTCACACAGAGTCAAGGCCTTTTCTGCTTCTCACCCCACCAGCGAGTGGGCTGGGGGTGCACAAGGATCTGTGAGGGAACACAGCTGGGACAGCTGACCCCAACTGACCAGAGGGATATCCCAGACCATATGGCATCATGCTCAGCATATAAAGCTGGGGGAGAAAGAAGGAGGGAGGGACATTCAGAGTGATGGCATTTGTCTTTCCAAGTAACCGTTACGCGTGATGGAGCCCTGCTTTCCTGGAGATGGCTGAACACCTGCCTGCTGAGGGGAGGTGGTGAATGCATTCCTTGTTTTGCTTTGCTTGAGTGAGCGGCTTTTGCTTTACCTATTAAACTGTCTTTATCTCAACCCACAAGTTTTGTCACTTTTACTCTTCCAGTTCTCTTCCTCATCCCAGCCAGGGGGAGTGAGCAAGTGGCTGTGTGGGGCTTAATTACTGGCTGGGGTTAAACCATGACATACATATATATAGAAGATGACTCACAAAGAAAATGTAAAGCCTTCTTAGACATAAACAAGGCCCTGTTAGATTTTGTGTCTCAAAATCTATGTAGAAAACAGTATCCCACCTGCATGTCCCCTAGCCAACAGAAATTCCCTTTCTCTCCCAAATTCCAGCTTTCTCAAGCCCCTGTAGCAAGAGTGGCAGAGGCTGACCAAGTTTTTATGCATACATGGTTTGAGTTTTAACAGGGGCTTCATAAAACTCACTGTGTGAAGATTTGTGGTGGGCAGAGAGCTTCAGAGCCTGTACTTGAAGCAATTGAAATCAGGCTGATGCAAGACTCAACTAGGAAGCAATGTCTGTGATACAGCTTTTATGGTCAGAAAAATAGGTGAGTATTTCTGACGATTCATCTAAACGTGGTAGTAAAAATCATGATGCATTTAATGAACAGAGAGGGTCGTCTTGGTTAAATTTAGAGCAGAAGTTGGGGCTGAAGGGTGAATGCTGAGAAGGAAAGCTGGAAGCCTCCCTGCCGGCTAATCGTCAGTGATGCAGAGCAGCAAAGCCTGCATGTGAAGTAATTAGTCATAACTCTGAGCTCAGGGAGGGAAATGCCCTCCGTCAAAAAAGCAGAGCAGTCTGATAAGCTGGTTCTTCTTCCTCATCTAATTCAAAAGCCTGGGTTACATACTGCTATACCGCCACAGCAGGTCCCTAGGTTCTCCTGGGAGGGGCTGACAAGAGGCAACTGCAGCCAAAGCAGGGTTCAGTACATTGGGGTGAGGTGCTGGATTCACGCTGTTGTCTGCAGTAGAGCCCGTGTGCTTCTGTGGGTGGGTTGATGCTCCTGGATGCCTAACCAAGAGTTCTGGACACCCTAATATGAGACAGTCTTGAAATGGATAAAAATTAAAGTCACCTGTTCCCATTCCTAAAGCAGCTTTCAGCAGCAAGCAGCTACAGTCTCACTGGGTTTGGGGATCTGTCTGTTCCAGGGTCCTACGTGCTGCCAGTAAAATGTGTGCTTCAGCCACTCAGCATTTAAATCTGAGCCCATCACTTTGCAGGGACTCTCTGGTCAGTGGAAAGATACAGACCTTTTCTGAGAGCTTGGCTTGGAGACAGGCAATGGGGGCAACTTAGATGCACCAGTGACGTGCCTGACCTCCCCTTTGCCTGTAAGGGCAAGGGGCAGCAGCCCTGTCTCCTTTAACTTTTAGATGCCTGAAATTAGGTGAGGAAAATCCCCAAACACCATTAAATAAGAGCACACATGATCCAAAGTGCAGATGAGTGAACAGGTAAGCCCAAGGCTTAGTGCCTGGGCAGGGCCCCTTGAATCAAATATTTTCTCCATCAGTGCTATTTCACTGTGTATGTCCTAGTTTTTTTCTTTTAGTTTTTGATTAACATAATTGAGATTTTTGCTAGCATAATTAATGCAGACCTGTCAATTAAACTCCATTTATTTGCCGAACATGGTGTGGCATCAGCCCTGTGTCATGTGCAGCAGCCAAGACTGTGTGGCCACACAATCTCTCCACTGAGGAGAGCTGCCCTCTCCTGCCTGCTTTTCCCCAGTTCAGGAGGCAGAGGTGAGGAGGGGACACAGGGACACAGGACTGGAGGCAGCACTCTTTCACTGAACCAGCATTAATTCCATGGCCCAAACTGGCTACAGCAGCTGGAGATCACAAAATCCCTAACTCCAAGCTCCTGCAGAAGTCTCTGGTAGTCATCTACAATGGAGCAAAGCACCCTCAGCTCCCTTCATGGTCAGTGGAGAGAAATACACACTTTTAGGGCACAAATCATCTCCTGAACCAGCCAGCTAAAATAGGTCTGATGTTATGCACCGAGAAGTCCCCCATCTCTCCTTACATGCAGCCTGCAGTGACAGTAGATGCTTGCACCGTGGACATCCAACATTTAGCGAAACAAATCTCACCCTATGTGCTTTCAAAATCTGCCTGCTAGTTTGCTGTTAGCAACTGTCATGAGACCATCTGATCTGAGCATACTGACAGTATGTATAGCAAAATGAGGGAGCTGTAACCAACGTAGATTAGATGAAGATATCTAGTAGCATCAAGACAAGGACATTGGGCACCAACTGACTCACAATCAGGTGCCAGTGTCCAGTTTTTTGGCATCAGGGAGAGGACTAAAACAGCACAAACACAGAAACGGGTAATTCCCACAGAATCTTCCAGGTGTACCTGCACAGCCATTAAGATGTAGCTGCAAAGCCCAGGACACGCAGGAGTGATGCTACAGCAGCACAACCATGAAATGCCTCATCTCCTGAGTGCCCCAGAGATGTTCTGGGACTGTGGGCTTGCAATTGCCACCCTGGAGACCTCGGACAGACATCTAAAGCTGGTTTGTCACTAAATTACATTAATTTTCCCAAAGTCAAGTCTGTTTTGCCTGTGATGGTAATTGTCAAGTGATCTCTCTGTATCTGTCTTGACCCATGAGCTTTTTCATCTGATTTTCTCCCCCTGTCCTGTTCAGGAGGGTGAGTGAGTCAGCAGCTGGGTGGGGGTCTGGCTGCTGACCAAGGTCAACCCACCACACGCATGAAGGAAACAAGATCCCAGAGATGTCTTCTATGGTGCTTTAGCCAAAAAGATAAAATCAAACTTCCACTGACCTCCTCTTCGCTCCTGTGCCTCTTGAATGCATTTAAGGATGTTTTATGATGTGTGATGGTGTCAAACACAACTGTGAAGTGTCTAATTCTGGTTTCTGCAGTGCATGCTCTAGATGCAGGACTCCTCGTAAAATGGGATGGCAGCACTCGTGCTTGTAAATGGGTATGGCTGTGACCTCTAGGATGGGGGCTTAATCCTGGGATCTCAACACATGCAAGAGGTGCTCCAGAAATGCTGCCTGGACCAGGCCCTGAAGGCAGAGAGATACCAGGGTGGGATTTAGCCGAAGATTCAAACAGATGTGCCTTTTGTGGCTGATGTGCAGAGGTCTCAGTAAACAGTAGGCATCTACAGTCCTGTGTCAGACAACAGCGGCTGGTCAGGGGAGTCTAGAGGGTTCTCTGGCTCACAGTAGGCACCTGCATTTGCTTAGCAAAATCACTCTCTAGTCTCCTATAACTGTGTTGACTACCTCACCATTGTATATGACAGCAGATGCATCTGCCTCACACATGTGAATATAGAAAGTCAGGTCGGTGCGCTGTCACCAAAGGGGATAGTCCATCCTTCTCTTCATGTCCAGCTTCATTTTCCCATGACTCCTTTGCCACTAGCACCCAGGAAAGTCATCTGCCCAGGGGCAGATATACAAAAGTACCAAAGCTGGGTAGATTTCTGCATGTTTAGCTCAATCAGGGATCAGACAAATGTCAGACACTCTCAGGGAGGGGGCAAAGAAGGAGGAGGCTCCCAGGGCCTGGAAAGAAGGCAGGACTGTGCTTTTGGGCTGCAGCCAACAAGTACATCAGCCTGTATGTAACGTAAAACCTCTTGAGGCTTCTAGGTGATTTCAAGGTTGGCCAAGGAGGAACAGAATGCATTCTGGATAATTTGGAGGCTTGGCATCTCTAGTGATAATGACCCCTCACTCTTCAAATGTCACCAAAGCCCAAATTTAGGCTGAATATCATGAACTAGTACTAACTGGGGACAAATGTTACTTCCCACCATATATACCTGTGTTGTGTTTGTGTGTGTGTGTGACAGTGGGTTTGATACTGGGGGCAGGGGCTACAGCAGTGGCCCCTGTGAGAAGCTTCTCAAAGCTCCCCCAGCTTCAAATTGGACCCACCTCTGGAGAAGGCTGAGACAATTAGCAACAGTGGCGGCACATCTGTGATATTGTATTTAAGAAGAGGAACCTGGAAGCAGGGGTTGGAGTTGCGGGGACGAGTTCTTAGGAGGACACCTCTGCAAACACCGAGGTCAGTGGAAGAAAGGAGGAGGAGGGGGGCAGGTGCATCGAAGCAGAGACTCCCCTGCAGCCCGTGGTGCGAGGGCAGGCTGTGCCCTGCAGCACATGGAGGTCCATGGTGGAGCAGATGCCCACCTGCAGCCTGTGGAGGACCCCACTCTGGAGCAGGTGGCTGCTCCCAAAGATGGCTGTGGCTCTGAGGGAAGCCCCCACTGTTGTAGTTCGGTGCTGGGAGTACTGAAACATGCGGGAGGGACCCCCAGTGCAGCAGTTTTGGAAGAGCTGCAGCCCATGGGAAGGACTCATGTGGAGGACTGTCTCCCGTGAGAGGGACCCATGCTGGAGCAGGGGAAGTGTGTGAGGGGTCCCCCTGCTGAGGAGAAAGGAACAGCAGGACTGACCGCACCCCACCATCTCCTGTCCCCCTGTGACTAGGGAGGGAGGAGGTAGAGAAATCAGGAGCAAAGCCAAGCCCAGGAAGGAGGGGTTGGGGGAAGGTGTTTTTAAGATGTGTTTATACTTCTCACTGTCCTACTCTGTTTGTTAAGTGGTGGTGTTTGAATTAAATTGATTGTCCTTTTTCTTTCCCTAATGAGTCTGTCTTTTGCCTGTGACCATAATGCATGAATCATCCCTCTCTTTCCTTGTCTCAATTCCTGAGCCTTTTGTTTTATTTTCTACTTCCCATTCCTGAGGGGAAGGAGTGAACAAGCAGCTGTGTGGTGCTCAGTTTTTCTCTGGGCTCAAACCACGAAAATGTCAGGGCCTTCAAGCCTTCCATTTTTAAGAGGATACTTTCAAGAAGCAACCTGGAGTTGGGTTTCCCCCTCCTTAAGCAGTGATAAGGATCCCTCCTTGTTCCCGTCCTTCCTGATGGACGCATAAAGCTGGTTTTACACTCCTGGCCACAATGCTCATGGCAGTGGGTTCCCCACCACTCTCAGGGCTCCTAGGGCATGCTGCCCATCCAGCAGTAATCATATTGGATTGACATTCACACTGGATTAATGTTGATTCACAGGGAGCCAGGGACACTGATGCAGGCAGGGAGGGATGCAGGGATCAGGAACAGGACTGGCTTCCTTTGGTTCCCCCCATGCCATGGTGCTTGTGGAGGGTTAAAATCTTGGGAGCTGAACTGGAAAGGGATCAGATAACCACCAAGTTGAGAAAAGTAGTGACAGCCTGGATGTGAGAAGCCAGTGGGTTCATTCACTTGGTAATTTTTTTTTTTTTTTAAGCGGGCATTAGCATCCTCAGGGTCACAGGCATGAGCACCCATTTTTGCCTGCAGCAGGCAAACTCCACTTGCCCATCAGCTCTTCCTGCAGAAGGCATCCAGCTTCTGTGCCCTGCCAGTACTTTCTGAGTAAAGGGGACCTACCAGCCCTGCACGTGAGGTAAGGAAGCAACCCTGAGTGGTGCTATAGTCAAATACTCTTCAAGGATGCAGATATTTTTGTGGTAACCCCATCCTTCAGGTTTGAAGGCAGGTCTCTGTTGCAAGACCAGTTGTGCTCCACTGCCCTAACCTATGCCGGGTGAATGTACTGGAGGCCAGAGATGGAGGCCACCTCCTACCCATTCTCCCCTCCCAGGTGAGTACTTCAGAATCCAACACAATGTCCACTTTCCAGCTACCTTCAGCCATGAAACAGTTGATTCACAGTTTACATGTGCTTCTTAAATGAAGGTATTGGGTGTCAGGAATAAGGTTTTATGGCCACATTTGTCCTCTGGATTATGGGAGTGCCATGGGATTTGGGCATTTCTGTCCCAGCATGAACACACAGGTAGCTGCAAGAGCTCCCAGTTAGCACCATGGTAAAGCCACTTCTGCGCTTTCTTCTCAATCTAAAGTGGACAGATAGTGGGAACAGCCTTTGTGCCCACCACAGATAGATGGGCACCAACACCTTCCCGGTATCTTAGGGTGGATGGCCCAATGCTGGGTGCAAGAAATTATATTTGTCCCTGCAGCTCTCTGCCAGGCAGCCCCTGACCATCTTCACAGCCCAAGTCCTGGGACCTTTCAGACATCTGCCTGGTAGCTGTAGCCTTCTGCCAGGGTGATGACCCCTGGTGCTGCCTGGATTGGCTGCTTTGCAGACTGTCACCATAACCCGTCACCAGGTATCAAGATGGGACAGCTCACTGAAGAGCAACCAGCCCAAAGAGCCCTGCAGAAAAGGCCTCCCTTTCCCCACAGGCTCATGCTCTGTGTAGAAATACCCCTCACAGTTGAAGCAAAATGGCTCAGGGATAACTTGGATTGAATGCTGCAAGAAGAGGGGAGTTTTGCATCATCAGAGACCATGATGATCGACAACTCTAAAACCCCATCAGAGGGACAGAGAGACACAAAGAGAAGGAGAAGGGGCAACAGTTTCCTCCCTTCACCTGGAAAGCTCTTCTCACACTCACAGTGAGAGGAAGACAGAAAAAGCAGGGAATTTGAGGGGACAGAAATGAGGGACCCACACAACATGGGACTAAGCTGTCTAGAAGCTGCAAAGACACAGTGGTTTGGGAGGACAATCTGCAGTAAAATAACCGATTTCATTATGTACAGAGGATCCTCAGCTTAATTCATCCTCTCTTTTCATTCAAAACACGTCCACTGGCTTTGGAAGAAATTCAAGAATCTTGACCTTCCAAAAATCCTATAGCAACTCTAAGAGCAAGTTCAGTGGACAACTAGCTAGAGAATAGCATGAAAAGGCACCTCCGCAGATCAAGATCTTAAAATTGCTTTTGCCTACAAATTTGCTACTGCCTGAATCTCTGCGTGTGGGACAACAGTGCATTTGGCCTGTGACCCCTGAGTGGGGACATCCCATCCCCAGCTCCTTCTGTGGCTCAAGGCCTCCTCCCTCCCCAGAGTTTAATTTCACTGCTGTACAAAACACATTCCTCCTCCCTCCCTTGGGGGCTAGACCACCTCAGAAGAGGGATTCAGCCAGAGCTGGCAGCCTGTTGTGACCTTTGCCTGTTTGAGTAATGCAGGATAACCAGAGCTCTGAGATACTTCTGAACACACAGCTTGGCAGGATGTTAATTAAAAGAGTAACACTACCTCTACCATTTGCAGGGCTATAGCTCAGAGCATTTTATGAATGCCCAGGAGGTAAAGGAACAAGTTCAAGGCCACACAGCACATCTGTGAGAGCTGGGAGTAACCACCACACCAAGTGCTTTTTGTTTATGTGTCAGCATACAACGTGGCATATAAAATTAATCCAGGACAAGACCAGGTGGATGCATCAGAGACCAGTGGCATGAGAAGGTCGAAAAATTGCTTCCAATTACTTTGCTTGAAAAGGAAAGAGCACCTTGCCTCCAGCCTCTCTCACCAACACCAGCAGCAAGCCATCACTGTCCAAATCACCTTTATAAAGGTCCCCACAGTCCCTTACTCCCCTGTCAGATGATAAGAAAGAGGTTCCATCTGTTGCTTCCAAATTCATGGCTCCTTTGGGCCCCGATGGGTAAGGAACTGGCTGGATGGTTGCACTCAAAGAGTTGCAGTCAACAACTCAATGTCCAAGTGGAGACCAGTAACGAGTGCCGTTCCTCAGCGGTCACTGCTGGGACTTGTGCTGTTTAACACGTTTGTTGGTGACATGGACAGTGGGATGGAGTGCACCCTCTGCAAGTTTGCTGATGATGCCAAGCTGTGTGGTGCGGTCGACACACTGGAGGGAAGGGATGTGCCATCCAGAGGGACCTTGACAGGCTGGAGAGGTGGGACTGTGCAGACCTCATGAGGTCAACAAGGCCAAGTGCAAGGTCCTGCACATGGGTTGGGCAATCCCAAGCACAAATACAGGCTGGATACAGGAGTGTGTTGAGAGTAGCCCTGAGAAGAAGGACTTTGGGGTATTGGTGGATGGAAAACTGACTGTGAGCCAGCAATGTGTGGTCATTGCCCAGAAAGCCAACTGTATCCTGGGTTGCATCAAGAGAAGTGTGGCCAGCAGGTCGAGGGAGGTGATTGGCCTCCTCTCCTCCACTCTCATGAGACCCCACCTGGAGTGCTGTGTCCAGCTCTGGGACCTCTAACATAAAAAGGACATGGACCTGCTTGAGCAGGTCCAGAGGAGGGCCACAAGGATGATCAGAGGACTGTAGCACCTCTCCTATGAAGACAGTCTGAAGCAGTTGGGATTGCTTAGCCTAGAGAATAGAAGGCTCCAGGGAGACCTTATAGCAGCCTTCCATCCAGTACTTACAGGGGGCCTACAGAAAAGGTGCAGAAGGACTCTTCATCAAGGAGTGTATTGATAACACAAGGGGTAATGGTTTTAAAGTGAAAGGGGGTTGATTTAGATTAGCTATAAGGAAGAAGTTCTTTATTGTGAGGTTGGTGAGACACTGGCACAGGTTGCCCAGAGCAGCTGTGGCTGCCCCCTCCCTGGCAGTGTTCAAGGCCAGGCTGGACGGGGCTTTGAGCAACCTGGTCTAGTGGAAGGTGTCCCTGCCCATGGCAGGGGGGTTGGAACTAGATTATCTTTAAGGTCCTTTCCAACCCAAACCATTCTATGATTCTATGATGGCCAGGGTTCTTCTTCATTTTACCACCCTGATGTGATCCAGGTTTTCTTAGCAGTTATTTATTTTTATTTATTTACATGCATAAACTGATTATCTATGTAACAACTTTAATCAATTATCTGTGGCAAAGAACTTCTCTGCAACTTAATTAGCAAAGTTCTTCCCTGACCTAGCAATATCTGATTGCATCATATAAGGACTTAACTTTGAAATGGCAACACAGTTCATTAAAAATAACTAATAGCTGCAGGGCTTAAAGATGTAAATGTTAATTTTCTTAATGAGGAAAAAAAGGGCATGCAGACTCTACCTGTCTATATTCATTATACTGTGTCCACATGGGATGACTCACATTTGCAAAACTCAGGTTTAATTAACATGCTTATTTTTACAATGGTATTTCTCATTATAATAAATTAAATGTTTAAACAGCCAGTGCAAACATTTTGATCCAAGACAAAAATGCTTGCACAGTGCTAGTTTAAGCATTTAATTTATTATAATCCTTTCCATAACAAATGCCTTAGAAGTTGATTTTTTCGCTGTGAAAGGCTATTAGTATTATTTCCTCTGGTAATGTTTAATCCAAGACAATCAAAAACGTAAGGCGTGAACAAAATTGGACTGGAAGCAATGATGATAAATGAGATAGTGAAGGAATCTGCCTCCATCGGTAGCTGTGCCGGAGCCTGCAGCTGGTGCCGGCTCTGCGGCGAAGCTGTGCCCTGACAGGCTGTGCTGTCATTAGGAGCTCATACACAAATTAATCAAAGCACATCCACTAATCCAAAGAGCTTTTGGTCCCCAATGGCATTTACCCCGACCCTACCCACAGCTCCCCAGCGTACCGGGGGCTGGGGGTCTTTCTGAAGGGCTCCTTCCCGTTGAAGTTCGCTTTCTTTTAAACCAACCCTACAGCGTGCCCCGGCTGGGGGAGGGGGGTGGATGTGGCTCTCGAAGCGGGGAGGGGGGGCAAAGACCCCGGCAGGACCCCCACATCCCCCGGCTGCTGCTGCCGGCTCTGGCCAGGGCCGCCGCTAGATGGGGGTGCGGGTCCGGCCGTCCCCGAAACTGGGGATGGGGGCGCGGATTTGAGGAACATCAGTCGTAAATGGAAACAGCCGATTCAGGAGACTGCAGCATCCTCTGCTGCGAAAGTGGAGCAGAAGGGGGTTATCTAAGATCATGATGTCTTGTAAGATTTAGGACCTCTCTGGTTAATGTAGCTCCTTCTTTTCATGGGGTTTCCAGCCTGGGTATCGATGCAGGATAGGAGGCCGAGCCATGAAATGAGCAGTCACTTCACACCACTCCAATAAGGTTCAGCTATTAAATTCTAAAAAGCTAAAAAGCTCACGACCCAGCTCCTGTGTGGCTGGAGTCCTGGGGGCAAACCAGGGCAAGGAGCGTGTTCTTATGCCTTTGGCATAAACTCATGGAAGGCCACATGGCTCCCCGAAGGGATGCTCACTGAGCGGGCTCCATCAGCTCCCACACTGGACCTGGACTGGTCCAGAGGCCCCGTGAGAGGCCGGGACAGCAGGGCATAGCGAGGCAGGCCAGGGGCTCCCCAGGGGCATGGGGAGAGCAGGAAGGGATGCACAGCCCAGTTAGGAGCTGGGAGCCAGCCTCCATCCAACTTTCCCTCAACTTGTGCTCCCAGGAGATATCTCCTGCACCTCCTCAGGGGAAATCTCCACCTTTGAGCTGGAGTGGTGTCTGCAGAAAGAATTGGGACAGGAGGCAAATTCCTCTCAAAGCAGTCAGAGAGGAAAAGTCTTACAAGGGGTAAAGCCAAGGCAGGGTCATACAATCAGGTGAGAAAAGCCCACACGTTTAAACCCCCTGGGCCTGCTAGGAAAACACAAGGCAATGAGCCACCCAGACTGGGGACAGTCACGCAAGGACCCACTGAGGGTCCCCAGTGTAAAGCCACGGGCATCCCCTATGACCATCTCACCCTTGCATCCAGGAAATCTCCCACCCTGGCTCGGTGGCCTGGAACCAATGTCAAATACCCGTAGCTGTACAAGATATTTCGGTGATGCTGAGAAGTTAGCCTGCAAGTCACTCCAGTTTAGTACATAATTCAAAAGTATATAATTTGAATTAATAAATAAAGCCCTTTAGGGGATCTCATTATGCTGTGAAGAGCATTAGCAAAATACAAGTTGTCAATCAGTTTAGCCAGCTGACAAGCTAGAAACCAGCCAATGGTCTAGGCTGAACCAAATCAGCAAAGGAGAAGAGAAATCTCTCCCAGATTTACCTCGGATGAATGACCATGATAGTGATTTTTTGAAGAAATGGGCATTAAAACATTCATCGACAAATTGCCAAGTCTCCCCAAACCACTGAATTAAATTCAGGGGTTGCTCACGGTCTGACAAACGTCCTGCCAGAAGGCACCCATTTATTTTTCATTTCTTGCTGCTTGACAAATTGCTGTGTTCACAAAAACTCAGGGGATTAATAAACTGATCCCACTGCTTAACTAATTGCAAAAAGCCAAAAAGTTATTTGAGTAGTAGTACGATGGTCATTATAGAAATATCCACTGATTTTGGAAAATTGAGGGCACAACATTTTTACCTCGGAGGGCAACTTTATGTAGGCCACAAAGTGCCTTGGGTATTTCTTAGAGTCCTCGAGTTTATTCATGTATTATTTCCTCGGATATTCAGTATATTTTTCCAGCAGGCAAGAAACTGGGTCTTCTGTGTACAAGTTTCATCTGCTCAAAATGTGAAAAAATACAGATCCCCTTAGCACATTCTGCTACAGTAGAAGCAAAGTGTAAAAGAAAAATTCCAAATATGTAGATTTAAAAATAAAAACACAGAACTCTTTCCTCCCTAAAAGGGATGTGAAGCAAAAAAACCCTGGGCTACAGATAGGTCTAGACTTTAATTGTCAAGTTGCCTAAGAAGAATTGTTGGCCTGAGGTCATTTTAATCAGGTTGCATGTCAGCTTGCAAAATCTCCAAATTAACTTACAGCTCGGGGAGAGAAAGATGTTTTTCTTTCCTGAAGAACACAAACAGATTGTTGTGACATGTTCTCAGTCATCATGACAGATCAGATCCCTGCTTTGCGCTGCGAGCTGGGAAAGAAGTCAGCCGCTTCTCCAGCTCCTTCAGAGATTTGGGCATCTCCCAGTTTGTCAGACTGGGGATGGAGTTTATAGAAATCCTTCTGAAAGTGAGGTTTATATGCAAAGACTCTGATAAAAAAGATTGACCTTAATTGGGAAGCAAGTTTCTTTCACATTTTTTAACAACCTCCAGGCCTTCCTAGCAGTCTGATGAAAGGGAAGTTGTGAAAAGAAACAATCTGTATTTATGCAGCAAGAACTATCATATCCTGAGCTGTGCGGGGAATGACAAGGAACCGACTCATCCTTTTAAAAAAGGGATTAATTTGCCATTTTATTCCAGAGTTTGTAAAAAAGTAAGGCTGTGGGTGGATTTCAAAACAGGCTGAGTACTTTAGTTAAATTTACTACAGGCTCTGAACCTGTATGAGACTTTGCATATTGCTGTGGAGCTGCTGACCTGTGATGGTGTCCTTCCCAGGGTGTCCTCAGCCTATGTGTCCAGTTCAGTCCCTTGGCTCTAGCACATTTGGATGCTTTTTTCTTTTTACTTCTCCATGTCCCGTTTTTCATCTGCATCAGTAAATGGCTTCAATGGGATCACAGGGGGAAGAGGAAGCACAGGACAGGAACTGGGCTGGTGACTTGGTTTCATCTTGATGGACTAGAGGGAGAGACAAGTGCAAATTCATGACAACTCACCAGTCTGGTGGTCCCCAGAGGTCTGCATCTAAACTAGTAACCAGCAGTGTCTTATTCACAGGAAGGGAGAAAGAAATAGATGTCTCCAAATGATGATTCCTCCAACTTCTAGCTGCTGTCTCTTTCTCTTAAACAGCTCAGGCACTTTATTTAGGGAAAATTAATCCATCTGTCTCTGGTAGTGGCTGAGGGCTCAATATTCCCTGAAGCTGGGAAAAGACACGGGCAGAGCAGCGGGAGTCCTCCCAAGACCCTGTCATGCCACAAATGTAGACACATGCCTGGGCAGAGATGGACCTCGGACCACTTTGCCAAGACAGGAGAAGATGCGATGTGCAACAGGCTCTCGTGTGCTCACTGAGAAGGAGCCATCCTGAGTAGTTGACATAAGACTCCTGTTCCTTTAAAACTGGATAGGACAAGACAGTGTGGGGATATCTCTGTCAGGACAACCCCTGGCATCAGGGGAAGAGACTGTATTTCCCCATCCCCGCTTTTTTCCTTGTGTTATTCTGCAAGCCAAGAGAAATCACAACCATGCATCTATGGGTAGAAGCTGCTTGTTTCTTTCTCCCAAAGGCCTCCACACTGACAGCAGAAAAATCTTCATCTTCCCTGTTGTACAAGTATGAGGACTTTTTATCTGTTTGTTTGCTGGCTCCCTGACATTAGCCCTGGTGGGACCCAGGGCAAGGCAACCATGCCACATAACCCAGATGTCAGCAAACTCTTAATCCCAAGGGACAGACCCCTGGGGTGAGATTCCCGCTGCAACCTCTCCAATTAGACGGCTTACCTCCAGCTTTGCCTCTGCTTTAGCCATTTCTGACCTAACATATTTTATTGTTCAGCCTCCTAGTTAAACGGCTGGGAAGCTCTGGATGTAAGCACACAGAGATTACTGGTTCAATAATAGAGTCGGGGACGTTGGCTTTACTTCATTTTGCTAATAAAGCTGCAAAATAAAGCTCCTGACTCTTCTTTCATCAGCATCAGCCCCGTGAGTCTCTCGCACGTCTCGCCTGGTGATTAGAGCAGAGGGCTGGGAACATGAGTCTGGAGTTCAGCCCTTAATGAGCCGCCCATTCAGTGTGTTTCACTTGGGGCTCTTGACCTCCTTGCACCTCTGCCAACTCAGCTGTAAAACTGGCTGAAGGGTGGACCTCGTGGAAAACAGCCACCATGCCCCAGTTGAGTGTTGAGTCCAGTTCCATGGGTAAACACAAAATAAAAATCAACAATTTAAATCTGCTGTGACCCAGCTCAAATACCACAAGGAAGTCAGGCCTTGCCAGTGTAAACAGCGTCAGTGTCTGGGGTCCCCCATTACAATGTCAGAGCAAATCTAAGTAGTGTCCCTGCAATTTGTGCTGCAGTGGAGGAAAAAAAAAAAAAAAAAAAAGTGCTGCAGACACCAGCACAGACAAGGCAACGTGGTGCCAGAGTGGTACCCAGGTTCATCAGGATCTCCAGCACCAAGCAGTGCTGGGGAAACCTGGGTGTCATGTGCTCATCCAGATGGGGATTTTTTCCCTCAGCCGTGGGGAGCAAGGTCCCCATTACTCTTTAAATCTCTGAGCTGTGAGACAGACCACAGCCCATCCCTTCTCCAGGAAGGCTCCTCATGCAGAAACCAACATGAGCCATGCCAAGGACAGGAAAACCCTAGTGCTCTCTCACACCAAGTCCAAAACATTTCCAAACTGTCCAACATCCAGGATGGCTGCAGCTGCTGGCACTTCTGTGAGTACTCATTGCTCAGTGTAACAGAAGGAGATGAAAGGAGGAGCTTATGTCTGGTACAGCTTGTTTAGTGTGTTAACACCTTCTAGTTATGATAGGGATGCTGAAGAGAAGTCCTGCTTCGACCATCTGACCTTGCCCAACACACACACACACACACACACACACACACACACCTGTCTACTCACATGAAACATGGTGGTTTCTCTCAAAGCTGAGAATGTTTGGGAGATTTTTCCATTTTTAAATGGGAAGTTGCAGATCAGACTCAGAGGTGGCATAGAGGAGCCAGAGCTGCCAAGCTGGCACTTCATGGGCAAGCAGTGAAGAAAGGAGAGGCACCATCCTTTGGGATTTCAGTTGTGTGGGGGTCAGCCTTGCACATGCTGTTTGTCACAGCAGGCTTAGTAAAGTGGAACAAGAAACTGTTTTCAGGCAGAGCAAGAGAACCTGGGATCCAGTCAATCCAGTTCTGTGGCACGATCATTTGCTCCCACACCTTCTTTGCCCTCCTCATACAGTCCTCCACTGTGCAGTCATGTGGTGATGAGACTCCTGAACCAGAAAGCTCTTCCTTGGGCATCAACAAGAGTCCCAGATGTACTTCTCTGCATCTCTCAACATTATCCCACCTTGCACATGCAGACATACCCAACTAAGCACAGCCTGGGAAAGGGCTGAGGTTGAGAATTGTCTTACAAAGCCTTGTCCATACCAGGTACCTACCACTTATAACCCCAGCTGCTCTGCAGAGTGCCCTTTAGTGACTGGTGACTTGTAGGTGTGGAAAAGAGGCCGGCATGAAGCATCTCTGGAGTTGGGAAGGTGGGTATTTACTTGGTGTTTCCACCGTACAACATGCTGGGATTGGTGCGGGTGTCTGTGTGTGAGCCCAGACCTTCAGCATACAATGGAGATCTCTGTTCTCATATAAGGATCCTTTCGCTGAGGATATTCCATCCCTTGAGGAAGATATGCTACCAGGCTTTAAATAATTAAACAAATTACATTACAGGCAAACCCAAGTTGATCTTTAAAATGCATATCCTCAGAAGGCAAGAGAAAGTGCTTTATGCCTTCCTCTGACCTCTTCACACATTAACTAATTCATCGCACAAGGAACCACCCAGCTGCATCTCGACCATGGAGCAAAGACTATGCCAGTCACCTCCATCTTTAAAACCAGTATTGCTGCAGCTGGAGGCCAGGTTTCTTCAGTGTCAGCAAGTGCAGGCAGTGGGGGAACAAAGCTCTTTTCTTTGGGCCAAACTTGCACAGAGGACATCGCTCCCACAGAGCCATTTGCTGGTCTCAGCTGGGAAGGGAGGACTTCCATTATGGCAACGAGATGCTTTGGAGCAGCCGTAGCCACCTTCTTGCAAGAGTAGAGAGTCATGTATGGTCACAGGCAGGGACAAGTAAGGCTTTCTGTGGGCAGAGGCAAGGAAATCAGCTACCTTGAGCATCTCCTCTGGACTACCAAGGCCATGTATGGTGAAAACGTTCAAAGGGGAAGGCAGAGCAGCTGTGAGTTGGTTATCTCTACCTAGTGGAATACTGCAGAACATTTATCTAGCTCTCTTCAAGCTAATTCTTCTTCTTCCCCAAAAAGAGCCTCAAAACTGCCTGGAAACAAGTCCTTTCTGTCTCTGTGAGACTGTGTGAGGACGGACAAGAAGCTTGAGGCAGTAACCAGAAGGTCTGTCAGCAAGGAGTAAGTCTTGCCGGAGAGGATCAGGGAAAGACCAAGCCCATCCTCGGTCCTCCCCGATACCCCCCCCCAGCCCAGCAGTAGGGCTGGGCTTCGCCCCTGCACTCACAGGACCCTGTGGAGGACAAACTGGTGTACAGAGGTCACTGCTACCTCCTCTCCAATTAGTCTGGTTTCCTTCGGTGGTGTTTTCTGGCTCCTCAGCTCTCCCCCATGCTGTGCATGGCCCAGAACACATGGGCTATAACATGTGGAACTTAAATTATTTGACAGTTTCCCCTTTTTGGGAATGCTGTGGAAATGGCTGCTTGTGGCGCTGTGGGGCAAGCCCTGAGAAATGGGGTTGTGCTGGGGGTCCTGGGAGCCATCTCAGCTGTAAGCCCCATGGCAGCCAGCTCTTCTCAGGAGCTCACAATCCCTTCTCCCACCTCACCTCGCCCTCAGGTTCATGGGCTGCCATTCCTCCCTTTATTCCTCACTCTTCCAGGATGTCCAAGGTAAAATGTCCACAGCTTTTTTCATGCTATTTCACAAGAATCTGATCCCCTCAGCAGTCCACAGCAGACACACATGAGGACCCTGCTGCTTCCAGCTTATCAAATCACATCTTTGGGAAGGAGATTTGGCCTCAGTCAGCATTAAATTATCATTGCTGTTACTGCTAGAGCTTGATTATATAAGAAAAGACATGGAGGACAGGGAGTGTCCAGAAATTTATGATTGTTCTTGGCATCTCTCTACCCTATCTTTTATCTCTCAGGGAAGTATTTATCCAAGCTGTCCAAGCTGAGCCATGGCACTGTCTGCTGGATTTTCCAGTGAGAACTTACCCATTTTCTCCACTATGTCCCACCCTAAGTGCAGAAGTCCTCAGATGGAATGCAGCTCTCACAACCTTCAACGATGAACGGAGATCCCCTGGTCCAACTCAATGGACAGGTTATACATAGTCTCCATGATCATTTCTGAAGCCCAGCAATCTCAAGAAAAGGGATGTGAAGTGGCAAAAAAAACCCTCAACACAGCACTAAAATTTAGCTGAAGACATGGTTGTTTGTTGGTTCTTGCACTCTCCCAGGTTTAGTTTCTTAAATCTGATGTGAGGGAGGTTTATTTAGAAGATTTTTATTTTTTTTTAAGTAGAGATCTCAATCCGGGGGAAGAGGTATTATAGATTGGATCCAAAAAAGCCTCATGTAAGAGGCTAAATGAAAGAACAGAGCGTAGGCGAATAAGGATTAAACTTGCTGGAATCAGCCCGTGCAAATGTCTCACTAAGATAATGAAAGCAAAAAAAAATGTTTAGAGTTTTGTCAGAAGGGTGAGTAAAATACACATTTCAAGAGATTGGATTTGTGAAAAACATTCTGGTGCTGCAGGCGCCTCCGGGACAATCTGATTGGAAATATTCTCTAAAGTCAGGACATGAAATTATTAGAAGAACAGTGCATAGATCGAAAGAGAGAAATAGAGTTGATTAGTTTAAAAAAAAAAAAAAAAAGAAAAAGTCAGGCTCAGCCTTTGCTACAAAGCAAAAAGAAACTTAGCAGATTTCTCATCAAAGTGTAAAGAAGCCTCTGGGAAAGAAACAGATTGATGCTACCAAGTTGTTTAAGATAATAACTATCTCCAAAGCACAAAGCTGTGGTTGGAGGTTAAGAAAGAAAGTAGCCTATGAGCAATTTACACAGAATAGCTACAAAAGAGACCACATCGTTAAAGGTAGGAATGAAAGCATGTAATGACAGCTAGTTATTTTATTTTATTTCTTTAATTTGAGGAAAACAGAAGGCACAGCCACTAGCTAAATTAAGAAGAATAAGATGGAGACATATGGATAGATGGGATTCAGCCCTGGGGAAAAACAAATCAGCCTTTATTGTCCTGGGGTGATGAAGAGCAAACTGCGATGGGCCATATGTCCTCACCCGACCGCAGGAGAGGAGGAAGGATTCAGGATGAGTGAGGTCCTGCACTGAGCACATTTTGGGCCATCCTTTCGAGTGGGGCCAGCTCAGCTGCACCATGCCATCCTCCTGCTGGGGGCACACTCTAAGCAGAGCAAACAGGGATGCCCATCTTCTCCAGAGTAGTACCAGCGCAAGGGATATTGCAGGGCTTTCCAGGGAGAATTTCACAGCCTACCAGGAAAAACAATGGTTTTGGTGTTTGAAATTTCATGTGTTTATGGTCAAAGAAGGGAGGATCGTGTCAGCACATCCCATGCACAGGGCAGAGGGGAGAGGAGGAAAAGAAGTGTCCCAGAGGCACCACAACATCCAGGACCACTGCAGAGACAAGAGCTGTGGTGATGACATACATACATACATGATCTTTTATCCTTTGGTCTTACTGCCAGCAAGAAGCCTTGGAGTTTCTCAAAATCCTCAGGCTGTCGTGGGTGGGGGGGGGGGGTGCTGCAGGAGTGGCTTCTATAAGAAGCTATTAAAAGTTTCCCTTAATGTCCAATAGAGCTCCAAGATGAACCTGCCCACTGGCCAAGGCCAAGTCCATCAGGACAGTGGTAGTGCATCTGTGATAACGTATTTAAGGGGAAAACCCCCCTGTGCGCCTGCAGCCAGAGAGATGAGTGAGAATATATGAGAGAAACAACTCTGCAAGACACCAAGGTCAGTGAAGAAGGAGGGGCAGGAGGTGCTCCAGGCACCAGAGCAGAGATTCCCCTGCAGCGAGGAAGCAGATCTTCGACTGCAGCCTGGGGAAGAGCCCATGCAGGAGCAGGTGGATGTGCCCAGAGGAGGCTGTGACCCTGTGGGAAGCCCACACGCTGGAGCAGCTCCTGGCAGGAGCTGTGCACCCATGGAGAGAGGAGCCCACGCTGGAGCAGGTTTGCTGGCAGGACTTGTGACCCCCTGGGGGACCCACGCTGGAGCAGTTTGTGAAGAACTGCAGCCCATGGGAAGGAGTCATGTTGGAGAAGTTCATGGAGAACTGTTCCCCATGGGAGGGACCCACGGTGGAGCAGGAGAAGAGTGTGAGGGGTCCTCCCCCTGAGGAGGAAGGAGCAGCAGAGACAATGGGTGATGAACTGACCACAACCCCCATTCCCCATCCCCCTCCGTCACTGGGGGAGGAGTAGAGAAATCCGGAGCAGTTAAGCCCAGGATGAAGGGAGGTGTGGGAGGAAGGTGGTTTTAAGATTTGATTTTATTTCTCATTACCCTATACTGATTTGATTGGTAATAAATGAAACTAATTTTCCCAAGTTGAGTCTGTTTTGCCCATGATGGTAATTGTTGAGTGATCTCTCTCTGTCCTTATCTCAACCCATGAGCCTTTTGTTATATTTTCTTTTCCCAGTCCTGCTGAGAAGGGGAGTAATAGAGCAGCTTGGTGGGCACCTGGGATCCAGCCAAGGTCAACCCACCACAATACCAAAGCCAGGATTTTCTTATTCTGTGGGACTTCTTTCCCCAAAGGACTTTGATTATTCTGAAGAGACATCAAGCAAGTTGAAGCCGAATCAACACCGTGTTGTGGTGGTGTAAACCCATGGAAAAACAGAGCAGTGAATCAGGTGCCTGGTCTCAGTAGCCCTCACAAATTTCTGTTCAGGCCATCACAGAGTTCAAATAACTATTTGGAACACTTAGAAAATGAAGGTGAAATTCATAAGACACCATGAGAGACTTACAGAAAGGCACACAGCATCACCAAATCTTTCTCATTCTTAAAATTTCCATTTCTCCTTCTAAACTTTTTCTTTAAACTGAAAAATAACAAGAACATGTGCTTCCTTGAGACAAGCCAGTACTATCAGCTAAGCAACCTCACTTTCATTGTAGCACTCCAAGTACTCTGAAATGCTTTTCAGCCCGGAGGATAATAGTATTAGACGACCAGAAAGGCTGTCCTGTAAAAGACTGTTATTATGATTTCCAGTCTCAGAAGTTGGCTTAATCCAGCTGAGCACACACATGTTATTTAGAGAGGAGACTGAGCTCAGACACTAGTATCATCATCATCTTTATTGCAAATGAAGAATTCAGCTGGTGAAAGGCAAGTCACGGGGTTTTTTTTGTCCTAAGCCCTGCAAACACTGGCTGTTGCACTCATCTTTGCACTCTGCAGCGAGTGTCTGGAGCTGCTGAATGCTGAGCTGTTTGTATGGATTTGCATCTGTCTAAAAAAATCCTGTTTCCTCTCTTGTCACCTAATCAATCAAACAGCAGAGTATGTGCTCCCACACCATCCGAGAAAAACAGATATGTGCCTACACAAAAGGCAAAGCATGAGCATAGGGGTTAACTAGAGGTGGTAAGCTGCAAACCGTATAACAGGAACATTTTTTTTCTCCTCTGTCTGCTTGAAATTTCATGCTGCTCTTCCTCTGCCTGTGGAACAAAAGAAGAGGGAGTGATGCTCTGAGTTGAGAAACAAAAAAAAAAAATATCTGGGATTGTTCCTTGCATGAGAAAAATATGTTTGGAGGATTACTCAGAGGATTTACACTTTGACTTGAGGAGGAAATGCTGCACAGCTGCTTTCTCAGGGTTTGGGCAGAATGGCTCCCTCCCAAAGGACCGGTTCTCCCACCCACACCTCCCCTCACGAGCAGGACCCGTCTCACACCCCAGCCCACCAAGGACCAGCAGCTGGGCACCCATCCCTGCGGATCAGCTCGTGGCTGGCACCATTGCTTGGGATCGCAGGAGTCTGCCCAAGCCAAACCTGCCAGGGCCACCACTGCCCCATCAGAAGGGTGGGGGTGAGCCCTCCCACCCCATCCTTTTTGTTACCAGGGGTGATATTGCACTTCACCACACAGCACCTGGAGTGAAGATACCTTCGCAAATATCCAGCACACATGTATTAATTACCCCCATTAATTCTTGCACCAATAGTGTGTTTGCTAACACTCCTCCTCAACACCCTCAGCTGCCCTTTTGCTAGCCAAAATAGCACAGATGCCCTGTGTCCTTCCATTTGCACCCCGGGGAAGGAGTCATTAGGCACTCAGATGAGTACCAGGATGGGGGGACAGCAACTCCCCCACCTCAGTCACAACGAAGCAGCTCAAACAAACTAAACCCCAGTGAGCAGCAGCTCTTTCTGGGCAAGCGCTCCCTCCCTGGCACATTTTCCCATGGGAGACAAGCTCAGGGGCCTTAAAATAAATCTGTCTTTTTAAAGCAGCGATGCTAAATGGAAGTTTGAGATCAAAGGCTGGGATTCTCACATTTTGCCAAGATAGACATATCCATTCACGAGATTTTTGGTGTAACAAAATACTTGCTAATGAAGAGGATCATAATCTTATTATTAGCCCCAACCTACAACAGTATGTCATTCTAGAGCGGGCTAGAATATGCCCTAGTTTAGGAAGTTGCACAGTAGGCTTTGCTTTTGATTTAATGAGCTGTGATTGTGTTTATTTTCGGCAGCAACTATGCCTGTTAAATTTTTGTTAAAGGTCTGATTGTTAACAACAGTAATCAATGGGAAGGATGAATTTGGGTTGAAGGGAAGGAAAACAGGGATCGTGTGTCTGGGATTCGGTCTGCAAGCACATGGAGGGAAGGCAATCAGCCAAACAGGCAAGTTTTTTCCACTGTTGCGCTGCTTGATGATGGTTTTTAAGCAATTGGTGATGTCAGTGAGGGGATTTAGACATGAAAAACAAGATAGATTTTTGCAATGGGGTGCAGAGGAGAGACAAGCGCAGGAAATCAACTGCAGAGGCTAAACCTGCCTCTTGAGGGCCCACAGAGCTGGGATGAGCCTCGTGGGACAGGGTCATCAGCTGGCCTCTGCTGTCAAGACCCCAGAAGGTTTAAGATGGGGGACATGTCAATAGTGTGCAACAACTGAGCAAGGAGACATAGACCTGCCAGACAAGCAGAATGAAGAAGAGAGGGGAAGAGAAATATGAACGAAGATGCATACTTTGGAAAAAAAAAAAAATTGCTATGGCAGGGCTGGTTACCATAGGTGCTGCTCCAGAGAAAGATGGGGCCCCACGTGGCAGGGTCTCCCCACTTTAGCAGCCCCCACCCCAGTGTCATTGCCTGTCTGGGTAACAGGAGCTGAGCCACTGAGCAAGCAGGGCAGGGCAGAGCAGGGCTTTTTGCAGTTTGTTTTTTTCCTCTGCTTCCAACCTTACAAATGATGCTCTGTGTTTGACAACGTCAGCCCCAAAGGGGTCCAGCACTGACTGTTCACTCTCCAGCATCAAAGAGTGCACACAGACACATGTATGTGCATGTATGTACCGGCAGGACATCCATATGGTGCATAAAATACGGATGCTGATGGACACACGGACAGCCATACATAGCCAGTTGTAGCCCTTAAAAGCTTCCTATGTACAATATTAGAATGAGCAAAAAGATGAACATCCCTTCCAACACAAATTCCTCCTCTATGATCCCACTGTACTTTAGATACTCAAAATACCAACAGCATCATGAGTGATGAGGAAATGGAAGAAATCCCAGGCATGTGTCCACTTCAGAGGTCAGGATGCAAGGTGACATGTTTAAATGAAAAGATGAAATTATCCCCCGCACTTTGCCTCCACTGATCCTGCGCCAGGCCTGGGCTCGCTGCTCCGCTTCCCGGGCTGCGCCCGGGCTCGACAGAGGGCTCAGCTGCATGCAGGGCTGTTTGCGTGTGCCACGCATCGAGGTGTTTTGCAGAACAGTCACCGAACAGCAGCTTGTCAGCTCCAGCGTCTGTGAATTCCTGTGGCAAGTGTAAAAAAGCAGTTAAAATGCTGTTCTATTTTAAAAGTTGCTTTTTACGACGACCGTCTGTCTGCTGGGGCACCTCTTCTCTCCACAGTAGGATGGGGGGGAATATATATGTGTGTGTGTGTGTGTGTGTATCCCCTATATCCCCCCGACTTCCCCGTCTCTAAAGCTGGAGAAAAGCTCCAGGAACGGGATAGGATGGGATGGGATGGGATGGGATGGGATGGGATGGGATGGGATGGGACCTGACGGG
>NW_020799091.1:32426568-32473615 GCF_003259725.1 Athene cunicularia | reverse complement strand
CCGGGGCGGCTGCTGAAGGCGGGTGCGGCGGTGCTGATCGCCGGAGCCCTCCTGCTGCTGGCCGGGGCCATCGGCGCCTTCTACTTCTGGAAAGCCACGGAGCGGCAGGTGAGCCGAGCCTGGAGCGCATCCTCGCATCGCGGGGGGGGCAGAGGGCGAGCTGGTTGCACGTAAGGAGGGGCACAGGCTGGAAGCTCTTCTTGCGAGGTCGATAAAGAGGTCTTTAAGCAGATCTTTAGTTTTTTTAGCATGCTAAAAACCCCCCACAAAAAACCTAAACCAAAAAAACCAACACAAAACCCCCCAAACAACCCCTAAGAAACTAACTCATAATCATTATCTTTACTGGCCGTTTGAATGGAGCCTCCTGGAAGCACATTTATTAACGAACATGAAATATATCTTTGAGAGCACAGACGCTACATTGATTTCTGCTTGCAAATCCTCAGCGAACTCAAACCCCAACAAGTCCCCGGGGATTCAGATCCTGGGCAAACTCCAGCTCCCAGGACAAAAAAAGCATTGACATGTGTAAATGCCTTTTTCACATCATCTGCATTCTTGGTCCAGATTCTACCTGGACCCTCAAATATGTAATGCTATATTTAACCCATTAACAGGCACCATTATTTCGCTCTGGTGGTTCATATGACTGCGTGTACGCAGAGGCATTTATGGTTAGCAGCTGTGGAACAATTTTTAAAGTCATTATAAGTTTTATTATTTACAGTTTCTGGGCTACATGAAAAAACCCTGTATGCAAAGACCAAAACTGAGAAGCTGCTGCTCAGTTTAAGAATCAAACTTCAGCACATTAGACCATGTTTATATATTTTCTTTCTGTTTACATAAGATTTTGGTTTAAAACACATTTGAAACATGACAGTGCACATGTGAATGTAGCTTGCTCTGCAAGTGCAATTAGCGTCCTTCAATTTACTTTGGAAGAAGTTTTGTACCGCCTCCAGCCACACGCCAGCCACCATCAAGGAGAGCTTTGTGAGAATCCCAGCAGCTAGAGCAGAGGTTCCCTGGTGAGATACACCCGTCCGTGCACGTAGGAATCATTCAGATCATCAGCAAGTACAAGGTTTTACACCAAAAAGACAGGGCACACTGCTGACCTCCAGGATGCACTTTAAGAGCCATCTGCTTCTGTAGGCTTTTGAAAAGGGAGAGGGACCCGAACGGGTAAGGAGGCAGGGAAGGGGTAAGGCGCATTCAGCTCTGAGGGGGTGGGTGCATCTGCGGAGCACAGGACAAAGTTTCCTTTTTTATGATTGCTTCTGTCATCTAAATTCTGCTTTGTGAAATGTGTCACATTCATAGTTGTCATTAAGCTTCCAAGTTGATCTCCAGGTAAAGGCACTGGGAAAGCTTATTTTTCCAAGCTGCCTTCAAACTCAGAAAGATACACTTGACTTGCAAATGTTTAGGAAGCAACTGTAAGAATTATATTTAGCATCACTCATAAAAAAAATTAAGGCAATTTTAAAATTAGTATTTTTATTTTAAATCTTTAAATTCTGCCATAACTGACAAGGGTAACAAAGTCTCAACTGTGTCTCAGTCCCTAGGAGGAGAGACCATGTTCATTGGTCTGGTTTTATGGACCACGTTCAGCAGGAGTCCTAGACAGTGAAGAATAGGGGACTGAATCTGTATAACTGAGGGACCATAAATCTTTATCACCTTAGACTTTCCTGAGTGAAGGTGAGAGAAGAAGAAATTTGTCTCTAGCTGTCAGTGTAAATTTTTCATTAAAATGCTGTAAGGCTTTTTTAAGACCAAAAGTAAGCTGCTTGTGCAGCACTTTTAGCAGAGCTGCATAAGAGAATCGCAAAACCCCTTTACAGATTGTGGTCCCCCAGCAAATACAAACCACACTGCAGCTTTCCTCATTGAAAATAGGATAAGAAGAAATACGCTGACAAGGAAAATACGAGTCTATACAACTTCACATCCAATTTAAACAAAGTTCACATCCATTACAAGCTGGGAAGCATGTTCATATTCAATAGGAATCTGTTTTCCTGCACCTCAGCAGAACATCCTAAGAGATAAATAGGGGTTGGCCTCCTTCAAAGCAGGATGTTCACTCCTGCTCTCCTTTGGGAATCATGCCAGCATAAGAAGCGATACCTAAAATATGACCTAGAAGAAGATTTTTAAGTTGGAGTCAGCCTGGGTGTGGACTCACCCCACACTGTTTTTCCAAGTAAAACAGAGTACTCCCTCGAGGAGGGACCTCAGGAGGTCTCTAGTCCCTGCTGCTCAGAGCAGCTGTGGGGGCAGAACTGGTTGCTCAGGGCTTTATCCATGTCAGACCTTGAAAACTTCCAAGGATGGAGACTGCACAACCTGTCTGGGCAACGTGCTCCACCAACTGCCTTGCAATAGTGTGGTGTTGGTTGCTGGAGGGTTATCAAAATGCCTACAGAAATAAAAGTTAGGACCTGAATAGCGATATGACAGTCAGAATGACCCATCATCTGGTGTAGGAGGAAGGCAATAAGCAATTACTAGACCTGTGCTACTGCTCTTTTATCGATTCCAGGTGTACAATGTTCACTATACTATGAGCATTAATGGAAAAGTACAAGATGGATCAATGGAAATAGATGCTGGAAACAACCTAGAAACATTCAAAACTGGAAGTGGGAGTGAAGAGGCTGTTGAAGTTCATGATTTTCAGATTGTAAGTACTGCCACTGTTGTCTGTCATGTAACATGCTCCAGCACTGAACTCTAAGGATACCCTGCCCTGCCCCAACTTCTCTGCCCAGTTGGTCTCCAGTTCCAGCCCCCAACTATCCACACAAACATCCTTGCACTCCTGGCTTGTTTTCACTGTGAGACAGGCAGTTTCCTCCAAAACAAAGTCTCAGTGCCTTTTGGGGATAGACCGTGCCAGATCCCACTCCAGGAAGCAGTATGGATTAGGTTGCATCAGGTTTGGCTCCACATAACACTTTCATTTTCAAATGGTTCAACAGAGCTACAACATATGCCCTTGGGGTCTTGCTAGAAAAATGTTCTGGAAGGCTGTGACACAGCCCTTGCAGGATTTCATATGATTTGAACTAGAAAACCCACTTCCCCCTCCCCAAAACATCATTGTTTTAGGAGCATAGGGTCCACACAGTAAACTAAGTAGACACCAAGGAGAGACCACTGTACAGCGCTGGACCCAGGCAGCTTGCTCTGCCCTGACATCAAGGATGGGAGCTGCTCTCCATGGCCTGGCCTGAGTTCATCGCCAGGTGAGAGGATGGAGACATTTAGCATAGCTTATGTGTCTGTGCACCAAACGCATGGTGCTGGGCTGCTTGGGCTGACAGAAAACACATTTGGGTACTCCAGCAGCTTGGCTGTGCAGGCTTAGCACAGAGCCTATACTAACTAACAGATGCTGAATTTCAGCAGAGCTCTACAGCTCAGATAAGAGTGGTTCACTGAGCTGTACCACCTCTGAGCTACTAAAGGCACATGATGTTGCAGATTTACAGGGTCCAGATCCTGCAATTAATGCCATCAGGTGTGAAAAACTCATCTTTAGTGTTAAGTCCTTTGTAAGTCAAAGCAGCACCTAAAATAAAGATGCTGCTGCTAACAAGACTTACCCAGGGCTTCTGGAGCAGCCACCTTCTCCTTGCTGAATCTAAAAAGGCAAGAAAATTCAGCTCCTTGGCTTCTCAGCAAGTATAAACAAATACACACCATGAGACCCAGGACCTGACTTTCCCAACAGCTGCTGTTCAGCCTTTACAAAACTCTCGTTAACATCACCATAGCAACATTATTAGCAGCTGAATAGGAGCACCCACAACAAGCTCTTCTCATTTGCCTTCACACTTTCCACATCTGCACATAAAGCACCATCCCACCAGAGAGATGCTGAATCCATATTGCCTCTGTGTGTGCTGCTGGTAAGCTACCGCCTGTCACAGCCAGGTCAGAAATCAGCTCCCATCACCAAGCAGCTAAAGGGACCTCACAGAGATGGTGCCCGCTTGTAATTAGAGCACACCAGAGACAGGCTCAGCGAGAGCAAAGGGATGCTATGCTGCCAGTTGGGTTTTGAGCCAAGAATGCACATAAAGGAAAGAGAAATTGAAGAGATGCGCTTCCAACAGCCAAGTATTTACATCAGCAGCTTTGGATTGACTGGCACCGCTCGAATGATTGCACGGTCAGTGAAGACTTGGATTTGGCAATATTAGGATACTCCTATCATGCTCAGTGCACCACAAAGTCTCATTCTCTTGTGCACTCATCCCTGCAATGCCGTCCCCTCTTTTACTGCTTTAGTAATTTTGCTTTGATGGGTGTCTGTCCAACTGTACAGGACTTGCAGGTGCCCAGGACAAGACTCAGGTGCCTCTGTACTGTCCATCTCAAGCTGAATGAGATGCCCAAGGCATCCATGATGCCCATACAAGTCAGGTGAGAGGGATCATGATGACACCCATGCCCCCGTGTCCTGGCAGCGAGAGGGTAGGCAGAAAACCAGCACACCTCAAATGGTGCTAGATAATTGTTTTTAGGTGGTTGAACGGAGCTTGTGCAACGCTATGAAAAACACAGTTTTGCCATCTACAACGAGGTATCTAAATTAATAACATGAGAGGTCTTTTATGGGTACGCTAAAACCTACAGCAGAAACACTGAAACTACAGACAAGGTTTCTGTGCCGTATGTTAATGCCTAAGGTGTTGGCACAGGGCTGGCAGGTACGACCCAGGATTTGCCGGAGACCAGTAGCCCTGTGGAACTGCTGGGATACCCTTTCTCTTGCTTAAAACCAGACAGCCGCAGTTTAGGCAACTACATTTCACCCTTGTAGGCCAGATGAAGGAAGTCCCACATGCAGATTTCTGCACCAAATTCCCCATCACAAGCTTCCCTTTCTGTCACAGCTACTTATGTCTATAAATTGGACCAAGTTGCCCCTGTATTTTTGTAAATCTGTGTCATAAGGGTACTGCAACCACCAGCTAACACAGTTTCGAGGCTGCCTACGTTAGGTGCTAAGTTACAGTTCAAACTGTGTCAACTAATTCCTTAACAGAGCTACTTCAAGTAGCCTACAGCAGGCATGGAAGCACTTATATAAAACACCCCCATCTTTCAGAAATCAAGCAAAAACTTCTAGACCCATTTGACCAAAACTATAAGGCTAAAATGATGAGGGAATAGAGTTTTATTGCATCTGGTTTTAAGCGAGATTTAACCTTCAGACTGAAAATTCAGTGGCAATTTTAGCAGAGCTTGAGTGCTTTCTTGGGCATGGTGGGGAGCTGGAGGGCTGCGCACAACCCCCTTCCTTCTGCTTTTGCAGGGTATAACTGGAATCCGTTTTGCTGAAGGAGAAAAGTGTTACATCAAAGCTCAGCCAAAAGCTCACGTCCCTGAAGTTGATGCTATGACTAAAGCGAGCCTCTCATCTGAGTTGGTAAGGGGTAATTTGTTTATTTTTTTAAAACAAATCTTTGCATAGAGAGGATCTTAAAGCGATTTTTAAATACAAAGAAAAATGGCATTTGAAAGCCACTGTGGACAGTGGTAGGGTTGTTGCGGGTAGGGTAGGATAGCTGAGGGTTCAGTGACTGATTGCAAGAGGTCCCTGAAAGGTAAGAAAAGCAAGATTGGTGTCAGACGTGTCTCTGTGTCCAGGGGCATCATGAGAGGCTGCAGATTAGAAAGTGGGGGAAGCCAGAAACCATTTCCAACAAGTCCATAGGAGACCTCAGTGACAAGAGCATCTGACTGAGATCAGGCTGTGCACAAGGCTGTAAGGTAGACCATGGAAGAAGCAGCTGTTTTAGTCCATGCAAAGAGGGGTCGTGGTAGGTCCCAGGAGATGTCTATCAACCTCTTGAGCAGAAGCAGGGACTTCATCAATCAAGTCCTCTGAAAGAAACAGTCAATAAAGGGGAATTGTGGAAAACATTACTGCAAAATTCAGCTATCTCAAAAAAAAGTAATAAAAAAATAAATAATTTGCCTTCTTAGACAGCATCAGACCATTTTAGGACATCATGTTAACTAAATTTTGTGGAATCTACATCACAACCACCACAAAAACTCCAGTTCTCACCCAGATACCACCAGAACCTCTCCTTACCTCACATTTGGAAAAAAGCCTATCGCTTTATGTGTGCAAAGCCTGAGTTTCCCAGAGCTCAGACCCCAACACCATCGCTCACACAGGAGTGGCCCTGGTAACTTGAGTATGGCTGAGCCTGGATGCTGGCAGGAGAGCACAGGAGATCCACAACCCCTTTCCCTGGGTTTGCTCCACTCTCAAGAAATTAAAAGCAGATAGAATTAGCTGGGAGAGAGACACCATTAAGGCTGCACCTACCTGCAATGGTGCTGTGATTACTGAACATCTGCTTTAAAATGAAGGGGGAGAAGGTCTCTCTAAATCCAAGTCAGCAAGGCACCAGTTAAAGACCCCTGAAGTTGGTAGGGTTTTCCCCATGAATTGGTAAGAGATTCTTGCCCAAATTTCAGGCAGGGACCTACATCTTTCCCGCCTTACCTTATTTTAAAGGCAGGCTGAGCTTCTTGTCTTCATTAGCACTATTGCCTAAAGTCAAGATTTCAATTTTTCATCTTTTTGTGAAAATGAAGTCACAGTCCTGAAGATATTATCCTAAAATAGTCAAAAAGTTATTTCTAATCTTCTACCTGGCTACAGTAAACCTATTTCCTTGTCCTGCTTTCTGTGCATCTTCTCCAGAGATGCATTACCTACACAACCACTGCAATAAATCGTATGCACTGAGGCCACAAGAAGCAGCCAACTTAATGCTACCACTGGGATATTAACTGTTCCCTGTTGCTCAACTTCACAGGTTAGATGTATGATGGGAATGGCAAAGTAGTATTTATTTTTCTAGGGCAAGTCCTCTCTCTGATACACACATATTTAGGAGAAAGTATGCATATGCCATTTTCTTACAACATGTATAACAACCAACACTGCCTATAAAAATGATTGATTAAAATAAGCTTTTATAGATACTCAAACTCTGCCTGATCACGTCAGGATCACCTCAAACAGAAACAAAGGATATTTTTTTTTTTCTGAAAACTAGATTCAGATACTTCTGATGCTGATAAAACTTTAAGTGGGAGAATATAAATAATGAGCATTTCTGACTAGGCAGATTGGATAGTGAACTTACATGACTTGAGACCTACAAAAGAAATCAATAAACACACTAAAGGAACAACAACTAGACAGAATAAATTGATCTAGTCAGTTATATAACAAGTTTTGATGACTTTTATGGAAGCAATTTAGAATTTTAACTTTGAAATCATACTGGTTTTCATGATTCAAAAGTTGGTTTTCTTTTAATATTTCACTGTTGCTATAAAATACTTACACATTTTATGTAAAATAATACTTTGAACTAACAACTTTAAAGAATCAATCACTGGCATTTTCCTACATTACTTTGAAGATATGAACCAAAAACCTGCAGGGTATACTTCAAAAAGGCAGGCTCCTTTAACTCACACTTCAAGCTTTTGGTCAATTGAATTGCTTTTCCAAAAGAGACCTTTAATCAAAGTGATCATGTTGACTTAAAACTGGAAGCTGGAGCAGTTCTCAAGGTATAATCCTCTCTAAAATTTCTGAACAAGATTCCCCCCTCTCTCCCCCATTGTAAATATAGTTATATCTTGGGAATACATCAAATGAGAATGAGGCACGATAAAAGATTATGGTCCTGGTTTTAGCTGGTGTATTTCATTGCTGCTTTGCTGAAAGTGGCAAATCTTTACAGTTTCTGCCACATGAAAATCTGGTGACTTAGGCTGAAAGATTTCTGACACCTAGTCCTTGTACATGGGGCAAAAGCCTTCTGAGAGAGACAGGTGACATCTCAGCCTCAGCAAAGCTGACAGGAGTTTTGCCATTCGCTTCAGTGGTGGCAACCTTCACTCAGGCTTTGGCTCAGTACAATCCATTCACATTCATGAAATACAAGGATGTTCAGTATTAGCTGCAGCAAATGATTATACAGTTTGATGCTCAAGAATTAACAGCAAGCAGGCACATGACTGTTCAATGAGCAGCAAAGGATTTATGGTCTTCTATTTGTAGGAAGATGAAATCATGCCTGTGAGATTTGACGAAAACTCCCTTATCTGGGTGGCTGCAGACGAGCCTATCAAGCATAGCAGTTTCCTAAGCCCCAAAATTTTAGAGCTTTGCGGGGATCTTCCTATTTTCTGGCTGCGACCGACATATCCCAAAGGTAACACTTCTTTTATTTGAAAAGTATGTTATCTCTTCCTTCATCTAAACATCTTCCGTAAATCAGGCTTGCCATGGAGACTTTCACATCTGGGAAATCAGGATCCATTCCTCCCTTGCCCAGCCTGTCTTCCCAAGCCCTTATGGGTTGTTGCCAAGATTGCAGGTTTGGAGTTTATCCACACTTACTAGACATTTTCCATACTTGTATTTCCTCAGACAATTTACATAGCCCAAATGGCTGACTTAATATGAGGTGAAACATTCCCAGAGAGGTCAGCCTCCTTCTACAGAAGTACAAGGCAATGGCTTAAACTAACCCCCAAAACATTTAGGCAGCTGACACCAGGTAGCAGGAACACTATACCTGGCCAAGAGTTGGGGAATATCAAGCTCAAGCTCCTGAGACCACAGCCTGTCCTGTTTAACCATCCCACTTCTCCAGAGGACTTCAGTGGAGTGGACAGATGAGATGCTTTAGCCAGGTATCTGGTGGATGAAGTTTATGAGGTCCTGGGGGCAGTCCCAGGACTCAAAAGTACTCCCATCACCCAGAGCCAAGCTTAGCAAAGGTGTTCAGGAGTCAACAGGGGGATGGCAACTTCTCCAAGTGACTTCCAGGCCTGGGAGGAGAGGAGAAGGCTTGAAAAGACTTACTCCTCCTTGGTCCAATTAATATTAGAACACTCAGAGATGGGGAAAACAAACAGAATCACAGAATCATCTAGGTTGGAAAAGACCTTGAAGATCATCCAGTCCAACCATTAACCTAACACTGACAGTTCCCAACTACACCAGATCCCTCAGCGCTATGTTGACCCAACTCTTAAACACCTCCAGGGATGGGGACTCCACCACCTCCCTGGGCAGCCCATTCCAACGCCCAACAACCCGTTCTGTAAAGAAATGCTTCCTGATATCCAGTCTAAACCTTCCCTGGAGCAACCTGAGGCCATTCCCTCTTGTCCTATTGCTTGTTACTTGGTTAAAGAGACTCATCCCCAGCTCTCTGCAACCTCCTTTCAGGGAGCTGTAGAGGGCGATGAGGTCTCCCCTCAGCCTCCTCTTCTCCAGACTAAACACCCCCAGCTCCCTCAGCCGCTCCTCATACAACCTGTGCTCCAGACCCTGCACCAGCTTCGTTGCCCTTCTCTGGACACGCTCGAGGCATTTAATGTACTTTTTGTAGTGAGGGTCCCAAAACTGAACACAGGAATCGAGGGGCGGCCTCACCAGTGCCAAGGACAGGGGTAAGATCCCTTCCCTGTCCCTGCTGGCCACGCTATTGCTGACACAAGCCAGGATGCCATTGGCCTTCTTGGCCACCTGGGCACACTGCTGGCTCCTGTTCAGCCAAACAAACAAAACCAACCACCACATCCACACACCTGTGAATCCAAACTGCCAATATTTTCCACTTTTTTCATGTCCTTGCATATCCCATTGGGAAACAAAAGAGGAGTATCAAAGCTGTTCAGAAGCTGTTTCCACCAGGTTCACCAGCTGCCCTTGGGAGCAGGGCACCAGTCTGCCACAAAAGCACTTTTAAAAAAAGCAAGATGCATATGACTTGTCTTTCTAGCATTAGCAACTGCTGCTGAGTTAACATCAGTGACCACAGGGTGGGTCGAAAAACCTCAACAAATCTTCTCACAACAGTTTTGCCTCAAGAGGAGGAAGGGGGCCGGGGGCAATCTTACCCCTTTGGACTGGCATTGGCCGCAGATATAACACAGGAAGGCAAGCAGCTCCCATGGGGATGCTCATCAAGTTTGCAACCACACAGTTTCATCTTTCCCTCTGCCCCCTGCCCTCCCCTTTTTTTTAATATTTAAAGAAATCACTGAAATCTTAGATAATGTGTGGATAAATACAAGGACATGCTGAAGATAAGATTATCTTCTCATGATTATTTCTTCAGATAACCAAAGGAGAGAAATGAAGAGAAACAAACGTCAATCAGAATCAAACTTTGATATGGAAGACTTGGAAGCTGCTGCTGAAGAAGTAAACACCAGGTCACCCACTATGCAGCTGACTCAAGAGCTTGATCACCAGTCTAATGAAACCAGGCCAATGGGACAAGAAACTGATCAAACACTTAATCCAGACAACCCATATAATGTAAGTATTTTTACTGTAATCTTTGAGTCTGAGACCGTTGTAGGCAGGTAATATGGTAGGTGTGGGGTTTGTCTTTTTTTTAGCTGCAGTCTTTGCCTGTTCAGCTTTTCACTGAAATTACAGACTTGTAAAACACCTAAGCAGCTCAAAAAAGTCTTCCCTCAGTCCTCTTCTCCCTCCCTCATCCCAGTTTTCATTAGACTTCAGTCTGAAACAAGCACAAGTGCTTGGAGGTGGCAAGATTAAGGCAAATTGATGCCAAGTTGCTTTTCAGGGTTTCCAGGTCCATACGGAAGCAGCACTAGAGAGATCTGACAGGGATAGCACCTTCTGAAAAGAAGCCAAAGCTGGTCTTGATCAGACAGCTGAACCCCATCGCTGATAATGTAAGGAGGAGTCCAGTAGCTAGAAACATACTTTGTCCTCAAATAGAAATTAGTATCAGAAGCGACTACTGCAGAGGAAAGCAGTGGTAGTGTCTGGTTGCAGAGAGATCTGGGTTAGCCCAAATAAATCTGTTTTCTCAGCCTCTTCTCTATCAGAGCAGACAGCCCTAGTCTAGCACGCAATTCACGGAGGAGAACCTGTTTAGAGACAGCAACAGTGGGTGGAGGACAACTCTTACAAAACTTGTTCTCACTCTTCGAGATGAAGCAGCCCACAGAAAGAGCACAGGAGCCGCCCCGCTGCGTCCCAACACCTTTGCCGCGCTGCAGGAAAACTGACTGTACAGTAGGCACCTTCCAGTCTACTGCACCAGCGCCAGACAATTTATACCCACCATTTGGTGCAGCAGGAGTAAGTCATTTTAATACAACACTGTCACAAGATAAATGCCTCCTGCTTTAGAAATAAGTCCCAGCTTTGACTTGACATTTATGCAACAGCAGGAGATCATTATACTGTGACAGCATTCTGCCGAGTTGACATCCCTTAATTAAACTTAAATTAATCACTCCAAATAAAGTGGATCTAAATCGACTCTCTCACGAGGTCAGTAAAACAGCAGCAGCACTGGAATGTAACTTCTCCTCACAGCTAGTAATGTGACCACATCCGTAGAGTCTGAGCTGCCCTGTCTCTGGAGGGCAGTGGCAGAACAACTGCCACAGGTCTGTTCCTTCAGCCACAGGGCCCTAGGGCCAAGCAGAGAATGTCTGGTCTGACATGGCCACCAGACTTCCCTCAGCCTGCAGGGCAGGATTCACCTTCACTAACAGTTATTGCCTGGATGCCTATATCCAAGCTTTCTTCAGAGATCGATTCATTTGATTCAAAAGGACCATTAATTATACTGTAGGTCTTTCCTGCAGGATGAAGTGAATCCTCCCTAGAGCTCTTTCTCTTCACCCACTATGAGTGGAGTCTGGATGATGAGCTCAGGTGTAGAAGTTCACACTGCTGGTATCTGAATTTAAGGATGATGAATCCTGCCCAAGGAAACAACACCCTCCCTGCTCTCAGTGCTGGGAATGGGTCGCTGGGGGCCCAAACAACACTGAGCTGTCACTAATGTCCTGTACAAGCCCAGACAAGAGACGACACCTTTCTGTGCCTCAATTTTTGGCGTGCTGCTAGTTTTCTGAATGAAAAATGGTCAGGTAAAAAGCTAAGTGCTACTCCAACATTTGTTCTTTGACGCTGCTTTTCTTGAAATGACACCAATGGGAAAAGAATAAATGAATTTCAAGAAGCAGAATATCCAGGTTACTTTCCTCCCAGAAAGGAGGAAAGGAATTTTGAAGGGTGAAGGCAGCAGCAAGAGCCTGCTTTCACATATTTTATGCATGCCTCGCTTCATGTAACTCCTTACTGTCAGATACAGAACAGGCAGAATTCTCACTGTCCACAATGCACTTAAGTGTGGCAGATGGGAGAAAAAAAACAGACTGACAGACAAGGCAGAAATATTCAGAAAACTACAGGGTAATAGCTTACTGAATAGTTTCCTGGAAATGCTGTAAAAAGCATTAAAATGCAAAAATTAAAACAAAAACATTAAAAACATAGTAAACACTTCAGATATTGTCATCTACATAAAAGACTCAGATAACTGTCTTGAAATATTTTCCATCACTAATATTTAAAACTTGGGAGTTTACTGCTGCTGGATCTTTTGCAAGGACTGTAAAAGAAAAATAATTAAGTTAGAGCTCCCTGTTGTTTCTTTCCATTTCACATGGGTGACTGAACCAAATCTACACTACTACCAAACAGAGCAAAACTAAAGGGAAAAGAAAAGAAAAAGAAAAAAAAAAGCAAGATGCATGGGTCAGTTAGTGGGAGCTCTGTTATATTCAACAAGACCAAGATTTCAGTTTTTACCCTTTGTAGGGTTAACAGGAACGAGAATGAGAGCACTAGGATGACATTTAATATTTTACATTTCAGCAACTGGAAGGTGAAGGGATGGCTTTTGACCCCATGCTGGATCACCTAGGTGTGTGCTGCATTGAATGCAGACGAAGTTACACACAGTGCCAGAGAATTTGCGAGCCTCTCATGGGCTACTACCCATGGCCTTACAACTACCAGGGCTGCCGTACTGCCTGCCGAATCATCATGCCCTGCAGCTGGTGGGTTGCTCGTATCATGGGTGTTGTGTGAGAAAAAGCAATCAGAGCCTTACAAAATAAGCAGGAATGCGATGATGACAAACTGGCAAAAGACTACAACCAAAGCAGTACTGATCCTGGCTTTTAAAATAAAAGTGTGTGTCACCTCACCAAAAGCAAGGTCAGATATTCTAACTGTAAATAAAAATATTAAGTTAATATTCCATTCGCTTTACAAATGGCAAGGATATACTAGGACTTACTGAATTCAGAAACTAAGACATCCCCAAATAAAGGCAATGTTAAACTTTGCTCACAAACTGGTTTAGCAGTCCAAAAGCTTGCTCAGAAATCCAAATTTAGCTTTTCATAACAAAACCCTTTCTTTCCAAGCTACATGTGAAAATTTACATCCAATTAGGCAAAAAGCTCAACTTGTACACTTGGGAGTACCTTTCATCCATGTAGCTTACTTAAATAAATCACAAGTTAAGTTGCTCCCCATTGCTATTCATACCAAGTTGCCAGGTCATTATGAATGGTTATAAACCAATTACAGCATACCTTTCCCACAAAGCTGCTCCAGGGGACACGGGAAAGTGCACATTGTGCTAAATCGGAAACAAACAGCAGGAAAAGGGGCTGCGGAAGGGAATGTGCGTGGCCACAAAATCAAAACCCTTCGCACATCCCAACATCAAAGAAGCCCCAGCATCAAGAATCTTGTATCCATGATACCACTGTAGTGTCTAACAAGTATCTGCTATCCAGCTACTACAGCAAAAGTATTTACATGCAGTTGCACACCAAAGAGTCTCAAGACCCTTCAGAATCTACAACAGCCACTGTATTTATAAATCCTTGAACTAGACACTTTTGACACAAGATTACAACCCCTCTTTTTTTCACATGGATACTAGCCATTCATGCTACCTCCTTTAGCTTCGCTGAAGCTAACCTCTGTTCCCCGCAAGAGAAACTGCTTACCAGTAAGGAGCAAAAAAAAAATAAAATTGAAAAAGGTTTCTAACCTCACCCTTTTTGCTTCAGCAAGCTCTGCAGTTATTGGAATTGATCCTATTACATATTAAATCTCTAAGAAAGGTACTAAGATGAAACACAAAGATGGAATGACTTAGGATTTCTAGCCTCTGAAAACAAAGACAGCAGTATTGCACTGCCTTCATCCATACTACATGTCTTCAACCCTACCACTGAGTTTATGGAGCCATCTACACTGGCTTTATGTACAGAAAGGTCCAATTTTTCCTAGAGTTCACTTTCTGGAGCATTCATTTTTGTGACCAAACAGCTCTTGAGATGTTGCAAGCCTAGTAATGTTATTAACACTGCGTGACACACAGAAAAGAGGAATTAATTTGACATAATCGTGGCTTAAAGAAAATAAAGACAACCTCATGTGGAATGCTAAACTGCATATCTAAAAAGCAAAGTGTTAAAAAGAGAATAAGACGAGAATAGAATTCAGTATTTTTGTTCTATTGTAGCTTTTTTAATATAAGCTTCACCTTCACTTAATCTGAAGAACAGACTTGCTTTGAAACATTTAAATTAAAAATTTCTTGAAGTGGGATTTCAAGGCCTGTTAAATTTGAGTTTCCGCTTTTAAAAATTAAAATTACCTTGGATCATTATGTTGTTTTATAAGTACATCATTCATATGCTTAGAAAAGTCAGTTTTCCTTTTTTACTGCAGATTAAACAAATACATTAAAAATGGCAGTTGCTTTATGTGTTTTTTTCAATATGGAAAGTGTAACAGTACCTTTACGTACATGTTCAAGAAATGTCTGGAGAGAAAAACAAGGGGATCAGCAAGTGAAACACTGAAGGCAAAGAGAAGGAAATGTGACTGTATATATGAACTAGATCGTTGCTGTCTTTTGCATCTAAGGCCATCTTGAGGCAACCCGTGACCTGCTTATCCCTGTCCCCCCAGTAAAAAAACAAAACCAGTCTCCTTCTGAAGACAGAAAAAAATATCTTCCCACATCTACACATTCTTAACAAAACTAACTATTCCTAAACTACAGGCTTGTATCAGTTGTTTTCTATAGATAGTCACAAAGCACGTAAAATACAAAATAGCATGGATGCTTTAAACTGTCACATGCAGCATGTGCACTTTGAGAACTCTTCTGTATGCACCGTGCCAAGAAAGCCCCAGTGATCACAAGAGAAGCAGATACACTACTTACACGGTTTGTGACTAGCACAATTACCAGAACTACAACATTAAGTACAATGCAGAGGGCACAATTCATCCATTTCCAAAAGACAGGCAACTAAATGCCTTCCCCAACTCATGCTTCAAGTAAGCAAATTCATATTTACCTATGTGTCATCTTCAAAGAAAAAAAAAAGTAAAGATCTCTTGCTGTGGCAAGGTTGGTAAGTCTTTTAAGTGCAACATCTAATTTTGAAGGAAACATTCTGAGGTGGCACAGGAATGACAATAAAATCAATGAAAAGATGTAACAAAATTCCCTGCAGTGGTGGCTCTGACTACAGTTCTAACTATCCACAGTGATCCTATTCACCACTGTACATTATTTGCCACCAATGTTGAAGACAGGTTTTCCACTGCCACCACAAAAATAATACCTTGCATACTAAAGTGATTATGACATGTCTGCATTTAGGGGGTTAGGGAGAGGGGATGTTCCTGAATATGACCCTGCACTAGCAGAAACCAGTTCAAAACCTTCCTTTGGGCAAAGTTTATGGAAGGAGGAAAGAAAAAGAGATGAGCTGGTTTCCCACCACAGGTGAGTGGATGTTAGTCAGAGCACTGTAATTCTACTATCCTTGAAACTTAATTACCCATGTCATTGTGTACTAGGAGAAATAGGATGGTAGGGCAGATTAAAGCAGAAAAAGGGGATAAATTCTCTGGTGGAGAAGAGAAGGAAAACAGGGAACAAAGCCATAGGGTTAAAAAGACTGAAAGCCAGTGATGGGAAGGCAGCCATCATCTCTTTTCTGCAACTACAGACCACTTTCTCCACACTTATAAGAAATGAACCCAAGTATCTTCCTTTGTCCTTTTTAATATGAGAATCATCCTCCACTTGTACCTGCACTGAGGAAGTAAGAAGCTGGGAAGCGTGGAAGTGGGGGAATCTGTCTTCTGCCTCCCATGTAACACTACAGCAGCACAAATAAATTTCAGTAAAGTTTCAGTGAAGAACAAACTAATCACTTCTTCCATGCAGTGGGGAAAAAAAAAATGTAGAGAAGCATAAAACTACAGTTGGCAAAGAACAGATTGTAGACTGGCATGGCACATTGTGGGGACAGAATCTCTGTTCAGGAAGGGCAAGAGTTAGACTGAACCAGGAGCACCACCATCTTCTGCTCTGAGAGGCTCAACTGATCTTTTACAAACACGGCACATATATCAAAGATGAGAGAGGCAGCCCTAAGCTAGAACTGACAGGCATTTTCTATGACTCTCAGAACAGCAGCAGAGAGTAATCCCATCTGTGGTATTAATGGGAAAGCTACTGCTACCTCTTGCTGTCCCATTTCCTGTTGCAACAGTACTACTAATCACAGCACTGAGGTGAAACTGCCTGGGTCTTCTAGACAGTACTATCTACAGATGACCAAAAGGCTTGGGAAAAAAAATGACCTCATGAGAAGTTTTAACACAATTGAATTTTACATCATCCACTCTGTCCCTGCAGGTTCTCTGTCTCTGGCCAACTCACTGCCAGCTCTGAAACAAATTCCACTCACCCTCTCCAGTCCCTTTGTCACTGGTACCCTTCACAGCCTCTACTCAATCTCCAAGTTCCCTGATATCTTCCTCTTGATCTTGAGCTTCTGGAACCATTCTGTGCGCGTGTTTTGTCAATAACAAAAAGTATACTGTTCACAAAGTTCACAAATCACCTTCCACCCAGCTTTACAGGGAAATTTTACCTACTGCTTTAATCCAACCCTCTCCCTTCAGTAAAACCCCAACACCACCATCATCCCCACCCCCATTAAGGCAACAAGAGCTGCCCTTATTGGTTCACCTAAATTCTAAGGTGAAACACATCCACATTATCTGTCTGTGCTCAGAAACATGCTGGAATTATGTTCAGACCTGCAAACTTAGCTTACAGGATTGAGATGGACAGGGAGGTCTACCACTTGATTGCTACAAGTTTTAGCCTGAAGCTAAAGCATTATATTTGCATTACATATGCCTCAAGAGTACATAAGTAGCAATGCATTTTATTTCACTTTTTGCCTTAAGCTAAGTGAACTGAATCCCAAAGCAGTGAAACAGTACCCACTTAATACAAGAATGTATTGTCCTTATCTGACGAAATACTCCCATAGTCTTTCTGTAAGTGAAAGTAGACAGAGGAACCCCTACTGTGTTCTCTTCAATAAGTAAGAACAACTTGATTGGCAGAAAACATCCTTAAATTACTTTTTCATTTCTATTTAAGAGATTTTTATCTAGGCTTTTCCCATAGCAAGTCTTTGCTAAGCACTGTTAAGTGCTCTGAATGACATTTATAAAGCAAGGCTGGCTGGGAGACAAGAACCCAATTCTGTGACAAAGTGAAGCACTCGGACATTTGTCTTTTTTCTACATTAGAAAGGAAGAAATCCCTTTCAGAGCATAAATAAAAAGCAGCACAGCATTTATTCAGGAGAATTGAGCTCAAGTCCTGGTTCCAAATCAAGTCAACTTCAACGTTAGCATCCCATATGGATGGCAAATGCTCTAGATATTGAGCAACTAGGTACTCAGAATTCTCTGAGGGCAAGAAATTCCCCACTTAATCTAACAAATCTTCACTGAAATATGCCACAAGTATATCCTTTTAGAAACTCTTCCAAGAAGCGGACATTGCTCAGAAAGACTCAAAAGAGGCGAGGCACACACAAAACCCTTCCTAAATTCAATCCATCTCCCTTCATCATATTCAAAGACCAGGATAATACTCTGTTCTGAAGATCATCAAATTTGAGCTTTGGAAAGCATGAATCAATTCTGAAGCTAAAAGTGATTCAAGAATAAATCACTGCCCAGCTTGCACCACTGGGTAACTATGATCTGAGCACATAAAGAAACTGCAGTTACATCAAGACTGTAGTCATAGTCTACAGCTGCCCAGTATGACAATCTGAAGTTCATCATTACGGCACACATCCAAAACCAAGCTTTTTTAGATTGGTGAGATTTTAAAAACTTGGTATCTACCTACTACGTAGGTATAGTAACAACAGTGAGAAAAAAAATCACTGCATGTTTCCACCATCACTGCAAAACCTAGATTCCTAGTTGTCCTGGTTTGAGTGAGTGGTGGGGGTCTTTCTGGTAGCATGGGAGGGGATTACAGTTGTGGCCCCTGTGAGAAACTTCTCGAAGCTCCTCCGGCTCCAAGTCAGACCTGCCTTAGCACCAAGGCCGGGACAATTAGCTGCGCCTCTGTGATAACTTATTTAAGAAGGGGAACCTGGGGGAAGTTGCGAGAAGTTGCAAGCACATCTGTGCGAACATCAAGGTGAGTGGGAGAAGGGGAAGGAAGGGGAAGAGGTGCGCTGGAGCAGACACTCCCCTGTATCCTGCGGTGAGACAGCAGGGCCGCCCCCTGCCACCCATGGAGGTGTGTGGGGGAGCAGACACCGGTTTGCGGCCTGTGGGGGGCCCCACACCGAGCAAGTGCCTGCACCCTAAGAAGGCCGGGACCCTGTGGGAAGAAGCTCCCACCGTTGCAGTTCTGCACTGGGAGGATTGCAGCATGCGGGGGCGACCCACACGCCCGTGGGAGCGACTCATGCGGGAGCTGTCTGTGGAGGGCTGTCTCCTGGGAGAGGGCGACTGCGCTGGAACAGGGGAGGAACGCCAGAAGCTCCCCCCACCCCGAGGTGGAAGAAGTGGCAGGCCTGAGCGCACCCCCACTCCCTGCCCCCCGCGCCGCTGCAGAGGGGGAGGTAGAGCTATCAGGAGCAAAGCTGAGCCCAGGAAGAAGGGAGGGGTGCGGGGAAGGTGTTCTCAGGATGTGGTAATGCTTCTCACGGTCCTGCTCTGTCTGTTACGTGCTGTTGATGTTAGTGCCTCTATTAAATTTTATGTTCTTTTTCTCCTGTACCTTAAAGGAGGTAGTGATCCCTCCTTGTCCTTATCTCAAGTTCCTGAGGCTCTTGCTTCCCTCCTTCTCAGCACTGGAGGGGAAGAGCAGTGTGAGCAGTGTCTTTGCTTATTTTCCCCTTCTCAGTGCTGAGGGGAAGGGTGGAATGAACGGCTGTCATACTCAATTGCCCTCTGAGCTCAAACCATGACACTAGTCCTCAAGGGGAACAGAATACAACCTTTCTTCTACCTCCTTACTTCTTAATCATCTTTTACATACATTTATTACTGTAACAGCTGCAGACTTCACTTGTCCTACTAAAACACCTGTTCTAATAGCCTTTATATTTTACCAAGTTCATGCAGTTCTCACTGTAGTAAAATAACATAATCAAATAAAAAAACCCAGGCAGAATAACAAACAATCTGGAAACACCTACAAAATTAGGAATACAAGGAAAAGTAGCAAACTTAAAGCAGCACCCAATGGTTAGCAAGGAATCAAGTGGCCTTCAGGGAGCTGCCAATATTTGCAATTCATGGTGTTTTCTAGAATCTTAGAATATTTAGGTATCTGAATTCCCAAGAGACACTGGCACATGGACTAGGCATATTTATCATAACTTTGTAAGTTCATCTCCTTCACAGAATCACAGAACAGATGATGTTGGAAGGAACCTCTGGAGGTCACCTTATCCAACCCCCTGCTCAAGCAGGGCCACCTAGAGCCAAGTGGCTTTTGCGCATCTATATACTTGTATTCAAGCATAGACAGTATTTCTTACTTCCCTCCGTTCTTTTTCTTTAAATACCATTACTTACAATTTGATCATGATGGAAAAGTTGCACTGATGGAAGCAATTAAGGACACATGGGCTGTCTAAAATATAAACAGTTTCCAATATATTGAAATAACAGAAGTTAAAGCAACTGCTTGCTATCTTTGATTTCAGGCAATTGCAATAGGTCCTTCTTTCTGAATACAGAAGGCAGACAGAGGACCAACTTTTCTGTAGAAATTTCCAGCCACAACTGACTTTTTCCCTCCCATCACATACAACTGATACAACTGCAAATTCAACCTATCTCCCAAGTGGAAGAACTCCAAAAGTGGGAATTTTTTGTTGGCATCAAGAATAGCAATCTCATCCTCTTCAGTGAATGAACATTTCTCTCCTATAAAAGCCAGCTTTTTTTTTAAAGCAGTGTATTCACATCCTTACCTATATGCTTTAACTGATTCCTCCACCAAAAACCAAGATTACTACAAATGAAATGAAGCCGCTTCCGTGTAGAAAAAAAGTTATATTTACAGTTTTATTTAGCAGATTTAAAGAGCAAACAATTTAACACTGTTGTTAAAAAGTGTTTTTAACCAAAGTTGCCAATATCTAATAAGTTACTGAACAGTAATACTGGGTGTAAGGCAATAATCCTGACCAGTCATTAGAGATCAACCTATCCCCAAAGAGCAGAGCTGATAAAGGTGGTAGGAAATTTAGACTGATTGACTCAATTTCCAAAAATTACACAGATGATGAAAATAGGGTTCCACTCTTGAGTATATCTTTAACATCTGCGAATGAAGGAATTTCTAAAGCACGCAAAATGTAAAGACAATTCCTGTTTCCAATGGAACATTCAGTGCTTTGAATCCAAGAATGGTATGTCCATACACAGTGGTCAGTACATGACTATGGCAACACACAGATGATAAAAGATTAAAAATTTGATTAGAACTTTTTCCATTCCATGTCATCAGGAGGATTTACTTCTACCTTCCTTTTACCAACATCAGACCAGTTGGTGCTCAGAACTGTGCCTCCAGACTCCATCTGCAATATGAGAGAAAGGTTGTTTAGTTTGCTAGAAGAATTTTAGTCATATAAAAGTCACATTTTCTACAGCAGATTAACAAATTCTAAAGAAATGTGAAGAATTTGAGATTCATGTAGTAGCAATTACACAGGAATTCTCTGGACAAAGCCATCATTCCATTATTTTCAGCCCCAAAGTACTTTTATCAGTACTAGACACAATGAGATGTTACTTCATTAATGTAGGGAGAGGCACACGAAAGATCTTGCGACATATGGGAAGAACAGGGAGGGGACCAAAGATCTTGCAATGTATGGGAAGAATAGAGGCGCTCGGAAGATCTCGCGATGTATGGAAAGAACAGGGAACTAAAGGTCCCACGATGTACGGAAAGGTGTATATAAAGCAACTGTGCAGTTAATAAATCGAGCAAGTAGCAACCACCACATTGGTGTCTGTGCTTTTGTTCCCACAAAGGCCTTAACCTCCTGCAAGGGTTTGCTGTGATCTGAGCGCCACATGTCTGTGGACTGGCAGGTAGAAAAAGACAGCTAACACCTCTACCTCAACACATTAACAAGAAGCTATTTGAAGGGTTAGTCACATTTTTGCCTATGAGGGCTACAAACAAAAGGAACTAGATACAAACAAGAGGAATTTGATGCTTTCACCCATGGCAAGTCTGCAAGCTCTATATGAGCCCAAACCTGTATTTCCTTTGATAACACTGGTTGAAACAAAGAGACCAGTGACAAAGCACAACCTTGGACTTACAAGAGTCACATTCATTAGTATACAACATTGTTGCTTTCAACAAGATTTGTTATACCAGTATCCCCAAAAGAACCAACATCATTCATTACAGAATCAAGGTTTTGGTATCTAGAGGCTTCCCAATTCATGTGAAGTTTACTAAATTGTGTCAGCATGCAAATGTTACACATTTCTTCAGAGAAAAAGAATTAAGACTACTTACAAATGATTTGTTCATGGCACGTTTCACTTCATCTGTACCATCTGAATAAATTTGCTGGAAGAGTTTATTTAAAGCAGCATCTCCTTCTAACTTCTCATTCTTCTCCTCTTCTTTGATTTCAACTACCAGTTTGTCCCAGTTCCTTGTATAGTGAGAGGATGACGGATATAAGTGCTGGGTATCTGAAAAGAGAAGTGTTAAGTTAACTAAGCATTTTCTCACGACTTTTAAAGCAGCAGAGAACTCATAGACACGTATGTATCTGATGAATCAGACATAACAACGGAATATAAATCTGAAAATGCAAATGGATTCCTCCTCACCAATATAAGCATTGCAGTAACAAAAATAAACTAAGAAATGCTACAGACTACATTCAGCAGCTGCAGAAGTTTACTTTTAAGTAAACAGTTACATAATTTAGCTATCCAACAATAAAATGCTGGACAACAGCAACATAGATAATTAAGTCGAAACAAGGCAGGAGATACTGGCTTACAGTAAGAACAAAAAGAACCAGCAGCCTAGAGCCATAAGAAAAATCTGAGCTAAATTTCAAAAAAATAAATCAGTAAATCAGAAAATTCTAATTCTCTCAAAGACAGATTGTTAATCTGTCTTGAAACACTGCAGAAGTATTACTTTCCAAGAGAGATGGAATACTTAAGTAAATAATAATTATTTAAGCAACAACAGAGGCATGACAATGCCTAGAACTGCAAAACGGTGACCAAAACAGATAGCCAAACAGCTAAGCCCAGAGGAATTAATGACAAGCATGTGTCCTTAGCATCAGACTAATGGAAGTTATGACTAAATTTAATACCTAAGTTTTATAATGCCCTGCAGACTTTTTCTGTCAGTAAATCAAGACTGTTAGGATCTTCATTGTAAATATGAAGCTGTGTTTTTATTAACAATATTTAACACAAAATATATCATTAATAACTGCAAGTAACTTAATACAAATAAACCATTTAACACTTAATAGTTCAGAGAACAAACCTGGTGTAAATTGCTTTAACTTAGGAGAATCTCCCTGGCCCTCCAGCTTCTCCCATCTTACGGCTTCTGGCTTCTTCATTTTTATCTCAACCTACAAAACACAAGACAAAGAACAAATTACTCCAGATGGCAAACAGTTCTGCCAAATAGTTTCAAAGTTGCTGGATCCTGTAGCAGTAAGAAAATAAATACATTTGGTTTTGGAAACAGTGTCTCTAATATGAAGCCTACACTTTAGCAAAATCTACCTACCTTACAAGACGAAGTTATGTGACTTCAAGAAACATGTCAACTAAACTCTTATGTGGCTGCATAGCCCTTTTATGAGACTTTTACCCTTCTGTTTAGTACCACTGAACTCTCACTCTCTTTTGCTTACTATTCACTTGATTCTTTTTGTAAATTATGACAACTCAAAAGTAACAACTAGTCTCCATGTCTCTATACTGCCAGGCACCAAGGTATTATCTTTCAAGCATCCTGTAACTAAACAGCATTTTTGAAGGGCTACAAAATCCAACTTTATCTAGGTTTACCTTTCATCCACCAAAAAGTTTCATCATATTTATTGTGCAGTGCACAAACCAGTGAAACACCCTGTGACTACACAGATCTCCCCACTGGAGAAATTCAGCAGCTCTATTTATTTGGTTCAATGAACAAACACTTCTTTAGAGAAAACTGTCTAGTATCCATTGACAAAACTGGCAATAAAAAACGGATATAGTTGTAGTTATTATGGGAGAAACAAAATTAAGTGAAGTATGTCATGCCCTACTCACAACTACACATAATTCCTTTAGATGACCATATTGAAATGTTTCTATGTAATTAACCTTGTCTTTTGGTTACAGAGTTACAAAGTTGAAAAACAATGTCTGCAAAACAAGGACTGTCACTTCAAATGACAAATTCACTTAAAAAAATGTCACAAAGTTCATATGATGCTATTAATTAACTGAAATCAGTGCTTGCCTAAACTTCATCAGTTCCTTATTTGTGAACGGAGAAGTGAGTTCTTAGTTCTACCTAAAGCCACTATAACCTAGGGATCCCTGCAGACCCACAAACAAAGGCACCACTGTGAAAGCTAACCCTAGAGATCCTAACAGCAAGCTCCTTGCACAGCACCATGTTGATCTGAAAATTGAACTTTATTTAATCCATTCTTCAAATCAGTCACTGGTAAGTAAAAGACTGAGATACCTTATAAAAATAAAGAAACGAGCTCATTTAAGTTTAAAGCTTCCATGTTTGCAATCATGCTGCATTTCAAGAATCAAAATATTCAATTATGATTGCTTCTTTTTCTTTTTTTCCCTGGGGAAGCTACTATTTCCCTAGACAAGTTTAACTACTTATTTTCCGTCACGAACTTTACTGAGAACCACAAAAAGTCTAAGACATGAGGCATGGGATTCTCTTCAAGGCAGGAAAGAGTTTCAGTAATTAAGTCCAACACCCACATGTATTTGACTTCCCACTCCCTATGTCTGTTGGACTTCCAATGTTTTTAAGCAACTTTACAAGTCACAAATTAAGCATCAGAGTATCAGTTTTTAAAACAGTGGAACTCACAACCAAAAATAATAAAATAAAATTAAAATATTGTTTTACTCTAGTTGCTCAACCTACTGTCCCTAAAGAGGGCCTGTATTACAGAGTTTAACATTGCAATCTGTAAGAACACAGAGATTTCTGCTGAAACTATGCAGAAGCACCATTCAGACTGTGCCAATAATTAGTCTAAAGTAAAACAAAAGTCAGCAAAGCTTCCTCCACTGGACTCTTGGAAACTACAACCTTAAAGTTCTGCTTTTAACAACTACACTCATAAACCTAATACTCTGCGATCAGATTAAGGAAGCCAAATATATTTGTGTATCTGCACATAAGACCAACAAGTAGTTCTGTAAGTGTCAGAACTAGCAGGGTTTTTTTTTTTCCAATGCATTTTTATCTCATGAGTCAAATATTTAAGTTAATTAACCACTTACAAAGGCACTAATTAGTTACAAGTGAAACGTGAGTATTAATTTAAACAACTTGTCTCTCCTCTGCTTATTTTCTTATATAACTCTCCCAAACCTGAGAAAACTGTATTATCAATTCAGTTGCACATTTAAGTTGTGGTGTTAGCTTTTAAGATTTTATGCTCTGCTTACTAGTACGTCCCCCCCCATGAAAAAAAAAAAAAAAAAAAAAATATTTGCTTGATACTGAGACTGCTCAACCCCATACCTCTTCAATTCCTCTTCTGTTTGTTTCTTCCTATGTTATCTCTTACCCTTACACTTCAGGCTTTCTATCAGTATCTTCCAGTATCTCAAATATAGACTATTTCATCCACACCAAGAATGACCTCTAATGCAAAATAATACTTGCTGTGAGCTACTAAATATGGACTGTTTTCAGAATACAATCCTCCCCAGAGAACCCTTATAAAGACTTTTGGCTATTCATCAGAGTGCTCTGTCCATACATAAGAAGAAAGAAAGAAAGGAAGATCTTTACTTTTGCTGCTCCAGTAATCCCCCTCTCCTTTTTTTTTTTTATCTGCTAGTTCTTACATCTCCCTCTCTGAAACTGTCCCTAAGCCAGTACTACATGACAAACATCCCAAAGAAAAATGAAATGGTACAAACTAATTCCTAGTATAAGATGCAGATTTCTTAAACCTAAACCATTTCAACCCTGCCAAGCTAGAAGTACAGACAGCTGAAGAACTGAGACAGAATGTATTTATGACATGACTAAACCTCTACCCCATCTACTCCACCCACTTCAACTGAAGTTACTCATTAGGCAAAGTGGCAGGCAGGAGCAAAACTAGGGAAATCATTAGCTTCATACCATTATACAACCACATTTTCCAAAAACATAAAGCTATAAAATTCTGCTTGTGGAGGCGCATATTTCTTCAACTTGAGAGCTTTATTTGATCTAAGGAGAAACAACTCTGACATTCTCAAATCATGCGCACAAACGGCAATAAACACATTTTAATGAATGTTTTAAAGCAGATACTGATAGCTATCACACAGAAAAGTAACATATCAGATATGACTTAAGTGTCCATACTAACACAAGTACTGTTAGCTTTTTCCTCTCCTTTGAAAAAACTTCAGTACTCAGGCAAGAGGAATACATCAACCCTTCACCAACTACTTTGATTTAACATTTATATTTCATAAAACATATGCCTGTGTGCCTCGTGCCAACTTTAGAACAAAAGACAGGAAAATATCATTGCAAATTAAATGCTTTGCATGCCACTTAAGGACAAGCCTAATTCCTCAGCCTCTCCTTGTAGCTCATGCCGTGCAGCCACCTGACTATCTCAGCCCTCCACTAGGACTTGCTCCACTACATTTGTGACTTTCTTGCATTGGGACGCCCAAAACTGGACACAGGACTCCAGATGTATGAAAAGTTCCAATGCAGAAATAATCTACTTTCTGTTGTAATTTTTAAGTTCCTGGTGTTTGAGGTTCAAAGTGAGCAAAGCAAAAAGGAAAAGAAACATGGAATTTTGATTAATTCATGCACTACTTGTTTGAAGTACTATCTTGAGAGAAACCTACCCCTCTGAGAAGAGGGTCAAATGGGGGATTAATCGTTTAGAAGAAACCTCACCCTCAGTGAAAAGGATACAGAGAAGTTTCTACTCACAGAATTTTCTAGTAATTCATTTTTTAAAATCTATCAGAGATTTAGACAAGTTATTTTGCAGGTTAATCCAAGCACTAGCTATCAAAAAAGATGCCACAGAGTTAGCCTGAGGAGCTGTTCTAAACTATTTCATTGGTAGTATAAGAACATGAAAACCCTTTAAGATGACTGGCATAAAACAGCATTTAATCTAGTTTTAAGAAATAATTTCTCCCATTAGCTACAGATAAACACAATGCTAGTTAGCCAACACTAATTTTCCATGTAAAATCTTACTGTTAAAAAGCCCAAACCTCTGATTAACTAGATTTCACTTGAAATTATATTCTGGGACAGACATTGCCAGTTTAAATGAGAAACATCAGAAGGGAAAGAATTTTTATCTTCCTCTCTAAAAGAAGATTCTGGTGTACACTGCCAAGTTACAAGACTTTTTTTTCTAACTTCTACTGTGTTTTATATCTTACAGTCCATGCTAAGGGAAAGTTCGCTTGCCACTGGCAAATTTGTGTCAAGCTCTGATCAGAAGGATGAAGGAAATCAGAACTGGCAAAGCTTAAGAAGTAGTTCAGCCATTAGTTTCAAAATGCATCCAAAAATACCCTTTTAAATTCTGATGTTTTGTTATATCAAACACACAAAAATGAAAATTCAGGGTTTCCAATCAACTACTTCGTTATTTACTGAACTACTGACTGTCTTATCCAAGTTGTTAAGTGTTTAGAGCAGTCATTTCGCAATAATCTCATATATTTTGTTATCTAAGGACAGGACAAAATAGCACTATCTTCTAAAAATGACCTATTCAAACTTATCTCTAAGATCATATGCATATACAGTTTTGTATCTTAGTTATTCAAAGACCTTTTACACATTGCTTATATCCTGAATTCCAAGATCTTCGGTCCATAGCTTTAAACAAAATATACTGAGATGAAAATAAATCTACAGTGTTATCACAAATAAACAATAATTAAGAAAAATATTCTGTAGCAAATATACTGCAACAGAAGGGATGTTGCATACACCTTTCAGTTTCTTTGCCAACTACTATGGAGAACTGAGCGCAAAAAGGTCAAAATTTCCACCTCAGTGATACTGCATAGCAACCACTTGTTAGAATTTTGAATTTTAGAGGAAGAACTGGCAATGCAGATTGTTTAGGTATCCTAAAGCTCTTTGTCACTGCATCTTCAGTGTAAACCTTTGCTATTCCAATAGTTTTTAAATCTACCTTCTCTCAAGGAAGAGAAAAACCCTTATGCATAGTTTTCCTTTATGTACTTATATAAAGCATGGGCACTGACTTACGTGGTTGCTTAAAATATAGTTCTCAGAGTATTAACAAGTTTAAATCTGCCCCACACCCATCTGTGTTCATAAAGAAGAAAAAAAATATCAAACTTATTTTGAGCCAAGTAAATATGCCAATCATTGGGAAGGTTTCTTTATGGTCTAGCCAGGAAATTGCTCCAACTAGCCCTGCTTAAGAGACACAAGGAATTTCAGAAAAGTATTCAACTCAAGTATCTTAAGTATCAGTTTATAATTTACAGAAAACACTCAAGAATATATATGGGAGATATGAATCTGCATGAAAGCCTCACAGAGAAAACAGATACATAAGAGCAGGGAAGTCTGTATTCAAGTGCCTGAAAGCTATTTAATGAAAATATCCAAAATGAGAAAGCATCCTTTAAGGATTGGACTGCAATGGTAAGAACCAGCTTCACTTAAAATAAATATGTTCCTCTGTTTATCTATTTGTGTACCTTTGCCTCTGAATAGAGGCTCTCATGACAGTCCAAGAGTGTGTGAAAGTTTCACTCTTTGCCTTTTCCTTTACATTTAGCAACAGGCAATGGCGTGCTTTTCCAGTAAGCTGCACAGAGTATTTCAGAGTTTGCAAGGCAAAATGTTGGTTTGAGGAAAAGAAACATTCCACTGATGCACACTTGGCATGAAGCTGCTGAGAGTGTGCTTCTACCTCAAACATCTCTATTAAGTAACAAACGTCAATTGTAAAAGAGGCTGAGGATTTCTAACACCTCCCCGTTTGCAGCACAACTTTGATCTCTAATTAAAGGACAGTTCTGGGGTAAAGAAACCCCTTTTTCACCACTTTTTCAAATGTCTCTAAATTGCTACAAGTCATTACTTGCAAAAAGCCCAAGCCACTACAAACCAAAAACTCAGTAATTGTCCCCAGATTATTTGTAGATGCAAGAACAGAGGGGAAGAAAAAGAGGAAGCACTAGCCTGTTTGCTTCAAGTCCATAAACGTATGTGCTAAAAGCACATACTCATCCTCACTCTCTCCCTTCCAGGTCTAAGGAGAAGAAAACCCTGAGCATAACCTAGACCACAATAAAAGACCTAGAGAAACTGCTCACATTAAACAAGTTTCCAACAGAACATGGTAGAATATTCCCTTGGAATTCCAAGTACACTGACTGATAGACTGAACAGAAGACGGAAAGGAAAGCAAGGCTGACTACACAAAGAGAACTGTTTCAGAACATTAGAAAACCTTACACTGTTTATGCATTTCTACTTTCCTGACAGATTTTCTGGACAGCCATAGACCTGCTGGTTTTATGTTGAACATATTTAGTCACTAATTTTAAGGTTTTAGGCCTTTTTCCTTTTTTTGAAGGGAGCACAGTAACATTATGCACACTGAGCTACCAGATAACTGCACACAGGCAACTTGCAAAGAGCAAACTTGGTCCAGCCTTTACATTTTGGCTCCCTCTTCTGGAAAGAAGTAAAAGAGCAAGTAGTACCACTAAAGGGTGCCTTCCTCTTGTTAAATGCTGAATGTAACGTGCAATTTGCAGTGTTTCACCTGACACGTGGACACAAGTGAAGATGACCACTAAAATACACAAAATCCTGCCTATTGTGTACAAAGTCATGCTACATATAAAGACCAGATCAACTTCCATTTGTAAGACACAAACCTCAAATTCATGCAGTGCTTTTTGGAGCTGCTGTTATTTTTTACTTAACCAGATTACTACAGACACCTTTGGCAGATGAGGACATCAACATCAACTGGTCTAGCTATGATCTACCAATTATGATGTTCATGTACAAGAAAAAAATACTATGCATATATAGCAATTTACTCAAGAGAAGGACTCAATACGGTTGTGTTCAGCATTTTCTCACGTGAACATTAAGCTGAGACCTCAGATGAACAGAGTTGTATGCTGAACACCACTGGGTAATTCTAAATAACTCGTGACTAAATGTGAACAGAAACCATAATCAATTCAAAGATGAATTTGAAAGTAGTGATATCTATTAAATAGCAAATAAACTTTTGAATCAAGTAAAAAAAATAGTTCCAAGCACGGCAGTAATACATACAGCCACCATTAAGTCAGTCTGTATCAGCTGTAAGACCGCTGACAATTAGAGAATATACAATACTAGAACACAGAGAGAGATTAAGATTTTATCTCAAAACTGGAGTTGACCCACACATTATGCTGTTTTTGAGTCAGCGTCAAGTGTTTTACCTCTTCTAGCTCACAGCTTGAAGTCAGAATTCTGCAGATTACGAACATTAATTTACTTTTGCTCATACAGAAACCATTCAGACACCTCCAGACATCTATATATGCTACCTCTGTACCATTTGCTAGTTCTGCTCTTCTCTACAGACTTTGTATCTCAGAGCTAGACACAGCAGGGATTTATTGAAAGGTATAATTTCTATTTCATTGCTAGGAAAGAAACAATTCTTAAGGTATCAATTGCATTTTGCACCAGTTAACACTGCCTGAAAGAACCAGTCCCAGAGTCTGTAAATACTGATGCTCTTTGCAGTTATTCTAGAATCTGTAATTCTGCAAATACAATTAAGGATATTTTTTCCTCCTAAAATTGCATCTGTTTTCTTTCACATTTGTCAAGTGATGCTGAATTTCAAGCAGTATTGAGAACTCCCTCTCCAGTTTCTCTAAGTTACCAAAACATGAAGGATTGTTCTACTATCTGTTGTTTCATCTTCTAGCCATTACATTTTAGTTTTATGAAGTTCATGGGAAACACGAACCATCCACTACATAACCTGCCCATACATTCTACGCTGTTTCCTCATATTTTTCCTCATGTAATTGGAAAAGAAAGACCAGATGTGTCGCTGCCCAGTGAAGACTGCATGATGCTAACAGCAATGTGGCTCATACATTCAAAGCAGCAATACAAAGTAAAGCAGTGTGAACACATGCAGTTATTCTTATCTGAAACTATTAATCCACAGGAACAGATCTGTTCCTATCCCATGAAAATGCAATTTCTTTATGAGTGTATAGTAAGAAGCTCAGATAATTGGGAAGACAATGAGATGATGTCTTTCTTTCCAAGTTCTTGCAAAAGGACGTCATGTAAGGGGTAAAGAGTAACTTGTAAAGGGTTTGAAAAGTTCTAAGACAGCTTATTCAAAGTAATAACTGCATATTTTCCATACCACTCGTAAGAGCAAAGTACATACACGAAACATCTAAAAAGAACTCTGAATTTCTAGTCTTCAAACACTAAGGCTGCACCATTCCCTTAAAGCACTTGGTGCTTTTCAAAGTAAAATATTCTAAGCCTTTAAAGAATTCTTTGCATGCTTAAAGTAGACTTGCCTTTAATTTTTTTTTTCTTCAGCCAGACTCCATCTGCTGGTCAGAACCGGAATTAGCTTGGGGCATCGTTTAAATTGTATTCCTTCACTATGCCTTTACAGATATCCCTATACTATTCGTTTCCACAAAAGGAAGAACATGTTGAAGCACTGACTCTACCGTTAGAAATCCTCCCGTGTTCTCTCTTATCCCGATGTGTCTCAAAAATATTCTTTCACAATTATATAGGAACAGTAACATTTGAAAATAAATGCAAAATATTTACAATTCAGACACTGCCTGAACATAACTAAAGTTTTCACACCCCTTCATAAACCTCAGTCTAAACCAGACTCTAGACTGCTAGAGATTATTTCAGATATTAACCCAGGCTAGAGATGGTAGCATAAAAAACAAAGTCACGTTCATTTCAACAGCACTCAGTAGTGTGCAGTGCTTCATAAGAGTTAACAGTAAACTTCAAGACAAATGAAAAGTATAACACAAGCTAGATAGAAACATAAAGGAAACAGGACTCACAGTTACTGCTCTTGACAAGGTGCCCATTCCACTCAAATTTATATAAATACTAATGGATGAGCAGATTTTCTACATACTTTGAGCACTCTGATTATCTCCTACATTTTAAGAGCTCACGTGACTCCATCACATAAACCTGCCCAGCCTCCTTAGTGCAAGGAGCGGAAAAATGAGACCAACTTTTCTATGGCAATCCTCTCATGTCATCTTGAAGTTCCTCTTCCCTGAAATGATGCAAGAGCTATTACAGGTATCTTCCTGAGAAGGGAACAGGTGAAACGAAACATAAGAACACAAAGGAGTTTCTGAAAGCTCTGCAGAACCAGTGCTGAAATACAAGGAAAGAATCAACAACACATGCCTGCTTCAGAGATTCAGGCCTGGCTTCAAGGACAAAGCCTATGTCTGCCTGTGAGTGATACCAAAAATATATGCTATGCCAGACCACAGACAGTTTATTACTTTTCTATACCTGTAACGTAGAAGTAACAAAACGCTGAGACAGAAGCATTCTCTCTCACATCATGTGATTTTCAAGTGTCTCCAAGCAAGTACCATTTCCAAGAACAGCGTGGAATACCCTCTCTTGAAAAGCCAAGAACCTTATGGCTAAACTTTACCAGCAAGAAGTCATGGAAGGTTAAAGAATTATTTCAACACTGAAATCTTCAATGTCTGACTTTTACTTCTTCAGCACACAAAGATAACGATGCTTCACAAGGTAATATTGGCTCCTATACCTTTAGTAGAAAGGTGTTCATACTTTCCTAATAACTGAATTTTAAGAGAAATTTAAGACGACACAGTCTTTCTACAGCAACAAGTAAAAGCATCCTCAACATAACTGTCATTTGCACTTCAATAAGTACCATCATATTACTATTTCTGATATTTGCACAAGTTTAGAAAGGCTCCCACTGGTTGAAAGCCACCTTGAAGGAAGAAAAAGCATTTCTATATAAAAAGCAAGATATTACAACTGTTGCAGAGAGACAACAGAGCAGAAATGTGTTCAACATCAGGTACAGTCAACGAAATAATTTACACTTTAACAAGCTTACCTTTGTTGAAAGCACTTTAAACGTACTTTGCTCTGGCACTACAGAATGAAGAAGAACAAGCTTTAAGTTGTAGTCTTCGCCTGATGGAAGTTTCACTGATGCATTCATCTGTTAACAGTTGAAAACACATCTCTGGTCATCTTTGAGAGCCGTTTTCCATTTCCAAGTAAAGGATTGTCATTTGGCACCAAGATTAAGTGATTAAATTAATGACCCTTCACTAGGGCACTTAATGCACCAGGCGTCAGAATTTCAGATGACGCCATTACATTACTGCATTATTGACCAAGGTGTTTCTAAAGTATACTAGAAAATGAACAAGAGATTTCAATTCTTAGACAGCAAGTACTCAAAAAGCCTATTATCATGTCATCCTGATTTGCATTCTTTGGGGAAAGAATTATATGGCAAATAAAATATCAACACATCAATAATGAAACAGGAAAACAGTCTGCAACTTCCCTTCTAATACATGCAAAAGACATGGCAAGTGTTCACACAATTTTAACAGTCTAAAGCAGACAGTCAAGTACTTGTGGTAGTTTACAAAGTATCAACTTAGTTGAGAAAAAGAACCTACATGTTCAATATTCAGAGCTAAATTAACATCATTGGTACCATATATGGCATTACAATAAAGAGATTACTGCACTTTCTTGAAATATATACTCTGCTGCCATTAACAATTTTACTGATGCCAAAAGCAAGGAAAAAACCACCCAGCAGCATTCATTCATTTTCTATAATTATCCTAAAGCAGTATATTAATCATTCATACCTATTTTTAGAACATCTTGGTCTCTGTCCATTCCCACTTCAGATGCATGCATACTCAAACACCTGGAAGTTCAGATCACTTCCTTCCCCAGCCCTCCAAACACACAGGCAGCTGAAAACCAAATGTTCCCTTTGCAGCAGGCACACCACATACTGCTTGTGTATAAATCTCATGGATCCTGCTGTGGCAACAGATCCCAGTTCACTTGATTGGGCACAAAAGCTCAGACGGAAGACCACCTATACATTCTTTCATGCTACTGCAGCAGATAACGTTCACTGTTTTAATTACTACATCTTGGGCAACCTTGGAATGTATACCAATAACCAATATAAATCACCTCTTTGTCCGAGAACTGCACACTGACATCATCCTTCTGCGCATTCTTGATCATTATAGTCACAATTACTTGAGATTCTGTTTGGTACCAGTCATATCTAAAAAAAAACCAAAACAAACAACAACAACAACAACAAAAAACCTGACTGCACTGCAAAGAGGTATAAAGATTATCAAAAGCTGGAACAGTACATTGTGTAGTTTAACAGGGAAGAAAAGACATAAGAAATTACATTTCTCCCCCTTTCTCTAAAAGAGCAGTTGCAGAATTGACAAGATAAGTAGTTAAAGAACAAAGAATCGTTTTAATCAAGAAGCATATAAAAATTCAGTCGCTTTAACCAATTCATAATATAGTTTGCCTTCTATAAATTAAAGGGCACTTTTAAATTCAGGATCTTAAAAGTATCTCAGAAAAATTACCTATACTAGGCATAATGAAGCACTCTGAATCAAGCTCAGCATAACAATTAGAAACAGAAGCCAGAATGCTTACTCCATTCCCCACTCTCCCAGTGGGGCATAATCTCTTGAAGGTACAATTCAGTCTGAACAAAAGTGATGACAATGAGAAACACTTCACTTAGACTGCCATGTTTTTAAAGTTACCTCAAAAGAACTTCTGCAGTCAAAGAACAGTTATATGCCAATTATTTTAATTCTCACAGTAAAGCTAAAGTCAACTTACTTGATCTTTGGTGGCAGAGGTTGCTGCTGCATATTCCAGTTGAAGCATATTCCATTGGAAAGGTTACATCAATGTAAGTGAAAAATATATCATGAAGTACTTCTCAAAGATATAAATCATTTTTCATACAGATTGCTCCCCTTTTCTTGATTTATGTATGAGCATTAACTTACAGGTGAAGCTCTTCATTGTTCCCCTAGCCATTTATGTCAGATTAAGAATTAAAAAGTTTCTATTTACATTAAATATGTTAGTCTGTAACTTAAAATATGTTGGTCAGACATTTTATAAATAGCCGTAAGCTCAGCTTTAGCTCATTTTATTCCTGCATAAGAAGTATACCTCAAAGACATACAGTGGCTATGCTGCTAATCTAAAGTCATGAAGGAAACCTGATCTCGAGGTATAACTTTTAACACAGAAAAACCTTTTAACTGTAAGATTTATCTTTACATACACCCACCATGTTTTCTGTACACTTCCCTCCTCTACCCTATTCTTAAAATGTAAAAAATGGAAGTAACTATGAAAGAGGGAACAGAACATCCAACACAAACTTCCATTTTTTTGGTCTCAAGAAAAAAAAAGGGTGGGCGGGGGAGGGTGTGTGTCAATTTCAACATTTCTTCTGAAGACTTCCAATGAAAAAAGAAAACTGAAAGCTGAACAAAATACAGCAGAAAAAAATCTGTACAAACCACTTGCAAGCTACTGGAAAAAAAAATTACTTTCTAGCATTCACGAGCAAGTTAGTATTGCCATCATAAGCTGGTACTTTGTAAATTAGGCCACAGACTGTAGGCCAGAAAAGTTTACTCCAATGAGTGCACAGTAATTGCCAGATTAGTGTACCATTCCTAAGAGTTTTCAGGGTTCAAATTTTGCAACCTTGGTCTGAAATAACACATTTGGAAGAAAAGTTAAATCCTTTAGAATCACATGCAATAGAAAAGATTATTTTTAAAGCCTGAAAGAGGTAAGAAGCCACTGAAGCCTGAAAGCACGCACTAGGTTAACAAAGAAATTGAAACAGTGAACATATTAAGGAGAACATCTTACCACTTCTGTCTGTGATGCTGCAAAAAGAAAAAGTTGCACTTTCAGAAAAAGACATATTGAACTTAAAGGCATATATTATTCTAGCTTTCTTCAGTTACTCCAGACATTTTGCATTTATTCCAGTCTCAACAGTAGAAAAGTTAAAAACATGTCAGTTCTACCTCTAATATTTTGCTTTTATGACACTCTACTTTTTGATTAGACTTCAGTCGGCAACTTATGCAAAGGAACAACTGTAATATAAAGCATGTTCTGATTAACAGAAGGAATAAACTTTCCATTAGTTTCCCTTGTTTATCAGAAACCTATACAGACTTTTTTAATGAAAGCAGTATCATAGCAAACAAAAATTTTAAAAGGCACTTTCCCACAAGTCTGTACTAGGTCTAGCACCCATCCATAGGAATAGCACAAAGTTCTCATCAAAACTGTATCTTGTGCTAGGCAAACCCAGTTGGGGAATGAGATGGAAATTTAGCAGACCAATTCACTCATATCACATTAAATAGACTGTAATATTTGGATTTAAGCTATAGCTCAGTATCTCCTCTTCTAAATATGTTTTTCCCAAAATATTTCAGATAAAACAGGTTTGAAAAGAACCAAATTTTCCCTTTGTTTCTTTATAAAACATACTGCTAAACAAAGATAAAGATTAATAAAAAAGAGTATTAAGTTGTAATGAAGAAATCAGAGTTGTTGCTTCTCTTTTTTTTTCTGGTATATCAGAGAATTAAGAAAATGGTTCAAAAAAAAGAGGAGAGAGATAAATATTCAGGATAAAACAGGACAACTGAGTTGAACCAAACAAAACACTGCAAAAGTAATTGTGACATTAAAGAAAAATATGTATTATAATCTCTCTCCTTGAGAGGGCAGAGAAAGTTGTCACCCAAGAAAAGTCTTTGAAATTAGGTGATTGGCATGCACAGTCTTATTTCTCAAAAAACCCCAACAAAAACAACCTGGCAAAAACACGTAAGTAAGCAGAAATTTGTTCATTCCTATACATCACAGACGATTTCTCCTCTATTTGGTTTTTAGTCAACAGGATGACATGAACTTGTTCTACTGCCTCATTCACCAGTGTGAAGCACAAAGAGGAGGAACAGTCACAACAAGTGGCGGAAAAAATTGTATCAGTTACTCTGTTAGCTCATTAAAATCCACAGGCATTTTAAGCACCGTGAATGAGTTAACCCCCGGGGATGTCAGTCTGTAGGAAGGTATGAATGTAAACTATACTCATTGACTATCACAGATAAAGACGCCAGAGCAGCGATTAGCACTTAAGGCATTCTCCAGGTGGAATCAGGGAGTAAAATCCCTTAATTTCCACCTCTTTCCGACTTTATATTCCCCAAGACTTGGAAACTTATTGTCATGTTGTTTTTAGAAAGCAAGCTGACACATGCTTCTACAGTTCAAATTAGTTAGCACTTGTGTATGAAAACAAAATTAATTAGATTGTCCGAACTTTAAATAGGTACTCCCCTGTCACAGATAATTATTACATCAAAAACCTAATATTAATGTTCATCTAAAGCTGAAGTATAGAAGCATTCTGGATGTATACTCTGAGAGAAACAAACAGGAAAAAGTGACTTTTTTCCTTTAAAAAAATTATTTTGTTCTAAGTAAGACTTAAACTGTAAATCTTCAAAAAACATGGCACAGCTTCAAAGCACAGGACATATCAAATCCCTTATCAAGTAAATGTTTTTTCTTACCATTTAGTGTTTCTTCACATCTCTTAATCCAAATAGTAAAGGTATCATCTACATCTAGAAGAGATCAAATACAGTAATGTTAAAACTCTTCAAGCACTACATGTACTGCATAAAGAACAAATCCTCACAATTGCCAGCTGGAAGAAATCCATTTCAAACTCACATCAATTTACTAAAAAAGGTATCATTTCCTATGACCTTCTTGTAACCTCTGCGGTTCCAATTAAGCTTTAATTTTTTTGTCCAACTCTATTATTTAACTTTGTTATATTTAATTAACTTCAAATTAATTTGTAGGACAGTAGATTTTGTCTGAACTGACCCAAATACACTATTGCTTTTCAGTCTGCTCAACCCCTGTCTAACTTTTTGGATAGCAAGAAATATAGTTTTACACATTTTTCCTTATTCTTAAAATTACTTTTTCAAACAGTCACACACTTCCTCTCTAGAGAAGTATCAGAAGAGACAGTCTGTTCTGAGGACAACCCAAAGTTGCACAAGTTTTCACAAACACCAAGTATTTTCTCCTGGTGGTTTCACACAAACTTTACAAACACATATACATAGGTGCCAATTCCACACTATGAATCAAAATCACAAAGTTTAGTAAGACCTTGATATTCTAGAAAGCGAGCTCCTCAGAAATTAATTCACCAGAAAATAGTTCAAAAGGTAGCAGTGTAACAGAGTTATCATCTTATTTCAATAAAATTCTCAGAAAAAAATCTCTCACAGTCAGGAAAGTAAAAAAGTGGCAACATTACTGACCAAGGACTAAGAATAGCTGAACTTTTTATCTTTCTACAATACAGAGAGTTCACACTGAGGGAGTTCACGCAACCAACTGTTTAGCAGGAGGCTCAACGAAGCTCAACAAAAGAGTTCCCAGCAGACAGGCATGTAACACCAAATGTCACTCCACTGCAGTTACACAACATATGCACCCAACCCCTTCAAATATAGAATGTACATAAATTTTAAGGTGCACCTTCGGTTTTAAAATTGCTACCCCACTCATCAAGCCATTTCTTCTTCCCTTTTCTTCTGCCATCCTCCCCAGTCATCTTAAAAGTTATCTAAATTTTAAGCTACATAACATTTACGTAATCTCTCATTTGTTGTTAGATAAAAATGCAAATAATAATATGGCTTGTCCTGACTTCAGAATACAATCAGTCACTGACATTGGCTGCTGTATTTTTTTCTATATTCCAGCAAATCCTAGAAAGAAGATACCTATTTTCACATGGAATAAACCAAAATTAACTGTCAGAGGGTTCTGTGGGGGATTGAAAGACTGTGTTCAATGACTAATGTATACTTAAGATATTCAGACAAACTGACTGAAGACTGTCCCCAGAAGTACGTGGGGAAGCGAGGCAAAGGACCCAAGATGCAGCAAGGTAAGTTCTGATTAGATAAGGAAAACTTTACTAAAACAGTGGTCAAACACTGGAGGAGGCTGCCCAAAGAGGCTGTGGAATCCTCAGTTTTGGGGATACTTGGAAATGAACAGTAGAAGGACCTGAGTGAACACAGGCAAATCCAAAGTTAATATTGCTTTTGGCCAGGGTATGGGATTAAATGGGGTCCAGAGCTTCCCTGAAACCTAAATTAATCTATAACTTTAAAATTTAGCACCTGCACCCTAAAAGACTTCCAAGTTCTGCAGACAGAACAAAGTTTATTAATCAGGAATGAAATTAAATGAGGTAGGTTCAGGAGCCTAAGCAAAGAGAAACTGAGTCGTCTCCACTGATCCAGCCTCTGAATTTCAGCAGCATGGTCTATGGTCTATGACAAGATTGCTATGCAATACAAATTTTAAAAGAAAGGTCCAGTGTTGTCTTCATTATCTTCATAGAAGATCCCCCTTACCAACCACTGCCTCTTTCCCTGCATTCCAACTCATTTTATAATCTGAAGAAAAATAATTTTGGTTTTGTGCTGTATAATTGCATTATCCTCCCAAAGAACTTACAAACAACTTCTATTAATAACATTCTAGTTCAGAAAACCTAACTGGCTCTTCACTTACTGAAAATCTACTAGCTCTCAGAACTCAAGCAAAAGTACCTACTAAGACGTTTATTTAAAATGTTGACACATTCCACCTTTACTAAATTGATTAGGTGGTCACAGAAAAAATAAAAAAAAAAAAGAAAAAGAAAATTTTGAGTATAGTTGTCCTAAATCCACATAATGTACTGAAGAGTAACAGATTACACTGCTTTTCAATCTATGGAAATTAATGAATTCCAAAAATCCACATGCATCTAATCTCATGGCTGAGTGAAAAGGAATCTTGCTTCCTAATGTTACTTTATAAAGAAACATTGTACATTCAACAATTCATCATGTCAAGACCTATTTAGATATCCCTGTAGGTGGGTAATGGGAAGCTTGCTGTGGTACCCTGAGCTTGTCAGTCCTACCAGTAATGAGCACAAGTAGGAAGCTCATTGTTGTTAGCATTCCAGATTAAGATTTAAACCAGTCCTGACATCAGCAAGGAACAGAAACATGTACCAGTGTACTTCTGCCCCCTTGCACAGCAAAGAAACCAGCCTTGCCAGCAAAGAATTCCCCACCACAGCAATTCTCTCTGAGGCAGCAACAGTTAAAGTCTTCTCTCTATCACCCGTTTAGCAGTATGTCACAAATTCTCCCTCTGCACTTTGTTCATTTTGCATTAGCTGCATTGAACTGGAAGCTAATTACTTTGCCAAAACATTTATTCTCACAATTGTTTTCACCTGGCATCCATCAATCATTCCACAGAACCACAAAGGCAAATTCTGTTACTGACAAACTCCTACAAATTAGGTAAAATATGGAAGAGAATCAACAACAACAACAAAAAAAATCTGTATTATTAAGAAGGCCTCCAGGAGACTCCTAATCTCACAGCAGGTCATAAAATTTTGTAATGAGATATGAGAAGCACAGCAGAAGCTATCTTCAGATGAAAGTGTAATCAGGAAGGACTGGGAAGCTTCAGAAACACTTGAGTAAGCAGCAAAACAATGGCAAATTAAATTCAAACAGGTAGAAGTTAAGCAATTCAACACAGGCAAACGTGCTGTATTTCAGGGATTCTGAATTAGCCAAGAGGATCCTGGTATTCACTGACTTATCTAAAAGATATCTGCATCTCTGTGTGCTGTTGCACCCTACAACATAACTAGGATGTGAGGTTAAACGGAATGAAAAAAAGTGATGCTCTGGCCTGAGGAGATTTTGGCTATAATCTGTATTTTGAACAACTCCAACTGCCAAACTAGAAAGGTGACAAAATCCATGTACATGAAAAGCCTCAAACTGATAGTGGTTGCTTGGTGTTGGGCAAGAATATGAAAAAATACAGATTAATCATTCAATTAAATTTAGGAGTGATGAGTTTGGACATGTATGAAAACCTACCTATGAATTAAGGAATGCTGCAGAAATCACTGGAAGGAACCACTTCCTTTCACAGGAAGATAGAGAACTTGGCCAGATTGAAAAGACACACCTGCTTTTCCAATGTACAAACTAGTGGAGACTACTCAGTTATCCAAACTATCAAAACACAATATAAGAAATTTCCTGACGTTCTTTCAAACTCCTATTCCAGAGCAGCTAAACTGAAAACTAACAGTTGCTACAATTCCACCACATCCCCTTTCTACCACCACTACTACTGCCCTAACAATGCTTTTCCACTTCACTTCGGCTGGCTTCAGCACTCAGACCTTTCATTGTGACATTTCAACACATTAACCCACAGGGAAAATACTTTAAAAACTGTAGGTTTCTTCAGACTTAAGGCATTGAAAGAGGAGGCTAAGCAAGCACAAGAGTAGGAAGGAGCACGATTGCTTGGTGGCAAGCACAAATTAGCTTATGCTCCCATGAAACACCAATTTTAGATGAGAGGATCAGATGATGTATTTGGGAGAGGCCAAGTAATTATATTCTTGCTAAACCTTCAGGTCCCAGCCACTGTTACAGACAGGACAACATACTAAAAAAATCTGAGACCATGACCAATGCTTATCAGCTGAGTGCACTTTGCTCCGTGTAACCTTTCAAGGTGCTTTTTTCTTACCATTTCCTTCTGCTGTTGGGAAGAGAGGGAATGGAAAGTTGAAGGGGTTTTATTTAAAATGTGGGACAAGAGGGAAGAGAAAGGAGTCACAACCATCTTGCAATTGCTTTGTTGTATGCTTCCCCATGTCTTCTACCAAAGCCTTCGATACTAAACTACTCCTTTCCTGCTTTAGAGTAAAGCTGGGTTTTTAAAAATTGCTAATTCTCCCCAAACTAAAAAGCACTCAAGTCCAGCTGGGAGGCCAACACTTTAAGAAAAAAGATATATAATAAATATGCTTCTGTAATTAAGTGATATGTATTGTGAGGTAAATATCCATTTTGTCAGTTTGAATACCCATCAAGTTGCATGTTCTTTCTAAAGACCATTCTATCAAACAGTTTAGGAAGTAAGACATTCCAGCTATATGCAAGGAGTCAGTTCTGTTCAGAAACTTTTCTATGACTAAATGCCACACCTTTGCCACCATTTATGTGTAAGACCTCCAGGAAGCAGGAAAACACTCCCCATTTTATAAAGAAGAAAAAAAAAAGTAAAAAGCCCCATATAGTACTTGCTAAGAACTTTGATACACATATTTAAGCAGTTTTACACTTTTTGCAGAAACCTTCCTAAAAGCCTGGCATCTGAAGTCAAGCACCTAATTGATAAGCCTTTTGAAAAATAAAAAAATAAAATCCTTGGTCTTCACTTTCAACTAACATAGAAAGTTTTTTTCTCATTAGCAAAGGAGTAATGTGCACACAAGAAATTTTAATACTTACTGTCCAACCTCTGTCCGTCTCTGAAAGACTCTAAAGCAGATGCATAGTTTTTCATATGATATTCACCTAACCTGGCATGAACAAAGAAAAACACAAAGAAACAGCAATCACTTTTCAGCCTAACCCACATTCTGAAGATTGCAACATCCTTAGTTCACACACTATACTTGTTAAAATTAAACATGTAAGAATTTAGATCACTTAGGAGGTGCGTTTTTGAAATGGCTAGGATGTCAAGATAATCACTTCAAACTAAATTGCTTCTCAAAACCACAGCCTTGTTACAGAAGGGTTACAAGCAGTATGGCATTAATTTTTTTCATTTATGGTGTTGCAAAAAGCTTCTACAGAACCATAATCCCAATACTAGTACTGCCCTTTAGATTATCACAATATTCACAAAGTACAATGTATGATACATACCCTTTTCTAAGAAGTGCAACAGCATTATTGGGGTTGAGTTCTAGGGACCTCTTTGCATCTGCAACTGCATCTGTTGGAAGTCAGTTTAGGAACATAATAATGTGTTATTAAAAGTAGCGAACTGTGAGTCTTTCAGTAGTGAAAAATTTTTAAGGTGTACTATGTTAGATTTCTTAGCTCATACACAGATCACACTCTTTGAATTAAGTCTAGCCACAACTGGTACGAATGAACCCTTGATTCGGCTGCAGAGCTCTATATAAGAGCTCATAAGTACCATGACTTTCATTTAGTCAAATCTTCTGCTTAGATCTGAAGTGTGAATCTGTTTGTTTGTTATTACTGGAAAGAAAAAATAGGTGAAATCTTAAGTTACTCAGTTAATCTTTCTCCCAGGCACTATTCAATTATCACATTCCCACCATGACAGGATTCAGTCTTTATAAAAAACATAAGGATAGAAGATGCTTACAACACAAGGCTTAAAACCTGCCTAAGAAGTCTACTTGAAAAAGAAGCTGCCAAGATACTACTAGGCTAAAATCAAATGGAAAGCTGGGACTGTAGAGTACCCAATTCATTGGAAATTCTGCAGAAACAAAACAAAGAAAACTACAAGATTATGCACTAACAGTAAAAGCAGCACACTGTTACAGATAACACTTTCTCTTATTACTATATTTGGCTTTCTGTAAAGAATGTGTTATAATACTTGTAAGAGGATTCTCATTGTTGTCTGAAGATGTTACCAGCATATTTCTGTAGAAGAATATGAGCATAAGCTCGTTGACAATAATATTCAGCATCATCTGGATTCTTTTCCAAAGCTGTTGTCAGTTCCTGTAAAGACACATAAAAAAAACTATGAAATGGCACCTCAGAAGTCCCCATAAAAACTCAGTACCAAACTCTGTCAACTAAGAGACATTTCAGAAGAAAATATCCCAACTAGCATGACTGTTTACCTGTTGCTCAGTTCACATTCACAAAGCTTAAACGTCAGAGCTTCAAGTACAAGGAACCTGACAATTATATCAAATTCAAGGAACCTGTTTCTTACTGAGAAGGAAACAGGACTTTCAAATGCCTTAAACCTGAACCCTAATGCATGATGATCCTCTGTAGTACAAAGACCTTCATACAATCCTCAGTGTATTTGTACACAGGTCTGCTGGATTTAAGGAAGCACTGCAGTATTAGGAATTTGGAAGTCAACATGCAGTATGTCAAAATACTTGTGTGGGGTTAACGTGGTCAAAGCACTGTAACAGGTGACTGAATACCACATTACACGTTATTGAGCATAAGAGATTGTTCTAATTTACATTAAGCACAAAAGCAGGAGAGCAAAAGACTCATGGAGCACAGGGCTCACAGGAAATGTTGTTGCACAATGGAAACAACAATAAAGTAGTCCCTTGTTAGGGCAATCACTGAGTATACAGATTGAAATAATTTTAGTTTGCTTTCTATGAGAAAAGTCTGATTTTTGCACAACAGAATAAAATCACGACTAGATGCACACACCTGGAAATAGCATCTCCAATTCTCTTATTAGTGAGAGAAGTTCTTCTCTTTGCTAGAAGATAGCACAGTCTTCCAAGGCCACTACAGTACCATAACTGTTTGCTAAATTGACTTCCACTCAGAATCTAGCAAGCATGAATATAGCGAAGATACAGGCTTTAAACCTGCATAAATATTAGTACGGCACAGCTGCCAAAACTCTGTCCCACCAAGCCAGAGAAAAAGGAAGAGCACAAGGACTTGCCTTAGTTTTAATTCAGATCAGCATCTTGTTTATTTCACACCACATAAAATGTTTATGTCAACTAGTAGTTAAATGGCCACAACAGCTTCTTTTAGCAGTAGCATGAGTTCTTACCAGTTTAAGATATGCAAATCTATATACAGGTACAGCACATAAATTGAAAACCTTGGTGGTCTCTGAAGAAAGTGGCAGGCAGTAGACAACTGTAACTTGATCTGATCGTACTGATGCCCTTCTAAGATTTAAAGTCATTCAAAAGCAGTCGTTGTTACAGAAATACTCATGGCTATAGGTATTCCACACAGGAGGAACAGGAGGTAACACACTAATACTAAGAGTGGTTCATATTATGCTAAGAGGTGAGGCACAGCTTTTGACCCTCAAAATCCCTCAAAGTGGGGTCTGACTCTGCCCATTATAGGCACTTCACAGAGACACTTCTGTGACAGATCACATCTCACTCCAAATATTATTTCCTGTGATTTACGCCAATGACAGAAGCATCAATTAGAATCAGCAGATGACATATGAATGGATTCTCCTACAGAACTAGCCCTCACCCCAGAAAAGCAAAGAAAACCAAACCCAAGCATTTTCAACAATATGAAACTCATCTCTTTCTTGCGTTTTTATCAGTAAGTCATCACATCTCATTCAGCCACACACAGACTATAAATTACTCCTTTAACACAGTTATTTGAGAAGACAGCCAAGTAATACTCCATTAGCACCAGGAATTCCAGATTATGGACCTCAACAACAGTTACTTAGAACAAGCTTAGACCTTGTCCTCACACTCAAACATGTGTTTTCTACATATTTCGGTTCTAAAGGGCCTTACCATGCAATCAGGTTGCAAATCTATATCTAAATACACTGGGAACTTTCAGGTCCCTCCACACTAATGATAAGAGTTTGTATGAATTAAAGGTGCTTTCGGTCTTCACATAGTAACCTACTTTTTCAATTTAAAATGACAAAAGTAGTCATAAAATAGTTCACAGCTGTATCATTCAGACAGTATTTAAGGATGGATGATGATCTTTCAGTTGTATCAGATCCAAGGGCAGAAAGCCAAAGCATGCTCTCCAGCAGTTAAAGAAACCAAAAGTCCTGCAGACACAACGCAGAAATACTATGACAACTGGACACAAGTCTAGTCATGTGTGGAAGCACTACACAGCACCATTTATATAGTATCATGTCCCATATTAGAAATATTAAGTACATGAGTTAAAAGACCACACCTAAGATCATGCAAACATGTGGTACTACCTGTAGATCCGAACTTCTAAGTCACCAAAATGCTACACTGAACTATGAAACTTACTAGTTCAGAGATGGTATGAAGCCAATCTGCCTACTCAATTCAGTACTTTTGAAAAAGGCTACACAAGTGACACCATTATTACTGTATCAGATAGTAAACAGTGCTTACAGAGTGCGTCACATACTGTTTTGAAGCGGTGATTGTACAAAGAACTGAAACATAAACTAGAAAAATAGAGTAACTACGCAAACACAGAAAAAAAATACATATCCTGACAGTATCCTTTAATATTTCCAAAGACCTATTGGTGTTGAAGGTTTTTTAGATGCTTTGTTAGTGATTTTTTCACCTGCAATGGGAAACTCTATTTTTTAGATCTTAAATTAGTTTCACTATGCCGAATACATTGGGTTATTCCAAAATGCTTTTAAGATGTTACTTAGCTTCTTAAAAAACTTCTACAAACCACAACTTAAACCCCAAAGAACCGTAACATTTAGTTTCACCACTTTCTTTACAGAAAGATAATTCAGTATCACCTTATGCTTCTACCACCTACTCTATTCAAGCAGAACTAACCATTTACATACTCTCCCCTTCCAAGTAAGTTAAATAGAAATACTTCTCCACCCTCCAGTTCTGCCTTCTTGTCAACCCTCTGTTTTAAGTAAAAATAACCTTTGAAAGCACATTATTACATGCTAATGGGAAGAATCAGAATCTTAAGACAGACCAGGTTGGAAGGGACTTCAAAAGACCATCTCTTTCAACCTCTCATTGGAAAAGGAGCCCAGAAGAGATTATCTAGCACCCTGCCCACTTGTGTCATGAAAACCTCCAGTGATGAGGATCTACCACGTCTACGAGGAGGTTGTTCCAGCGAATGACTGGTCTCACCGTAGAAAAATTGGGTTTTATGTTGCGATGAAATGAATATCGGCTTTAGTACCCACAAAATACAGGAAGAGGGAAAAAAAATAGATCAGGGCAGAATAAAAACGAATAAAGACTGAATACATTTCTCCAATACACTTGGCACTTTAACTACAAATCACAACTGATTTAGTTATTTGAACAACCCTCTACCTACACGGAAGAGAAAGTTAGTTGCTTCGGGTTTTTTTCTTCCTTCTTTACAACACAGGTAGCAGAAGTATTTTGACAGAACTGCGCTGAACTCCCTTGCAGCCAGACCTCACACGAGAGGTTTCCAAGGGAAACTGCAAGTCGCCCGCTCGCAGGAAGGGCAACCCCACGACACTTCGGCTGCTCCCCTCGCCCCGGAGAGCGGCACAGCGCACTGCAAGCCCCGGCTCCCTCCAGCACCCCAACACCGGCGGCTCGGCAGTCCGGCACACTTCAAACACCGGAGGGG
>NW_020799091.1:32336598-32426518 GCF_003259725.1 Athene cunicularia | reverse complement strand
GGGGCGGCCCGCCCGGGAGGCAGCGGCTCCTCTGAAGCTCGGGCGCCTCCTCTCGCCCCAGCCTGGCGGGGGCCGGCACCCGGCGCTGTCGCTGTGCCTCAGCGAGCACCCCGGCCGCCTGGCAGCTGCGCTGAGGCAGCGCTGGCAGCGTGAGGCCTCTCTCTTACTCCTCCGCGGATTCCCTTCTGCGAAACGCTTCACAAGAAAAAGTGCCATTTTCTCCACACTTTCACACGCGTGCAGAAAAGAACTGCGGCCTCATTTTTTTCTTTCTGAGTCAGCAGCAGCTGGGGTTCGTGTGTTTTGTTCGGCTGCTACCACAGGCACCAAGGCAGCTGCGAGAGGGGAGGAGTTGCTCAAACTCCAAATGCGAGCCCCCGTTTTAAGATTTACTCTACATTCTCCCTTTCTTTGTCGTACTAGGGAGGGTTAGAAGTACAGATATGCACCTGGCAGGTAGACTGGAGCACAAGGGACTTGGAAAGGGAGTGATTTTCGTTTACTGTTGGTCACACAACAGAGTGCTGTTCGAGACACGTTACTGCCTGCTGGAGATTTCTGCCACTTCTCCAACTCACGTAAACTATACTGACAAATCCTCTTCCCTTTGTAATAGTTGCATCTATGGCAACATGTTTTGCTGTCAAAGTTAGAACCTTACAGCTTGATTTTTTTCCCCCCCCATGTTTCCAGTAAAGGCAAACCAACTTCCCCATGTTTAAAAACATTAATATCTGTCTCAGTCCAGTGTTACCGCTTCAGATTTCCTAGTATTACGAAATACTTACACTACCGGAAGAAGCCCCTCTTTTATAGTCTTGATTAAAAAACACTAGCCTCCCTCTCCAGTGCCTTCATCAATCCGGAATAGCCCTCAGGATAAGAACCGTCTCAGAGAGCCTTCTGCAAGGCTTCGTTCCTAGCAGTACTGCCAGCACTTCCCCAGCTGCGGGGAGCGCTGCCAGACCAGCCAGCAGCAGTCGCTTCAGCGTGGGTACAGCCAGCCTTCCTGGAAATGGGGTGAGGCACGTTGGATTTGCAAGGGGAGAAACAGTAGATTAAACAGGGCAGTTTCAACTCTAGGAAACAGGACAGCTGTGGCGGAGAACTGCTTGTTCCATTGTTTGCGGCATTACTTCAACTAGAGCAAACTCTCTCTGCTACAGTTCTGCTCCCAGTAGTTTTTTTTAGTACTGGTATGCTTATCCTTAAATTTAACCTTACGGACCAATCATTAAAACTCCTACATGAATTCAATCATAGAAAGTATTTCCTTTAATTTTACATTACACTAATTTTACCAGGCATCATATTTATTTGTCATCCACCTTCTGTTGAGACGCTGCAATATGCGAGGTTTTGCAGCACTAGTAGTTTGGGCCAATGGTTGTGTTACACAAGCTACAAAGAAAGACCTTTGCGATGAAGGGCACCCCAGAATTACGTTCAAAGTTTTGGGTTGTTTTGTCTGTGTGAGAGACAACTTGTAACTCCCCCAAATCAGGGACTGAGAGAAATAGGCCTGCGAGAAAAAGCGTGAGAGAGATAAGGGATGGGTGGGGAGCAGAGGCCCTCCGAGCTGAGCAATGCCTCAAACACTCTCAAGTAGCGAAACTACAGTCACGGTGTGGACAGTGTGGAATTTTGAGCTGATAAGGCTGCCTGGACAGCACAGGATTGTCTGGAGGAGGGAGCCCTGTAGAGACAGGACGGTTCTGCTTTTGTGCATCTTGTGAAGTTTCAAGGGCTATCTGTCTGGTGAATGACTTTTGCTTTTTTCCGTGAAATGCATATTAAAGTTGACATCCCTGAATATGCTAATGAAGATTAACAAGATCATGCTAATTACATTATCCCATGAAGTACCTTACCCCTCCCCATACATGGGATACGTAGGTATGTCGGTCAACCTAGGGGACAGACCCAAGGAAAGTGTGCATAAATTGAAGGGGGGTGAGGAGTGAAATACAGAAATTACAAATAAGTCATGAAGAAGTCAGATGCATCCCTGATGAACTGATGAACTCAGACAGGACCAGTGTAGGAACCTGGACCAATGATCTCTATTTCTCTATTCTCTTTATCTCCCCCCTTTTCTTTTTCCCCCTTTCCCTCACTATTAAGTAACACAAAGCATACTATATCACCTGCCATAACTCATTATACACTTAGCCAGTTATCATGTATCCAGTTAGTACACTGTGTGAAGTTAATGTTTGGACTTCGAGACTTGTCTCACCATTGTCCACTCTGCTGGGGATTTACAAATCTGAGTCAACTGTCTCCCTTGTCTAAGAAGGACATGACAGACAGAAAAGGTGACATTTAAGTCCAGTTCTTGGATTTAGCTTAACTTTCATTTGAGCTACAAAAACATACAGTACTGCTCTTTCAACAGATACCCACAGCATGTTGGTCACGTTCGAGTCTCTTCAGAAGTGATTCATGAATTGCTTATGTCCCACCACAGACTCACACTGATTAATCACGTCGTCTGCTTCTCAGTGTATTTTGGTTATTTATGATGATCATCAAAACCTAATACTATCAAAACATTTCAGAGTAAATACAGAAAAACGTTTTTCCATTTGATTTATTTTCATAATAAACCAATTAAAAATACAAAAGACAAGGACCCAAAGTTCAGAGGGCTCCATCATTTAAAAATTTGTCTTTAAATACAAATTCACTCTGTAATATGAATACATATAACATTAGACCTCTAAACATAATGATCTTATTTGCATCTATCAAAAATTTGTATGGAAACAAATTAGCTGAAAAAACCTCCCTGTGACATTGAATGTACATTATTTACAATCAAAAAAAGAACTTAACAGTATTAATCTCCAAATACCTGCATAAATGGTGTATATTTCGTTTCCCTCCCCCCTTACAAAATAATCTGAAGTAGAAAGCAAGATTGTTAAGCTTCATAGTTGCAAAATGGCATGAAACCTTTGCACCTGTAGTGATGCTGTTAGCTTCTGTAATTAAACATATCTGATGTTTTTATATAAAATATAGACATGGCATTGTCCATTACTGGAATAAATGTTTCATGTACTCTCAATAGGAGTGTATGTTCAATTTTGCGCACACAAGAGCTTGTGCTGCAAAAAAAAATGCGAGAGGATACCTGGTTATCAAAGTCTAAACTGCTGCAATTCACCATTATGGAACAGATACTTGATCATAAAAATTCATACACATGGAATGATAATGTCCCACTAAAAGTAACTGTTGCTTCAAAAGTTAAGTGATACACGTACGGATTAAACAGAAAAGGTTATGGTAATGTTACTGCAATGAAAATCAGCAACAGGCTGAAAATGTACAATAAGAAGGAAGTTTGAAACTTTGGCCAACAACCTCAGGAGAAAGTCTTCATAGCAGAAAAAGCATGTTCCTTCATGCCTGTATTTTGAAACATGAGTAATATATAATTTTATTTATATGATAACATTTAGCAATAAACAGAAAATCAAAATCCATTCTAAAGCATGAATTCTAACAATTAACTGCAAAATTAAGTAGCTTTGCAAAATCTTGCTTCAGAATCAAATCATATATACACAACTGAAAAGGTCCCATCACATTTATGAAAAATAATCATCCACAGGGTCTTTTTTTTTAAAAAGGTATTAATATGAACTGGGTTCCAATGGCTCATTTTCTTGCTTCACTTGAACATTAGATGGGAAGCCATTTGAACTGGACACTACCATCACAAACGGTTGCTGCTGGAATCTCTGCTCCGACTGCTCAGTATCATCTAATTTGTCAATGTCGTCTTCTTTTACCACTCCTTGTACACCGATCTGTTTGGTTTCTGGTGCTTTAATAACTGAGGTGATCACTGTGCCTGATGGATGAGCTACCACCTGTGAGCTGCTAGGCGAAAATGTTACCACGGGGGTAGTGGCACTGAAGGATGAAGACGAAGCCATGTTGACTGTTCCATTGCAAATTGTCTGCACACTGCTGGTGAGCACCTGCTGAACTTGAGCTGGGCTCAGCACAATTGAGGAAGGAGGCGAGACTGGCTTCTGAGACTGTAGCATGACGTTTTCTTTAAGGACTGTCATGGGTTGTGAAGTAGGAATGGCTTGTAAAATGAATTTTTGGGGTGTTGTTGCTGAGGCTGGATCTGTGCTGGCTATCACTGTAGTAAGAGGCACCGTCTGGAGTGTTACAGTATGCAGCTGCTGATTTCCAGGAGAAACAACCACTGGAACTTGGGTTGGAGTCTGTAAAGTCCTGTTAAAGATTAGAAAAGATTATAGGATCAGAACACTTCCACACTGAATTTTGGAAAATAATTATAGATTTTACTATCAAAAATTCACTTGGCATCATAACATTTCATTTACCCAACAGTTCCAAAAGAGGTAGAAATCGCTCTCCTAATAAAGTATGAACTGGACCTGACCCCTGAATTCAGTAACATGGTTCCCGAAGTAAAGGTACCCTGTGTGAACAATTGCCAAACTGAACAGCCTGCCTTTGAGACATTCAGTAGTAGTTCACAGAAAACCTGGGAATCACATCTAAGATCTCTCAAGCACCAACCAACATCACAAGCATGACAGATCTGCCATCAATTTCATGAGGTGCCCTAAGTAATACGTAAGTCACGAGCCTAAATAATTCCTAAGTCAGGCCTGAATTCTTGTGAGACCTCATCACCCTCTACAACTACCTGAAAGGAGGTTGCAGAGAGATGGGGATGAGCCTCTTTAATCAAGTAATAAGCGACAGGACAAGAGGTAATGGCCTCAAGTTGCAGCAGGGAAGGTTTAGACTAGTATTAGGAAGGATTTCTTTACAGAACGGGTTGTTAGGCGTTGGAATGGGCTGCCCAGGGAGGTGGTGGAGTCCCCATCCCTGGAGGTGTCTAAGAGTCAGGTTGACATAGCGCTGAGGGATATGGTGTAGTTGGGAATGGTCAGTGCTAGGTTAATGGTTGGACTGGATGATCTTCAAGGTCCTTTCCAACCTAGACAATTCTGTGACGTCTGTATATATGTTTACCTGTCTGCACTGTAACAGTGAGTCTGGTCAGGACCTTCTCAGACTACCAGGACACCCAGTTCTCTGCCAGGCTTGCATGCTCCTTCTGGTAAAGCAAGTGAACAGAATTTGCTCCCAAAACATCAGTTTAAATTAGGAACGATTCCATCAGTTGCAGGTTCCGACTTGGATACCACATTACTTTCTATACAGGTACAGCTGAGAGGGCAACTTTAGAGGATTAACAGCCATCTTGCTGTAGTATGCAACTACTACAATGGACAACAGAGATGTGACTGAAATGCATACACTCCAGTCATGCAAATAAAAACAAAACAACAAACAAAACACCCAAATCACAACATACTCCCAGAGAAGCAAATGTTTTTCAAGGGAGGGAAAGAGGAAGGGAAGGGTACTGCTCTGACACCCTTCTACAGCTTGCTCCAGCCCACCATGCTATGCTCTCTGACAATCTTTTTCCTTCCTTCTGTTCGCTCTGCAAAGTTCTCTCCAACCTTCCTGCTTCACATTTTTAGTCTTAAGCTCTCCCTTGTGTTTTCTTGAACATATCTGACATGGACCTAACCAAAAATAACTTATCTCCTCCTCCTCCTCGCTTATTTCTGCCCCTGCTGAAATCACTTAAGATGGAGAGCAATTTACTGTCAACATTGTACTTCCAATTCCATGCACAATACTGCATGCTCATCCTTCTGAAGACTGGTCCTCAGATACGCTGTAAGGGTTGCCTACTATACACCTAACGTGAAATGTCCTCTTTTCTACAGTCCTTCTACCCACATAGGACCTATTTTTAAAGCTCTGTGAAACCCTATTTGCCAGTGTTTAGTCACTGACCAGTCAGATCAGACTCAGTGTATTCAAATTTTCAATATAAAACCATGTTGTGGCTATCACCACCACAACAAAAAGCTTACCAAAGCAGGACTTACATGATGCTGAAGCTATGGGGCAATGTGGATGCAGATGCTGCTGCTGGCAGTAGTCCAACTGCACAGGGAGCTGCATTCCCCCCTTCTTAGTGCAGCAGCAGAGACAAGGAATATTTGTAGAGGATTTCCCAGGTCCCTCTCAGCTCAGTCCTCTGCAAAATGCCTCTAGCTGAGCTCCAAAGATTGCTCATGCAAGAGCAGCTCCAGTAACTCAACTGGTATCAGTACTCCCTGAGCATCATCCAGCTGCCAGCCCCTGCTGCAGGCAATCTTCTCCCCACCTCCTAGGTGGCTTGGTAATACACGGAACAAAATCTGCATCTGTAGCTTTCTCTTCCTCACAAGAAAGAAGGTTGCAGTACCCAGGAATGCTGCTATAGCAAACCAAATCTAAATCCTTGCCCATGAGGCTCCCATGCAGGTCTCATCACAGAGGCCATAATCACCAGGACACACAATTTGATGCAACTAGTATCAGAGCCAGTCTTGAGCTCCTGTTTCACACAACTGGAGGCAGATTAAGGAAGAAGCTCATGCAAATGGGGGCTAGCTAGAGGTGAAGCACCTTCTTTCCAACTTCTGGAGAACTTGGTGCTGCACAGCAAATACCAACAACTGAGTTTAAAGTGCAAGGCTCAGAATGACAGCACCAAGGCTCATACCAAGTCTGCTAAGGGTTATCAGTACTTTTTTTTTTTTTTTTCCCTTTTTCCCAGCAATTCCCTTGGGATCTTGATAGAAAAATTACAAATGACTGTGTCAGAAAGAGTAACAGGATGAGGGTATCCACTAGCTTTTTTCTTTTTGGAGAAAAAAAAAAAAAAAAAAAAAAAAAAGTAAACTACCTACAGTTAAACTTGCAGTAAAATCACAATGTCACATAGATGTAGCTCAACCCAGAAAAGTCTACAGAGACCAGCAATGCAAGTGGAACAGCTACAAAGGGAAGACAACTGACACTTGCCATAAGAAAAGTATTAAAAGTATCAAGCCAGCTCCTTAATCCATGAAGAAACTTACTTGAGCCTGAAGGATTAAGATCAACTCAGTAGTTGCAGTTTTGAAAGCATTAGCTAGTCTGTTCTGGTGGTATGCCATCTAAATATTACTTTGAAGCTACTTTATCTTTCTTTAGCCCTTTTGTTTTAAAACAAAATAGTAAAAAAAAAAACCTTCTAGCTACTAAATGGCTGTAAAGGACAACCTCAAAAAGTGTAAACTGATCTGATCAAAGCAGAGGTCTTATGCAAAGCAGGAGGAGCAACAGCTCTGAGAAGATGGAACCAGACCGTTTGTCTCAGCACACTGTAATCGGCATACTGATGTTAAGCCACTTAACCCTCTTGAAAGCAAGTCTCATACCTGTACATCATACCCTGACTAATAGCTTATTCCAGATGCTCTAGCTTCTTCATCAGTCAAGAAACATATATATGATACACAGATATATAAATGTGTATACACATATATATCCACATACAGAGAGTGTAAACTTGCTACAGGGAAAGCATGCAGATATCTGTACAAGCACAGGATTAAGTAGCCCACAGCACCATAAATATACGTTGTTATTTATGGTAATAGTGACCAAGCAAGACATTTGCCTTAGTTGGTAAGACTACAAACATTTCTGTCACTTTACAAACTAAAAATCTGTCTGCGCAAACTATTTGCCTTGAATATAATTGAAAAAATTAGAGGTTATGTTAATCGTTTTGCCTGTTGAAAAAAAAATATCAGTACACACTACTTGAAGAAGTGACCTGTTAACACTGGGCTACATTATTTTAGGTGCTTTGAACTGTCTATTTTGCTATGCTTCTGAATTTCACTGTCAATTTTTCTAACACCCTTCCTACTCTAAGGTACAAATCTATTGGACGATTAACAGTTCCTGCTGAGGTTACAGAAAGAATGAGAACATTGAGCAGCAGTGATGAAAAGTAAATGCTGCCATACAACAATCTGGTTACAGCTGAGAAAAGAATAACAAAAATTCTGAAGTCATTTTACCTTGGCAGAAAATGAATATCTATTTCTCAGCTTCTTTGGTATTGTTAACAGCCTAGAATTGTGCAATATCATATTAGCTCATCAAGAGGTGACTAATGATAAAGCAAACAATAAGTGACAGGCAGGAAAAACAAGTTTATTCATGGTAATTTATGTGAAATTTATGACATGGAGAAAGGGAGAAGATACCAAAAGAAAATACTAAAGCTACAAGCCAAGGTAAAGAAAGTATTTCACAGCAGTGAGAAAATTAAATAAGGCAATATTAAGAAATACACAGAGAGAGGTAACAGAAGAGAATTCCCTCTCCAACATACACATTGTTCAACCTGCAGCTACAAGAGAAATGATAGCCTTGAAATAAATCGGTGAATTTTCAGGGACTTTCCCCACTTGTTCAACTAACTGGTTGCAAACAACTCATTCAGTCAAGCTAGGAAGAGCAAGGGAGTTGAAGGGGTGAGGTGTGCTTGTCAGAACCACTTCAGATGCCCAAGTCAAGAGGCAATCTCTTTTGAGTGACTATAGGAAGGATCAGCCAAATGCAACTCAGGAGCTCTACTGTCACTGCCAACTGCTCCACAGATGTGCTTGTGTACATGATCCTCACAATCGTCACCAATCTTGTCAATACTTCACCCAACATACTGCCTTGTAGCCACTGGCCCTTCTGTAAGCACAAGCCATGCAGACAGGAGCTGCTCTAGGGGGAGATGTCCATGAGAGGTAGAAAGGCACTTGATGCCTTCACCCCTAGTCTGAACACTGCCTCCTCTGAAGGGAGGGCAAAACTCTTCTGTTCTTGTCTAGCTCTTTGCCTGGACAAGATAATCTCTTACGTCATGAGGACAGAGACAGAGGACTCAACTCTCAAGCCTGGTGTCCTTTTTACTGACCCAAGCAGTCGTGAAGCCTTCTTTCCAGAATTTTTCAAAACCGCACACTCACCTGAATTAAAACTCAGAAACTTGGCTACCAACAGAGACCTGCAGAAACCCCACCTATTTTGACAGTGCCAAAGACATGTAAATAGAGCTCCTGTGGATAGCTTCTCATTGTGCAGAAACAAAATTGATCTGTCTAGATGACTCTGAAGTTCCTTCTGTGGTAAGCAGCATTCTGCCTACCTACCACAGAAATTAAATTAGAAAAGGTCTTCTCAGCTGCAGGAAAATCAGATCAAAATGTTTGGTTATAACCAAGGTCTTTGCAGTGATATAAGTTGTCGCTATTGTAAATGTGATATTGGAAACACACCCCGTTGTAAGCTAAATGAGAGTTTCTTGTAGAAGCCCACTGAGATCACATCAGTCTACTTCTGACCAACACCTCCCTTAGGAAGGGCATTTTCCTCACCATCATGAAACCTGAAATGCAGTCAAGCCTTCACTTAAGAGATCAACAGAGATCAGCTCTTTGCACCAGTCACTTGCTTCCCTTCCTTTTGGGAAGGCTTTATCAGCAGTTAGACAGATCCAACAGTATCTGCTAGGCAGTATGCTAGAGAGCTTCTAATACAGGCCCTCCTTTGAAGAACGAAGACCCAACTTGCTGCAGCAACGGATGACTATCGTCTAACTGCAAACAGAAGCAAAGCACGTGCACCAATGCTGGGTGATCAAAGTTAAAATATTAGCCAGGAGTTGTCTCTCATTATCTAGAAGTCCTCAGCTGGCATCATACTCATTTGTTCATGTTCCTCTACAAGTCCCAGGGAGCGCTAGTGAGCTTTATACTGAGACTGACAACTGTAACAGTTTTTATTCAGCACACCTATAGGAACAGCAGATGAGTAGTGATGGGCTACAACATTAGCTGACATTGTTCAGACTGACTCTCATTCAGAGAAAAAGGACTGAAAGCAGATGGTCAATACAAAATCTCAGTAGGCCAGTGCCAGACTGCCTCCCTGTGTCTGTGTGGTTATGCAAGCTCAAGCAAAACCGATATAGATAGGGTGCAAAGTATAATTACAGAACATAATGGTGATGTTCACTGCACAACTTACACAAGCTAACATCTATACATGGCACAAGATGAACACACTTCATCTGAAATAGCAGCTGCAATCACATTTTCAGAGTCATGCTAGACAAATCTGTCTGGTTTTCAGCATCAGCATAGCTGCAATCAGACCACCAATACATCATAGCCTGGACACAGAAACAGACTGTGGAGCAACAGCAAAAAGCATGTGTTTGCTTGGGGAAGACATGACTTTCAAAGGTAATTCCCTCTGCTTACTGGGACAATCCACTGCACTGGCATACCACTGGCTTCATCACTGTTCTTACACAGAATACTCATGCCCAGAAAAAACACGATTCACCTTCAGCTACTTCCTTCTCCTCTTTAATGAGGATCTTGCCACTGTGGTCCACACTTGTGTCACCTTCAGGATGAATTACTGCAATGTTTTCTACCCCAAAGGTTGCGAAAAGGTCAAGATGATAGCTGTGGCTGATTCATCATGTAGCAGTTGTCCAGTTCAGAAGTGAACACACAAAGCAAATCCCACTGGTCCTCTGTGGTCTGGATTAGCTTTTCCCCCAGCTACAAAACAGTGTCAGGATACTGGTCTTCTAACATGCTCTGTCCAAGCTATCACAATGACAACTTGAAAATACAGAAAAGAAACAATAAACTGAATTTTGATAGAAACATTGTCTTTAAAACTTGAAGTCTGCTAAAGTATTGCACAGGATAAATCTGTCAACAGTCAGCTAATTGCAAGTTTCTTGGTAAACAAAGCTGTCAGCTAGAAGATTCAGCTATGTCCCACAGAGTCAATAACACAGAGACATATAATTTTAAATTACTCACGATATGATCTTCTTTGAACCATTAGTAACATTAGAACCTCTTGCATCCAGAAGACACTCCATCTTAAATCACTACTACTCTAGATTAAAGGTAAATGAAAATGCATCTCTCTATCTGCAGCCCTAGTCATTTAAGGGGGCAATTTAATTGCCCAAACACAGGCACCTTAAAGCCCTGTACGATGTCCTAGACTACCCATGACAAGGTAAGTCCCTAGCCTTACAGGAGAGGTACACTTTATGGAGCAACAGAAAGGATGGCCTTTACACTCACTGCTAGCCAGTGAACATGGAGCTGAATCCCAGGCCTACTTCAGTGCCTCTGAATTCCAAAGTAAAACACAATTACTCCAATAAACCAGATATTCTGGTTAACCCATGTCAGTTATTCTGATTTAAACGGAACAATTTTACAAGCACTGAATTCAAAGAGCCTTTTTTTTTTTTTTTTTTTCCCCTTCCTTAAAAAAGCTGGTTCACTGGAAAAAGCTAGAAATAAAATGCTCATGCAGAGAGGCATTTTTGGTTTTGTCTTATAACTGGAAACATGTGGTGCCAAATTCAGCTCCCAGTTACATGACTGGAGACTGCAGTAACTGTGCTTGTATCCACTACACCAGAGCAGTTAGACCTGCAGAACAGCAGTTGAGTTTGTGTCCTGGTTTCGCCTGGGATAGAGTTAATTTTCTTCCTAGTAGCTGGTACAGTGCTGGGTTTTGGATTTAGCATCATAATAATGTTGGTAACACACAGTTACCCATACTCTGCCAGCAAGAAGGTGCACAAGAAGCTGGGAGGAAGCATGGTCAGCACAGCTGACCTGAACTAGCCAAAGGGATATTCCATACCACAGAACATCATGCTCAGTGGAAAAACTCAAGGGACTTGACCGAGAGGGTTGGATTGCTACTCAGGTATCGGTCAGCGGATGGTAAGCAACTGCACTGTACATCACATTGGTTTTATTTTTTTCTCTCTTTGTTATATTTCTTTTCATTACTATTATTATTACATTTTATTATTATATTTTTGTTATTGTTATTATATTTCATTTTAGTTATTAATCTGTTCTTATCTCAATCCACAACTTTTACTTTTTTATGATTTTCCTCTCCATCCCACTGGGAGCAGGGAGGAACTAACTAGTGGCTGTGTGGTGCTCACTTGCTAGCTGGCGTTAAATCACGACAGTTTGCAATTCTGAGTATTCCCACTGGGGATACTAGATGTCTTCCCAGTCAGCAAAACCCAATTTGCATGACCTGAACCTGCTTCTGCCCTGTTTCCCAAGCTTGGGTTAGCATCACATCACAGCCTTTCTGTTTAAGCACTGGCGCTGAGTAACAGGCATCTATCCCTGGCGAGCAACACTTCTCGTCTCCCCTGCACACAGCAGCACCAAACTTGTATAAAACGCCCATCAAAAGCCATCCAAAAGCCAAGACCTTTCTCCTTTAGAGTAAGACACTACCCTCCCCCTCAAGTACACAAAACTGCATGAACTTTCTGCAGCTATAAATGAAGCCACTGCCTGTCTTCTGTGAAGAACCAACCCCTGATTTTCACTGGTATGCCCATGTCTTTGAGAAATGCAAAGAGGCCCTGGGGAATGGCTGCCATGTGCTCCCAGCGATGCTCTGGGAGTAGCCTTTACCAGGCAATGCTACCTAGCACAGGGGAGGGATGGTGACATGAGCTCTCCACAACATTCTTCAAATATGATTCTTTTACCATGTCCCTCAGCAGAGAAGATGCATGTTTGGACTTGGATATGGTTGTTAAGAAAGCCAATTGTTACGACCTCAAAAATCCTCAGTATTTTCTCTATATTTTTTTTTTCTTCTCACTACACAACAGATACAAAGTGCTGCAGAGGGAAGACCATTTATTTCTCTGAAGAAGAGGGAAGAACATTTATACAAATAAAACTTTAGAAGCTACATTGCCTAAGACTAATTATATGGGTCCAAGATGTTCACACTTCAAGGAGGAGCCCAACCACTAACCAGTATGCATCAGAAAACCTTCTGAGGATCATTCCCAAACCCTTTCACCCAAATGACCTTGATCTGTGTGCCCCAAACTCTGAACACCAACTGGCAACCGATGTTGCTATTTGTCCTCATGCTTCCTTATAAAACTACTGTAAAGTGACTCCAACCACAACCCTACAGAGAGTGAGCATACATCAGAACATCTGTCAGCTCTTACTCTGTAATGGCAATCGTACCTGCTGTACATTTTCAAATCATATAGACCATTCATTACAAACCTCATGGAAGCCTCACTGCAGCAATTCAGAAAGTGTACACAAACACATTCAACTGCTAGAGATTTATAGATGTTTGAACAAACCAACCCCAAATCCAGTTCCTTTGTTTTAGCCTTATTATAGAACACGACCTAAAACATATCTCAAAAAAAATATTCAATGTGCCTCACCGAATGATTTCAAGTTTGTATTTTGAAAACAAGCAGAAATGTATCTGTCATAAATGGTATTTTTAGAGCCTGGAATGGGCAGTGACTACTGCACAGGACTCATCACCACCTTGGTTTGCAGCTTGGCCCATCCTAGTTAAAAGCACACCAAAAAAATCTGGGTTGGGGTTTTTATTTTTTACTCTAACTGCTCAGATACCTTAGTACATTCTTCCTTAATTAGCAATACTTGTATACCATGCAGTAGTTAAATACTGTACTGAAGAGATCCAAGGGTCTTTTTTATCCCTTCCTGAAACACACTGTAATCTTGATTTAGTGGAATAATGTTTTAAATTATAAACAATGGATTAGAACCAATGCAATACAGAAGTCTTAAGCTTTTAGTTCATTTGAATTTCACACATGTATCATCTCTACTGCTTTTTCCCCCTTAGCTTATTGCCTAAAGTCTAATTGTGAAATACCATAATGCAATAACTGGATGTCGTAATGCCACTCGCTTTCCAACTGTTAGGTTGGACTTCTTGCCTGCCTGACTGCCTTATTAGGTCTTAGAGATAATTCTGTTTGTTGTTACCATTTTTTATGCCATCTATACCACCAACATTGGTTTTGATATATAATCTAGTGTAGCTCTAGCCTAGAGCTATTATTTAACTCTGCAAATTGCTGCACTTTCCTTTTATTAAGATTTAATAGCATTGTTCTAGTGACTTAAATGGTACTGTATAACTTTAATTATGTCTGTACTTGTCTCCTTTCTCTATATTGCCCTAGTCAATTTTTATGAGTAATTAAATCCTTCATCAACCCTGAAATCACAGATGGCACTATACAGAGTAGCTTCATTCCTAAAATTTAAAAACTTACATCACCTTGATGCAGATTTTTATTAATTTTGTAAATGAATTCCAAAACTAGCTCTTTTTTTTTTTTTGGTCAAATTCTTCATAATTATCCTTCACATAAAATTCTAATCAAAAATAACTCTTCCTGCCCCTATGTACACCTTGAACTAATTCTAGGTGGTTAGAACAATAAGCAAAATGCAATTTGATTTCAAATCATGCATTTTAGAATTAAAAGACAAATGAAAACAGATATTGTCTACTTAAAAATTGTGACTTTATCCAGGTTTTTTACAGTGCTTATCAGTAACTATGAAAAATATTTTTGCTTTTATGGCCTAATGTATTCATTCCCTTGCAGCCTTTACTAAACAGTGAATTTCTCTTTTAAGTGAATTTTTCATATGGCAACATGAATGAAAATATTATATAATTTTTAAAGGAAATTAAAAAAACAGGATTCAAACTAGGCAGTCCAGGGATAATTTTGAAGTTTGAGGGTTTTTTACCCAAAGGAAAGAAGAGATAATATAACTTTTTATCTTGATTGAAGCTGCAGTCCTGGTTTTCCATATATAAATCTTCAGCTTCCTCAACTACTTGGTTATCTCCTAAAATGTTTCTTATTGATTCTATTCTATCAGTCACTGGAGGCTGATCTAAACAGTTTCAGTTCTTCTTTCAGTTCTTCTGAAAAACCTAGCTGTTATTGCTATTCTGGGTTTTCCTTTTACGTAAGTGGAGTTTGAATAACTGACTAGCTTTTACAGTATCCCATTAGTAGCAGAGATAAGAGAGCAAAACTTATTATTTGGAAATGAAATTATTTGGTCTCATTATCATTACTTCTCTCTGACAAAATTGCTTAGTTAACCCCATATAGTCAGTACCACTCCAAATCTACTGGTGGCTCTGGATGTAATTTCCAAAGGGAAGAATACAGGAAGGGAGCAGGAAATAGCATTATTGTCATTCTGCAGCATAAAATGGTAACCATTGTAATGGTGATGTTAACATAGCAAATCTCAAAAAAGAGTGATGTTCATAATTCATTAAGAATGTGCAGCTCCTGAATTATATCCTGAAGCCTTCCTGAAAGCTTTAAGGACCAGAAGCACCATGTACAACTCTTACACTCCTGTGAGGGGCCTGTATTACAAGAACATTTATTTATTTTAGGTCTTCTGTAGCCAGTGGAGATGAACAAGCTCCATCAGGAGATGTCTAAGGCTAGGGTGAAACGAGGCTTAAGTGGTTGTTTTTACAGCCTCTTCAATTAGGATGCTGCTACCAACTGGTAGGTACAAAGGAATCATGATGCTTAAATGCTGTATAGTGTTAGCCAGTTGACTTACAAATTAAGCATGGAAGCATGACTGTCTCCCAAAACACTCTGCAGATACACAGCTCCCATAAGATTATTCTGTTAATTGTTTTCTAAAATCAAAAGAACACACTCTTGTAACAGCAGCAAAATGCTAGAACATAGAGCTTCCCCTTGCTGTAACTGGGGACAATACAGCAGATGAAACAGATGACCAGAAGTTCTGAAGAAGAAAAATTAAGCAAGAAGGAAAATCTTTTTGAAGGTATCATACAGACACACCATGTATAATTCAAAAGCAAAGACACCAAACAGTCAGTGAAGAAGCAGAGCCATGAAAATACCGCCTCTGATGTGGGAATCTAGTCTATCTAGCCATCATCCAATGAATTTATATTATTCATAAGTTTATTTTCTGTACATGTTCTTACCTTATATTTTGAACTGAGGAATTTAACGTTTCATCCGGAACATTACTGGTTACAGCTGCATGTCCTTCTGTGAGGGACTGCAATGGCTGCATTACGTGAACTGTCCGAAAAAGCTGAGTGGGATATACTGGCTGCGGAGATTGCATTGTCCTCAAAACTTCTGAAGTCAAGCCAGGTGTCTGCTGCTGTTCAACTTCTACGTGCTCCTTCAGCTTAGCAGGCTTTGAGTTTCCTGTTTTTAGCATTGTGGTTGATCCTCCCTTTGTTCCTGCGTTTGCAGATGCTCTAGATCTGCTCGACTGGTTTCTATTGGCCGCAGGAGTTGAGAGCAGAGTTGAATCTGATGATTCAGTGCTAGGGCTCGCATCTTCATCATCTATATAGATGAGATCTTTTGGCATGTCTTTAAATTGATATACTAGACGCTGACCTTCTACTTTAGCCAGTATTCCTCTTTGGTAATAGTATCTGTTTAAAGTGTACACACATCAAGTTACCTAGTGTTTTTTGCAAAAAAAACACCCCCCCAAAAAAGGCTACAAAGCACCCAGAAAATAAGACCAACAGTAACAAGTAAGCAACATTTTAAGTGCCTAGTTTCTTCATTATAAAGGAGTGGCATATTTAATAGTGTCTTTTTTCCTCAAAGAACTTTCTTTTACTGGTATTTCTTGTCACCTTTTAATTTCAACCTCAGGTAACGCTGAGGAGAGAGAGAGAAGAACTCTGTGAGTTTGTAGCTCTGTTATCAACTGTAAAAGTTGCATGAAACTCCTCTTGACTCATGCAGTTCTTTCAGTTACCTGAATTCATGCTTATTCACCAGTGAGCACGGGCAAACGTTTTAGCTACAACAAAGCAAAGGCAATAGGACAGGAGAGCACTTCTGTTATATTTACAAATTAATATGACGATTTGAAATTATGCACATCAAGGTGAGGCATGAAGGGAAATGAAAAGAAATGCATAGCTGCCTAGTTGGACAATTATCAATCAGCAGGCAAGACTGAAGCTTTGTGGATGTCTGCTTACTTTGCACAGTCTTTTACGTATGAGAAAAATCCCAGCCTGATAGGCAGAGGCACATGATAAGATGTTTTAAAACTCTGTACATGCAAGTTCAGAGAGGCACAACCAGACCTGAATTCTAAAACTGTATCTTCCACTGGAAATAGGATCATTTGCAACAAGTAGAAATAATTTCACTAATAGACCTGAATTTATGATTTTTTTGAGAAAAGAGATTCAAATTTTATGTAAAAGGCTTGCCCCACGTGGATTCTTCAATTTCTTACTTTGTTAGTGGCTGACTGTGAAGATGCAGTTTTTGCAGCAGCACTGAAAATGTCTGAGCTGAGACTGAAGGTGACTGATTTGGGGTTGAGGTTAGTAAGGGTTACTTTTAGATAGCTTATTTATTTTGCTGAAATAACTTCTTCATTTCCCAAGTTGACAGTTTGCTGCTGTTACACAAATTAGATGAAGCATTTAATCATGCAAACTAAGGCAATAAAACAAGTCTATTATTAAAAACGCACGTACCTGAGAGCTCTACCCATTGTTTCATAATTCATGTCAGGTTTGTTTTTGTGTTTTCCCCACAATTTGGACACAGCCTTAGAATCTACCAGTTTGAAAATGCCCTTCTCTCTTTGAGTCCATTTGATATATTTAGGACATGTAGCTTTGTCCTGGAGCAGTGCTAGTAAGAACTCCCAGAGATAAATTGTATTTCCTAAAATAAAAGTATTTCAGGACACAGAAAAAAATAAATAATTAGTTGACCATATTTTATTAATGACATAATTAATCTAAAAACTGAAAAGCTGGTGTCTTTACAAATATACTGTAATATATCAAGACTAGGAAATAGTCATGGAGGGCAAGGGGAGGGATTCTTGTTAGTTATTATAATCTGGGTGCCCAAACACCCTAGTAACCTACAGTCAGGTACCAGTCAACCTACAGTCATCTCGTTCCAACCACCAACATTAGACAACACTAGTCACCTATGTGCACACTTCCCTCCAGCCTAATCCAGTCACAGAAGCAGTCACTATTGCTTCCTCAAATAGGAACATGTTCAGGTTCATCCTCTGAAAATGCTGGAAATTAAGCCTTTGCTTAAATACTTTGATGAATTGAGGTGAATGTTATAATCCTTTAAAAGGCCAAACAAAATCCTTACTTTTAACAATTAGATTATACGGGGAAATCAGTGGCATATGCTGAGGTAAGCAAACCTTCAAGAATAAAGTTAAGAAAGATTTTTTTTTTTTTAATCCGGTGAGTGCTTGCACTTGCTGGTAGACAATATTCAAATTTCATTTTACGAAGAGCAGGCACAAACACTTATATATGGAAATCCATCACATCTGTTTGGTGTTTACCACATATAAAGAAACAGTATTAAAATCACAGATTGCAAATACTTAAAACTGCTACCAAATTTGCATATTCTTTTTTTCCAAAAACACATTTAAGGAGTCTAAACTAGTGTAACTAATGAAACCCTTTTTCCTGCTTTTTTTAAGGCTTTTGGTGTCTGATGTTCTTTTGGACACCTGAAGGTGCACATAAGCTTCTTAGTGATACGTTGTTAGTCTGAAAAAGGAAGAAAAAACTTCTTGTATGAAAGTATCACCTCCCACAAGTAGCCGTGCAAAAACACAGTGAAGACACCGTGTACAGATTTCTTAAATTTAACAAAAAATTATGCCCAGTACATCAGGAGGTGACAGAATCTCTTTTGTTAGCTTCAATTTAAGCCAGCAGTTTTTTCAACTTTAATAAGCACCAGTCTGAAAATTTTTCAACGAGAGGCGGCATCTTACAAATTACAACTCCCAGACTACTGTATTATAATCTCTATTTTGCAAATATTCAGCAAAGTCATCAGCACTGGCAGTACAAAATGTTAGCAGCTCCTTCAGCAGGTGGAAACTTGAAAACTGAACATTCCTAGAGGAAAAACACTGCCTTTGCAACAAACGTCTCCCAACTTGGTCAACCTGTTTGCCTTCAGATAACTTGAAGGCAAAGGTTAAGATTGCTTAGGAAAGAAACAGTGTCAGCCAGGAGTGAAAGCATTCCCAGCCCCTTATCATCTAATCCAGGGTACTTTTGTTGTAGTCTAGACTGAAAACGCTCAACTGCATCAAGGCAGTTTGAAAATTTGTCACTCCTCAGCCACTGAAAATCACTGTGAAGAGGACTGTCTGGGAAAACCATGTCTGCTTTACTCACAGGCAGAATTTTTAACCTTTTCTGAGTCACAACAGAAGAAATATGTATAAAACTCGGTTTTATCCATGCATCACATCCAGTAATCATATGCAGGGCTTGATATTTTAGCATACATGTTCCCCCTAGGGGAACATTGTGGATACTGAGAGACAGACAACTCCCATGATTTTCTAGCTGCTTTCCTGACATGGCCAGTTATATTAATATCCCTTTTACTTCAATTTTATATTCCTCAAAATGCAAAACAAATGCTTTTGATGTAGCTTTTTTCTTAACAGGCAGTGGTTTCAGGCAACACGCTCCTTTTTAATTCCTTCTGAATTAGCAATTTGGTAACAATTGACAAATGTGAAAGAGGATGTATCTTTGCTATCATCCACAGAAACATTAGACTCTTCTGCCTTTTAATTCTGTGACTGGCTGCTTTAATATTTGCTTAAGCAAATTTGAGCACTACTTTGACATTCCTCTGATACTTTTCTTTCATTTTTACTTAAAAATCAAGTTTCAATTAAAAAAAAAAGCAACAATGCATACGCAAAATTGCTGGCATTAACCTGTTAATTATTTATTGCTTGCCAAGAGGGTTTTTTTCCCCTGTTACTGCAGAAAATCTCTCTTTGAAAGAAAAAAAACCCACCCCAAACTTATTTGTCAGTGTAGCAATTTTTCTGGTTCCAAGGGTCTGACATTCTGTTGCCACCACCTTCCAGGTTTGGCTGGGCTTCTGTCCTGGCACATACTGTACGCAGGCAAGCACACCAGTCCCTAGACGTTTGTGCAGGCACTTGTGGTGACACAGGGGAGGCTCATTTCCAGCTCCTGCCGAGCACAGCAGAACTCTGTGGGGGCTGAGGCATCAGGCTGCCATTCAAACGCCAGCCTGGGCACGGGTGCGGGTGCTGGACCCAACAGCAAAGCAACCGAGTTGTTGACAAAACTGACAGGCACTATGGAACAGTTGGGTCTGGAGAAAATGATTTATTGTATCAGTTATGTGGTATTTATTTTCTTTCCTCCTTTTAAACACAGGAGGAATGGAAGAAGTATCAAAACTCCAAGTTTTCTGCCCAAGTCTTCAAGCTGTGTTATAACTTTCCTCAAAACTCAGGGCTTGGTACTTGCTGCTGCCAACTGGCAGCCTTGATTAGCTCCTCATTCAGAATTAGACACACACAGATGGAAAGCGTTTTCAAAGATCATCTGTCAAAATAACCACAGCCCAAGAAACACTAATACAATGCAAAGTGCTCCCCAAGACTTCAATCAAAATGCAGAAGCCTCTGCAGGGGGCTGAAGAATTTCCAAGAACCCTTACAACTAAAGTGACAAATACATCATTCTCCCTGAGAACTGGGTATTTCACCAAGAAATCTTGTGTGCTAACTTTTTACTTGCCTGAAGATGACATGTTAACCACCCCTCAGTTTAAGACCTGGTTTTACATCACAAGAGAGCTATTGAGTGTTTTACAGGTTGCTCGGGAACAATGTACTTTTAAAAACTTCAGCAACAACTCTGACTTACCCTTTCCATCTTTGTTTTTCTTCTTTACAGATATGTTTGGAGTTGTAGTAGGGGACTCAGGACGAGATGGTTTCGGCTTCTTCCCTGTAATAAACCACCAGTAAGTCAACTATAGTTTAAAAAGAGGGAAATAAAAAAGAACAAGGACCTAAAAAGGGAAGAGATTTGTTTCCCCAATTCAGAGGGGATTCCATTTCTAGTAAGTTAGGAGCTCAGTTCTATGCTGAACTTTTTCAATTTCTACAGCAGGACTGGACACCCTCTGCTCTTAGTGTACTTCTAGTAAAGATTATGCTCACTTTTCCAAAGCCCATGTACCTTGGAAATTTCTGTGGCTTTTTAGGTACTTTCTTAAGAGCACAACACAGGTGAGATGAGAACAGTAAGCTATTAACTGTGGGCAAGAGTTTAAGCAGGAAAAGCAAGATAAAATACAGAACGCTATCTTGTTCACTCATCACCAAAATGGAATTTAGGGATAAAAATGAGATTATCTTCCTTTTTAGTAGATTGGAAGTTTCCAATGACAGCAGCAAACTACACCATCATGTGATGCAAACATTTTTCAGTCCTACTGTCTTTCACACCTTTCTCAGCAGTGTCTACAGGTAAAGAAGAGCCACTTGTTTGTTTATTAAGACCAACAGAACCAGTAACACCTCAGCTGAAAAAACACCCTTTTAAAAAGTCATAAGCATGGTAGCTCTATCTGGTGAGAAAGACTGAAAGGAAGAAGTTAGTTACAACCAATGACAAGAATCAAGAGCATTGATCTGAAAATGCTGAGAAACCAACTACCTAAACATAAATGGAGTAAAAACTGTAAGACATGCTGATGTATTTTTCAATATAAAACCTTGAACCTGTTCCTTTATTGGTTCTCATTCCTTGCAATGGCAGCTTTTATAGGTAATTAATCTGAAAACTTTAGAACTTTCTTAGGAAATAAAGATTTCTCTTACCAGGTTTTCCAGTGACCCCTTAGTACACTGACAAGATCTAAACTATTCAGATACTACCTTTGCTCTTTTAAGAGGCAGAATAGACCAAGTAGACATAGGACTCAGAGAAACATATTTCTAGTCCATATAGCATATTGTCATAATTAACGATTTAAAGAAAAAAAAAATTATTTTCCTCTATTTGTGCATTTCCAAAGAGTTTACATTCTACGGAGGCAAGACCAATAGGCCTGTGCAATCCCGTGCACTATGACATTCTGCTTTTAGCTTTGTTTTAGGGACTTAGTAAGGAAACACCCATGCTACAGAGTAACAGTGAGGGGTTTTCACTAGCTCTAAAAAAATGCACAGTGCCAGCCTGTGCTTTTTTCTAGACTTCAAGATATCTATAAAGAAATCTTAAGAAACACTGGCTTGAACATTCACCTTTTGACATTAGCAGTCTTGCTAAGTTTACCTGTGCACTCTTTCTTTTTTTGACAGGGTGTGGGGGAAGAGTGATAGCTAGTTGAGAAAGCTACCGTGAGGAAAATCTAGTAAATGCCTGGAGTCCTCTAATTTTCTTGCTTCCATTCAGACAAGATTCATGATTGAGGATGGGACATAAAGTTCAGTCATTGCCTTGGCCAGTAACATCTTCCTTGATTTGAATGAAGATGGGAGGAAGAAAATGCTATTTTTTTTTTCATATATAACATATGAAAGGATAAAGTACTAGTGGAGTACATTTTTAGCAGCTTTGTTCCATTCGCCATTAATGGTTGCAGAAATGTCCGTTTTCCCTAAAATATCTAGATGAAGTCACTCTTGTATAGATCAGCTCCTACTGCGCATGAAGTCCCTCATGGTAATTCTGGCTAAACGGTTAGAGGTGTGGCATGGGAAGACTGTTGTACAGGTGTAAATGTATGCCATTAAAGGGGGGGGGAGTGTTATTTTGATGTCATTAATCATTACCTGGTGTCCAAATGAGATCAGGTCTTAAAAGAAAATTAAGTGGGTGAGGGCTTAATTAGGTCATGACTGAACTACTGCTGGTCCACTTCAGGAAACATTAAGTACCAATCACATATAACTTATACACTTTTGATTAGGGATAACCCAGGCTACCAAATACGAATACTACTGCTACAGCAATTCTAGGCTATCTTACTTCAGCCTAGACTACTTCATGACACCCTATTTGGACAATCCTCTACCAGAAGCCCATACAAAATTAAAAATCAGTGAGGAATGTGAAACTCATTTACAGAAAGGTATCAATGTTACTGCTGTATATCTAGGCTAGAGATACTAAAGATGATGGTCTTAGACTACACTATGAGCTATGATCTCCAGGCACTGACTGATAACATCAAAAACACAGTTAACAGAGACACACAAGATGTGCTTCCTTTGTTTAAAATAAGATTATTTTCTGAAAGCATGTTAAGCATTAGCATGCTTCCTCCTTTGGTTCAACAGAGCATGAATTTGTTACCTTTCAGAGTACATCACCAAATTCCTTTTTAGGAGAGAATTTTACAAAGAGGAAGGATAAAGAATGTGCAAGAGCTAAGCTGTATGTGGGGCTACCATAATTTTGTATAGCTGATTTAATTTATAATAGGTATTTCCACTTTCCTATTTCCATGGTTGCAAACCCACTTCAAGTTAGAAATTCACACTATAAACTAATGTGGTATTTAGACAACAAGATGCTCATCCTGGTTGAATATTTTATGCCACACCAGAAAAGGTTCAATACATTTTCTTGCACTGTTTTCAGTGGGTTTTATTTTAAAAAAAATATAATGTATGTAAAAACATAATAAACAGTATATAACTAAAATATAATGTGTACATAGCTTAGATGACCACCTACTGCCAGATACTTCCCATAGCAAAAACAGGACTGAAGGTATTAGTATAGCACACTTCCAAGTTTCTTCCTCTGACATCCTTTTTGTTTTTCCTACCTTTCTGATCTGTAGTTCGGCAGCTCAGTGCTCAAGACATTCATGAGTACAAACATCATGCTGAACAAGAGTTTGGAGTTGAGCAGATGAGCGCATACAGCTGCAGCAATAAGATCCACAAGGAAAGGAAGTGAAATCACCCCATTACTTCTGGAGAACATTTTCTTGGAGGAGCTCTACTTGGCATTGCCATTCTGCTCAGTTAGGTGGCAATGTTCTGCAAAATGCCTCCCTGTAAGTCTAGCTGATGGGTTATATGTGCTAGAAGTCTATGAAATCATGAGCTGTATGGATAGGGCAAAATGACTACAGTCCTTTGCTATGCCACAGAACTGACCAAAGGAAGGGAAACAGATTGCACTCTAAAAAGAAATATCAAAAACAAACCAACAAAAAAACAAACCCAAAAGAACTCCACCCACACATTGCACATCGTCCTGAAGTGCACTATAAAACAGCATTTTGCAGCAATTGTTGTACACCAATGCCTTGCAAATCCCCGGACATTCTGAAGTAACACTTCAACATCACTCATCCATACCATCTACCTCATGAAGTCTCAACTTTATTGAAAACTAGTAGCTAATGAAACACTAAGCTGATTAATCCTTTCTAGTATTTTTTCTATCTGATAGAACTGTCAAAAACACACACATTTGCTGTGAAGCAACTGGTTTTCTAACCTACAGCTAGGAGGAGGAAGGAGTGGGAGTAAGCAGAAGCACAACATGAGAGAGAGTATGAAAGCATCACACCAAAGAGGTTAAGTATCTGGCAGACAGAAGCTCCTTGTTTTGACCCACATAGCAGCCAACATTAAAAGAAGAAGAGAAGAACAAAACCAGAAAAACAGCTTAAAATCCTCTTACAGTTGGTTATCTCATAGCAGTGTGCACTGCACGGTAGTTTCCCCAGCAGCACTCTCGGGTCAGCTGCTGGTAAAGCTCTCCTTCACAGTGGTTTCAGTTCAGCTTTCTTACGGGAATCAGAGACTTCCTGACCCACACCCGTCCCAAGCAGACCTTGTGACACACACAGGGCTCAGGCAGCTTCCCCAAGATCCCCACAGGCCAACATGCTCTCTCTCACATAACAACTCCCAACATTTGGAAGTAGCAACAAAAGTACCAGCAAAAACACACTCTCATTCAGCAGGAATAATGCGGGGTAGCAGGAGTCCTGTTTCACAGAGGAGCCTGTAAAAGTCCTAATGCTCTGATTCAGCCCTAGGATTAGTTCAAGAAACAAAGCTCTCTTGGTTTATTCTACTTTTATTTTTTTTTCTTAAATTTGTTGCAACAGCACCTTTTATCTGCCTGTAGTACATGACTCTTCCCCTGCAGACACCAGTTTCAGGGCCTCTGATGGGGTCCATGCTGAAGCAGGATGGGAAAACAGGAGCAGAAGGCCTGATTAACACCACTTCACTACTCTTTGGCACAGCACTGACTCCAACAGAACATCACCCAGTGGACACTGTTTAAATGTTATCTACTGCAAATGGGACTAATGCTTACTATAGAATGCAGCTGTCTAAAAAAAAAAAATAAAAAATCAATTAAACCATTCATATTTAAGAAAAGCTAAAAAACCCTCCTCGTTCTCATCCCATATTCTGAACAGATCAAGCACCTTTAGGTGAAGCTAATAAGAGCTAACAAAATTACTTCAGGATTCACAAAAAGCTCTATGGCTTGTATTGCAATTCTGCTCTGAAGAAACAACTATAAATAGGAACACATAGAGATTCATGTTTCTGGTTGGATAAACCATCATTGCTACCTCTCCAACACCACTGGTATCTGTGCTCACACAATCCAGTAAGAAAACACTTTCTCTGTATTTCTAGCTGAGCACACTCAGTTATTTTGACCTGATATGCAGTATGGTTCCAGACACTGACAGGGAAGGTGAACGTGCCACCCACTGCTCTCCTACTCCACACTGCTGTTCCTCAGTAGCGTCTTACCTTTTCTCTTCTTCGGTTGTTCAAATTCTGGAGTCTCTGGTGATTCAGCGTAAGGGTCTGGGGCTTGGTGAACTTCCACCACCTCAGGGATCCCATCAAGCGTGACCGACACATGTGTAATAGGAGCCACTATATCATCATCTTCAGTTGCACCAAACATAGTTGCTTAAGGGAAAGAGACAACAGGAATATTTTCACACAGCCTCAAGGACTTTTAAAATCTTTTTTTTTTACAGCAAAAATTTAAACACAGAAGAAAACAAAACTGTGTCACTTAAGGCCTTCATGGGAGAGAAGACTAGTTCATAATGGAATATATGTGCCTACATTTTACACAAGCAGAAGTACTATTAAAATAGAACCAATTTAATGCTATAACCCACTCCCCCAAAAAGCACAATTATTTGGTGATCACACATTTTTATTCATATTTAAGGCAATCTGCAGATCTAAGTGTAAATTCTTTTATCTTGGCAACATAAACAGACTAATACTCTATCAGCCAAACAAAACACTGCAATCTAAACCAACCTACTTCATTCACATCTTCCCCCCATCTTTCCTTACCTGTTCTACTCTGCCATGGAAATGAAATCCTTCACTGCACACAACACTGGATTTCTAATATCCAAACTATGTACGTAAAGGCTACCTGAAAGCAAAATAGTCTTACCAACTCCATGCAACCATGCTTGCACTGAATCCCTACTTCTTTCACAAATAAACAAGGCAAATACAGCTTTGGATTTGCTTTCATAAAAAACTTACTTATTCTTTTTTCATCCAACATGGGACCAGGGGAATCCATATTGAGAAGTGCTTCAGCAGCCTCGATTGTTTCCATTGTTTCATCTCCATTATGACAAGATGCTTCAACTAAAAGAGAGAAAAATTAACTCTTAAGAATCTAAAAACTGGACTTACAGCTTACCATATTTATTTCATTTATAGAAAAAAAAAGGGTGAACAGAGTCTTCTAGTAGATAAGTGTTGCAGTTTAGGCCCAGCTGGCACAAAGCGCCAGGCAGCTGCTTGCCCACTTATCCCTGCAGCAGGATGGTAAAACCTTGTGGGTTGAGATAAGGACAGTCTAATAAAACAACACGAGAAGAAACCGATAACAACAACAATGCTAATTAAACGAATATATAAAGCCAGTGATGCACCATGCCATTGCTCACCACCTGGTACCACACAGCCTCTCCCAGAACTGTGATCAACCCCCCCAGCCAGTTACCCCAGTTATATACTGAGCACAACGTCACCATGGGGTAGAATATCCCCTTGGCTAGTTTGGGTCAGACCTGGCTATGCCCCCCTCCCAGCTTCTTGTGAAAATTAACCCTATTCTAGCTGAATCCAGGACAATGAGTAGTAACAGGTTAGCTGGAGAGCAAATGCACACTGTAATCATTTCATTTACTTAATATACTACATGCATTTTCAGATTGTATGTATTTAAAAAAAAAAACAAAACCAAACCCAACACACTTTGTTTCTGCCTCATCTTTCTAACCCTTCTCTTTGCTGATCAAGCACATGCAGTAAAACATAACACCCATGAACCCTAAGAAATATCACTACCACAAACAATATTCCAGATAGTATCATTTAAAAAAAAAATATTGCTGATTTCTTCTTATGGTGGCCCAAAGGAAGTGAAATCCATAATTAAGAGATGCTCACCAAAAATATCCTGTCATTTAGCCTGGAAGACAGACAAGAATATATTCTACAACTTCTATTAGAGAGTATATGATCTAAAGGTGTAACTGAATCCTAAACTATTCAAATCCATGGGGATTAGACTCTAGGAACCACTGGAAAGCAAACATAAAACAAAAACCAATAGAGAGGGCTGACAAACTTTTCAAAAATTTTGATTACTAGACAGTCCCTCATCCATCTCAGGAGGGTGGTCATTAGACAAATCCAAAATTCTTGGGCATTAATTTATAATTAAGGTAATCTGAAACTACACACCAAAAAATCCAGTAAAATATCATTTTGCAAAAATAACAGCTGTCCAGTAAGATAATACTGGTTTGACTGGAGGAGTAACTTACCAGAGATTTTTTCCAAAATAATTGTAGCATGATGAATAAGTTAGATGTTAGTTGCAGTACCTGGTACTATAAACCTTTAGAACTGTTTAACACGTTCTTTTAGAAATTACTCTTTCTTGGATGGAAATGCTTGGGCCAGGCTTCCTTATCCTTTGACATGAATTTGAAGCTACATTGGGGAATTCACCTGCATCTATCAAAGCGGTACAAAGTGCTGCATTAGTATTCTCCTCCCTAGGACACCAATGAACCTTTCTCAGTCCAGTAATGATTCTGCTTCATGCCCTATCTCTCTGTTTAGCTTTGAGGAATTTGGGTGGGGCAGTCACTTTAAAAAAAAAAAAAAAAAAAAAAAAAGTAGACTGACTGACAGAGCAAGAAAAATACATTGTAAAACATAATGTAACGACCCTGGAACATTTCTTCTTCACATAAAAGCAAGAGGCTTATGCCAGAATTTCTATACTTTTAAAAGAAAAAAAACAAGAATCAATATATCATAGTAACAACAAAGCACCCAGTGCACTAGTGCTAAACAATCACACAATTAAAAAAACCAACCAAATTACAAAAAAAACCCCAAAACAAACCTCAAACAGTTTCCCCCCAAATATTTACAGCTTCAGCATCATTAGGAGAGGGCAAAGAAGAATGCAGACATTCGCACTCAGCTCCACTTCCTCCACTGTCATTTACAGGCAGCACATGGGAGTTCAGGAGAAGCCTCCTTGCCCTCTGAATTTCTCCTTGATCTTAGTCGTACCATGCCCCAAGCATCAGAGGCTCAGGCTAAGACAGAATAAAGTAGACAGGCACTGGGAACCCCTGACCATCGCAGCAACTCACCTTGTTGTCTACAAGACCCCCTCTACCCCCTGTCTTGCAGAGGCGTTCAGAAAGTTAAGGATCTGCACCTTCTGGCTGACACCTCCAAACAGGCTTAAGAAAGGAGGACAGCGTGAAGACGAAGGGGCTAAGGTCCTGGCTTGGAAAGCCATAGAACAAGACAGGGCAGCAAATCATGGGTGCTTTATAGTCATGCAGCTTGCAGGCTCAGCAGCTCAGTCACAGAGCATCTCAGTCCAAAGAGCCAAACAGCATCTCTAGGGAATGCCCAGCCAGCTGAGGAGAAGACTGAACCAAGCACAGCCCATGTGGGCTCACTCACACTTGGCCCAGCAGTTCTGACTTCATCGCTTCTGGTTCTAAGCTTTATATGGATGGGAACTTTCCATAACATCTACCAGCATAATGAAGACCACAATAAGGCTGTCACCCTGAATATGGGCACAGACCACTGCCAAAGCAGCTGTCACCAGTTCTGATGTTGTCTGAATGAACAGGAACCCGCCACAATCCAGCTCAGACAAAGCCATTGAGTGGGGCTGGTTTACGCTACCACATACAATTTAAAAGCCAGCAGAGGTATCCCTTGGTCCTCAGTGCTGCGGGTGGGGAGGAGGGAGCAGCCACTACCAGCTCTTTCCTGGGTAAGAACTGTGATGACAGAGCAGAATTAATTCTTCACTCTGGATAATGGCAGGCGAGGCAGAGGTCTCCAGCTTTGCATCACTGTTACACCATCAGGCTAGAAGTCAACCATCCATATACAAGACTAATGAAAGGAACTTGTAGTAGTCATATAAGTAACATAAACACAGAAATTAATATAATTTGATGCTCACAAAAAACATATAGAGCGCCAATTATCTGTCTATCCACAGACACAGAATGGCTAAAAAAAAGTTTCTTAACCACATTAATGCCCTTGCTAACACCCATCCACATTCATGCCCTTGCTAACACCCTTCAAGCCTCTTCACAGAAGATGACTTCATAAGGTGGTTTGAGCCAAATTATTTCCCTGTTGCTGAAAAAACAAGGGTTGTGGTTCTTCCTCCCATCTTTGCCCTTGGTTCATGATCCAAACTCCTGTCACTTACCACAAGTCAGGCTTCATGTTTTTCTGATCATGCAGTGAGAAAATTTAATTTTATAAAATGGCTGAAAAGAAGTTTTTGGATTATTGCTGAGTTAGCAAGTTGAATCGCAAGAACTTGAGAGCTAACAAACCAGGTGTGAGGCACTGCACAGAGGAGATGGAGCAACACCTCTCTGACCTACTAGCAGCAAGATGCTAATTCACAGCACCCAACTTGAGACAGTGCTTAGAAATAACAAACTCAACTACCAAAGGCAAGCTGGTGTCTGTTATTTTAGTTTTTCTCTTAATGTTGCAGAAAGATATTCCAATCACTGGTAGTTATGATACAGTCACAAATTTAAGAATGGGGATGAAACAACTCATTTGTTACACACTGGCAAAGTCAGAGCTGAAAGAATGGTGGTGGTGGAGGTAATTTCTCAGAAGCATCAGATTTCAAATGTTATGTTAAATAGGTAGAAATTTTTTTTAGAAGAAGAGGGGAAAAAAAGAGGGAACGAAAAGGAAAAGGGAAAAAGAGAGAAGGAAAACAGGAAGAAGAAAAAAGAGGGAAGGGGAACAAAAAAGGAAAAAGGGGAGGATAAAAAAGAAAGAAGAGGGAAAAAAGGGGGGGAAAAAACAAAAAAAGGGGGGGAAGGGGGAGAAAAAAGAGGGGGAAGGGAAAACCACACCCAAAAGTAACTTCATTTTTCTCCCTACAAATTTGTGTTTATCTGAGCAAGCCACAAACGTAAGCCTCTGTATCTGCACGCTAATTACAGCCTAGTTACTGTGAATCCAGGTTCGCAATGAATCAGCGCTCACTGTTAGCACCAGGCTTGCCCAAACACAGCTTTCTGCTCTCCTCACACGGTGGAGAAAGTAACTATGCCTTATGCTGGAAGCTCCCCGCCTCAATCCAAAATCTCACTTTCCCTACTCCTGCCTAGTGTCTTTTTTGAAAGCTTTCCACCACTTACAGTGATTCTGTCCCACTCCTGTTGCTTCCCCAGCAGCCAGCAGCTCTGGAGAACAGACAACATGAGTCCTTGTCCAGGCCAAGGTGAGGGCTGTGCTAGTCACAGCTGTTTAAATTCTCTGCTGGTTTGACTATAGACAAAAGCAGGGACCGCAGAGCATCAAAATAACATCAGAAGAAATCTAAGCTTGCTAAAAGTAGAAAGAGATACCTTAAACATGGACAGAGTCCCCTTTTGCAGAATAGCTGGCTGTTAAATTTAAGCAATTGCTTTTTAGTATCAACTCTGAGCTGTTAACTGACATGAAAAACTGAGTTTAAGAACACAGGTATTTCATGCATCACCTTTCATTTTCTTTTTTAAATAAGGCTTTACAATTTGTAAAGAAAATTATCTCATTAGGGAGCTACATGAAAAAAAACCCTGCTGTTTTTAACATGCTTAAGTGCAGCATAAGATGCTTATGTGCAGCAGTGAATAATTTCTTTACAAAGTAAATGAAACTGTACCTGTTTTTTTTACAGCTGGCATCTCCTCAGCTCAAAATCCTCACAGATTAACACTATGAAGTTCAGTTTCCACTCTAACTATTCCTTTGGTTTCCTTGTGGCATCATAAATTATCACCAACAATGCTGGGTTTGTGCAGGACTATAGTACCTAAAAACTCTGCCTTCATTCCCCTACCTGACCAGCTTGGATTGTGCCACGAACTCCAGAGCTTCATCAATGTACAAGCCAAATGCTACGGAACTTCGAAATGCTGTTGGTTAAGTACTGTTACCAGTCTGTGACAATGCACACTTCCACACCCCCTATTCAGATAAGAGCACAGGGCATCTAAGCACAAATTTTTTCCCCCTCCGCTCTCATTCCCCCAGACTGTCTCAGAGCAGCCCCTTCCCTGATCTCATGAAAACACCACCAGAACAGGTGAACCACAAAATGCAGTTATTAACTGTTATTTTTCTAAATTAAATTGGCCAGACATAGCAAAGTTTTAAAAAATATTTTTTTTTTTTCCAGGAAGTTACATAATCCAATTTGTTCCTCCCTCCTATATAACCATACAACCATAATCAGTCACATTAATAAGGTACAGAAAGTGTAGCAAATTGTACCATGTGACAAGTTGGCCTAGAATTTATTCTGCACAAAACATTATCCCCTGTAATTCTCAGAGAAAAAAACCCCACAGTTCAATATTCCCTTTAGAGATAAAACTTCTCAAATTTATTTTGCTAATCACCCTTTACTACATGATAGTTAATCATTTAAAGTCTAATATTGGCAACAAACTGACTATATACATTGCCATCACAGTTTTTCCAGGGAAAAGTGCTTTTAAAGAAGAGGGTGATAAGGCAGATCTGCCTATTCATTACAAAAAAATTACAGTGTGAGCATTAACATAACTAAAAAGCTGTTAGCCATCTTTCAGCAGGGTTTCACATGAAAGAGACGGTGTTCTTACAGCTTTCTGCAGGTTGTAATTTATACTACAGGTAAGTAATCACCAATGTGCTATAGCTGTAGTTTTGAAGGGCTGAAACTACATTCTCTAGATGGAAAAACCTACCAGTGTCCATCATTTTGCAGACAGATCCCTAAAAACTAATTGCAGTGTCAGGGGACCTACTGGTAATTTCTGTTAGGTTAGGAGAAAAGAGAAGGTTAATGCATGACAGAGTCATAAAACAGTACTGAAATCTGGTAACTTAAAAAAACCCCAAGTACTGCATATTAAGCAGTCATTTCTCAGTAATGTTTAGTTACAAATGATGGTGGTTTCAGTTTCGTTTTGCTGTGAACACAGTCTTACCGATTTTTTCATGTGGAATTAGTTCAGTCTTTATAATGTCTGATCCTCTCTCAAAGGCATAACATGGAAATGACTGAAAAGACTGGTACAAACTTCAAAGAGCAAAACAACACACTTCACTGTTGAGGCCAAACACACCCCATGAAAAAAAATCAAGAAGGGAACTTCAAAGGAGGGAGAAAAAAAGGCAGCTGAAAAATAGAGTAGGTGGGAAATTTCAGTTATGATTAGCCCCATTTCACAGGCAGGCCTGCAGCAAGCTGTGCCTCAATCATGTCTCTTCCACGGCAGCCTTGTAGTTCAGGCAGGCAGGTGCAGGCTGCCAGTGCTGCTCGCCTTGTATCCTGAGCACGAGCTTCCCACAGTTGGTGCTGGTCCCTGACTGGCCTGCGCTCACCCACTTTCCTTTCCAAGGAAACCCACAGCACAAACAGTAGCTAGCGGGATGGAGAGTGTGAAACAGATAATTAGTTAACATCTCCTTCACAACAATAATCTCTGCAAAGTGGCAGCTCTGGTTTTCTAAGGACTCTGCCTTTAAAGAAAAACAGATTGCTTGAACTACAATGGATGATGTGAACAATACTGTACTTGTCTGCCTCCAAAGTATCCCAGAAACCCTTGGACACCATCGGTTACAAGGATTACATACTTTCAGACTCTGGCAGCAATTTGCAAACCCTTCTCATGTGACCAGTAACAAGAAAATGTTAACAAGAGCGTTCACAAAACTAGAGGTTCACAATTACTCATGCAAGGAAAAATTCACATACAATATATTAGTGAATATGGATTCATAAAAACGATCTGCTATGAAAAATCCACACAGTCGCATTAAGTGGTGCTTGAGTAACACACCGAGGAAATGCCAGTTGCAGTGTGAATAATTAATATGAACAGCAAGTGAATAGTTGGCAAGAGGTCTCAACTTGAAATAATGTTTAAGTATGTAAAACCTTCTTGAATAATCAGCTAACTTATTTGTATGGTCACAGTCTGTTCACAGATAATTCACTATTAAGAAAAAAAATGAGTCGTTTTTATCAGATAAAACCATTTACTGAAAACAGTTAATGTCAATTTACTCTGTGAACTGTTCCTCATGTCAAGTTTTTTCAGTTTTTGTTTTGCTTTTGAGGGTAAAAGATTGCATCAGAGTATGCCTTCAGAAATAATGTCAAAAGCATGATTGAAACCAGCAAGCTGTCTCCAGCCCTGGAGACAGTCCAAGTGTGGAGCCCTATGGCTGAAAGAAGACACAGAAACAAATGCTCTCTCTGTGAAGTTATCTACCCCACCTTTCAGACTTGTTCTGCAAAAATGCTTCAAATACCTGTATTCAGTCAGGGGTTGTTCTTTAAAAAATGTGACATATCTTTGAGCTTCCCTCTTGAGAATTGTCCTCTCTTTGGGGCTTCCTTTTCTAACAGAATTTACACAGAATATCTGTATTTTAGGAGGCATTAATCATTATTAGAGATCTAAAATGAATACTATGCTGAGCACACACCAGTAAGTCACGTTAACATGCACATTTTACAGCTAATTGTATACCCTCAGGAAGCTAAAAGCAGTACATCTACTCAAGCTGCATATTCCTGCTTTTTTGGCATGTACGTTTACTTAGGTTACGCACCAACCATTAAAATAAGAGCAAACAATCCTATGAGCACAGAAAAGTCTTGTTGGTACTCTGAGCAGGACTCTGCCTTAATCTCTGTTGATGGATGAAACTCTTCACCATTATCAGCTGTGCAGCTGGGACTACAAGCTGACTGCTAACAGTATTAACGCCATTTTCTCTGTCTTGTACAGAATTAACTGCATTCAGTACTACTATAATTTTGTTTCTGTTGTTTTTTTGTCATTAAGCTTTGTTCCACTATTAGCCACAGCCATCTTGGGATAAAAACATGGCACAGAAATGGTTTTATTGCCAACCTGTGAGGGTGATATCATCATCTTCTATGATTTGCTCTTCTGCAACGTCCAGAGAGCTCTCAGTGATCATGTCACTGGGTTCATCAACGCAGGATAAGCCAGAGTAGTTATGTAGCAGGTCTGCGCTAGGAACATGCTCCACGATGACAGCAGGGAAAATAGATGGATCACCAAGCTGAGGGGTGGAAAAAAAGAAAATTAAAATAACACCAGTTGAACTACATCCAATCTAACCACTGATTAATACTTCAACAGACCTATACTACATCATTTGAATATTAGGCCATCATAAGGGAGTACCAAAGAACAAGCTGATTTTTAGCACATAAACCGAAACAGCAGGAGTATCCCCACTATGGGCCAGAGGCTGAGTATCACTGTATTATCTAATATATTGACTTTACTCCAGTAGGTCATACCAAACTCCCATGACATTAATCTGCAGCAGCTGACAGTACAGAGGAGTGACACAGCACAGTAAATGCTAAACTTTGCTGGCAATACTGGCAAGCAATTTGCTGCAAACACCTTAATATTTTGCTCTTCCCATCAAGCTGGAGGTGGAGGAGTCCTGTGGCTCTCATGACTGGACAAAGCTTTCACAGGCACCAAGTTTCCTATAAGACACTAGTTGAAGATCACTCTTTTAGGGGACACTTGCTACAGGAGCAAGGGGTGTAACAGGGACTGCTCAATATATGTGCTCTCCCTAATTCTTAAGGCTTTAGTCACTTGACATTACTCTTCCCCCCACTTTCCTCCCTAAGTCTGCTTTCAGACATCATCCTTCTGTCTCGATAGTTATTTTGCATCAGAGAAAAAAGGCAGCTGGGAAAACCAAAATCAAGCTGACCGGTAATAATAATAATAAGATGTACACTCTCTGAAAAGGCAACCATTCAACAGGAAGAGGTTTTCAGAAAATAGCATTTACTACAGACACAGTATTTTCCAAAGCAAGTCTTTTAAAATGTCATTTGCAGGAAGAAAGTCACAGCTGATCATAGCAGAGCAGGCTCAAAGAAATTCTGGTGTAACTCTAAGGTTCTCTCACTATAAAAATAAATCACATTATGAATGTGGCAAGCTTAAAACCAAGAAAAAAACCTAAACAGTTGCTAAAACATGTTTCTGAGAAAACCATTTTACATGTACATTTGGTCTCACGCTCCACAGAAGAGCACAGATATGCACAGAGCAAGCAGTTTTTTTATTTAACCACAGAAGAAAAAAAAAGCAACCACATGATTGTGAGCTTGCTTAGGGATTGCTCATGTCTCCTAGTCTTGCCACTATGCACACAGCCACCAATGGAAAATGGTATCAGAGCTATTGGCTCAACACTCAATGGCTAAAGGAGTAAGCCTTTCCTAGGGAAAAGTCTGGAACATAAGTACTGAAAGTAGAAAGTGCAATTAGAAGTTTTAAAAGGCAGGAATTACCACTTTAAATAGTTCTGTGTTTTGTAAAACATGTCTCAACAACAACTGTGGTAAAGGGCAACCAGGAAAAAAGGAAGAATTAAGAAACAAAACTATGGGTTTCTATCATGGACAGTCTGCTCAACAAAAAAGAAACAAAAATAACCCAGCAAAAACAATAGCAGAAGCCTAACAAATAACCTACCTACTCTACTAAACATAAGCTTCAAAATAGAATAACATAGTAGGAGATCAATAAAAATGAACAAAGGGCAGACCAGTCAAAGCCCTCTTGTTCAATCACACCGCCAGACAATGAGCGTCTATCAAGTCAAGAAATGGGACAGCTTCTACCCCGCACCTTTCTGTCCACCTCTATCCAAGGTTGCATCCTGCCAGGGCTGAGAAACCAGGAATCATTGGTGGCCAAGAGATCCCCACTGTTCCTCAGAAAGAATCGTGTTCACATTACGCATCCCGTTTTGTTTACTGAACCCAACATCCCTGATCCCATTTGTTTCCAGGCAAGAATAAACAAATACTTTTGATTATATAGAAGCCACATCAATAAAAAAGATAAAGCCCTGTAAAGAGAGAAGAAAAATGTACTGTATGCATTAAAAAAAGGTTTTATTTTCAACAGTATGCTCCATAAACTAGGAGGAGGATGGTCCATTACAGCCTCATTACTGAGATACAATCCATGCTCAAAAAAAATAGTTTAAGTACCTTAATTTTAGTAATATGCCACACTATGTAACTTTTGGGATGTAAGTTACATATGTTGTACACCCATATATGTAACTACATTAAAAAAAAAGAATTAAAAGGATTACATTCAACACTCCACTTAGGATCCCGTCACCTGCAAGGAAGAAGAGTACATACTTTGTAAGCACCTGTTCAGTACCCTTACTGAGCAGGTAAATCTATGGATTTTAGGTAGGGAAGATGCAAGTAAGAAGACTTCAGTCCTCACATCCTGCTCTAGTTCACAGACACTAAGACTGGAGTTCATCTCACCTAACTTCAAACAGCTGTGGTGCAGGCACATGGACTTGAGCTAGGAACCCCAGGTCTCATCAGAGCCAGCAGAGAAACTGGTATTTCTAGGGCACAATTTCCCTGCCTAGTTTTAGGCTCCTGTGCTACGATAGGATAAGTCATGCCCTAAAAATGCCTATTCCTCTCTGCTGACTTTAAAAAGGTGAAGGCATCGGGGTGTCTATTTCTGATGTAGATGTCCATCTCCTACACGCTCATCAGCAAATGGCCAGCTGCCTCTCTGCCACATCTTTGAAGTGAGGTGCTCCTTCCTCTCTGCTTCCAGCATTGCACCAGCTCAATAGCTGTAGTGTCTGCAGCAACATATCGAATTGCCTATGCTTAAGGTAAGCCTGACATTATCCTCTTCTGGATAAAAAAAAATTACTCTGGCTCAGCACTGTCCTTCTCTAATGACTGATGCTCATGTCACTGACTTGGCCTCTGAGAGGCAAAACCACCTCCAGCACTGCTATTATTCTTCAGTGGGGACAAGTCAGAAAAAAATGTTTCAGAATAATAAATGCAACACAAATAAAATTAACCAATTGTCACACTTTTCAGCTCCATTTCTCAAAAAACTATTTATATTAGGCCCTACTCATCACTCTGCTGTGAAACCTAATTACAAAAGCCCAAGCATCCATGTGTTAACTGAAACACACTTTGACACTGACTGAAATCTTTCCCATGGTACTAAACAGTGCTGCTGTCACACACATCAGGAGCAGTTGCTCTGATCCGTATGATCAGATGTGATCTGCTCTGCAAGGTTAAACTGTATTTTGACCATATCTAGAAACAACCATCATACACATACTCCAACACAGTCACTGTGTCTGTCTACAGGCAGAGAAACCCCCACGGCAGGGAAATACCTTGTTCCTTGAACCTGGCACCAGAGTGTCCGAGGAGCTTGCAGACACACTATGCTTCCAAAAGACAAGAAGAAAAGCATTCGCTCATGGTAAGACACTTTAAATGTGGTTTTCTTTAAATTAATAACTGTTTTGAAGTGGAAGAATCAGAGTAAATGTAACTTCTTGTGGCCTTTCATTTTAAAACCGCTGTTACATCTGCTTCCAACTCATAACTTAAGAAAGTACAATGTATGGATTTTCTTTTCTGATATGGTTGTGAAAAGGAAAGGCTGGAACAAATACATAATATGCTTTCAGAAAGAAAAGCATTCATGCAACTGCAAACAAATCTGATTTGAAATGCCTTTTTGTGGAAACTGGTATCACTTTTTTGTAAATATTTGCAATTGGTTATGATTTCATAAACAAGCATTTCATTCAGTTTTAAAAGCTACTACTAATGTATGCTGATGTATATATAATATGATTGTTGAGAGGTAAAATCTCACCTCAGTACTTCTATAGTGTTCCTGATTTCATTGAAAGTGCCTGAATCCCAACTGAGAACCAAGCTAAAGCTTCCTGCAGCTCTCTTGTGAAACACATGAATAACCTTGTACACATTTAGAATGGCAGAAGAGCCCATGTTTACTACTGCTCCCTTTGATGCTAGCATGTAATGAGCATTACACACAGGGAAAACATTAAATTAAGAACTAGGAGGTAGTGGTTCAATTAAGACAAATTATATTACCTCTCTAAAAGCAAGATTATAAACCAATTCATTTCTTATACAAAAGCAGTTTTACATACACTAACAAAAAGAAAGAAAGTATCCTAAAATTAAAAAAAAAAACCAGTCCCAAAGTGTCAGCAAAGATTTTCAATAAATCAATACATAAATCCACAGAAAAACAATTTGCGTAGTCTTTCCTTTTTCCTACTTCTGCTGCTTCATCTTTCTCATGCAAAATATAGTTAAAATATACGACACCACAGCTCTGCCAAAGCTTTGGCTTGGCTTCAACGCATCTCCCATATCTGCCAGATAGATAAAGGAGCTGAGCTACTGCTGAAATCTTCCCATGTCTTAGGCACCAAATTTCTCACTGTAGTTTATCTACAAACCAATCCCGTAGACCAACTTTTAACAATTCAGAGGAGTGCAAAGCTTCAGACAAATGCTGAAGTCCATGGAAGGTCCCATGAGCAGGTCCCTGAAAGCACTGGTCATGCTCCATGAGCCCCTGAAAACTCAACCCTGCCCTGTGCCAGGGGACAAAGGCAGCAATCTTCCTTCTTGCTCTCAAATTCTTCTTGAGTGTTTGACATGCTGGCAAGGTGTTTCTTTTTTACATAGAAACATAGAATGGTTTGGGTTGGAAGGGATCTTAAAGATAATCTAGTTCCAACCCCCCTGCCATGGACAGGGACACCTTCCACTAGACCAGGTTGCTCAAAGCCCCGTCCAACCTGGCCTTGAACACTGCCAGGGAGGGGGCAGCCACAGCTGCTCTGGGCAACCTGTGCCAGTGTCTCACCAACCTCACAGTAAAGCATTTCTTCTTTATATCTAATCTAAAACTACCCTTTTTCAGTTTAAAACCATTATCCCTCATCCCATCACTACACTCCCTGATAGAGTCCCTCCTCATCTTTCCTGTAGGTCCCCTGTAAGTAATGGAAGGCCTCCATCAGGTCTCTCTGGAGCCTTCTATTCTCCAGGATTAACAACCCCAACTCCCTCAGCCTGTCCTTATCAGGGAGGTATTCCAGCTCTCTGATCATCTTCATGGCCTCCTCCAGACCTTTCGAGCAGGTCTATGTCCTTCTTGTATTGGGGGCCACTCCAAGTAGTGTCTCACAAGAGTGGAGCAGAGGAGGAGAATCACCTCCCTTGACCTGCTGGCCACACTTCTCTTGATGCAGCCCAGGATATGGCTGGCTTTCTGGGCTGCGAGCACACATTGCTGGCTCATATTCAGTATATACCAATACCTCCAAGCCCTTCTCCACAGGGCTGCTCTCAATCCATTTCCTACCCAGCCTGTATTTGTGCTTGGGATTGCCCTAATCCATGTGCAGGACCTTGCACTTGGCCTTGTTGAACTTCAGGAGGTTTGCGCAATCCCACCTCTCCAGCCTGTCAGGGTCCCTCTGGATGGCACACCCCTTCCCTCCAGCGTGTCAACTGCACCACAGCTTGGTGTTGTCTCTGAGAATTTTCTCATCAGCTGTCACCAGCTAACAGAATATCAAAACACCATCCTGGGTTTGGAAATCGAAGGTAAGGAAGTGGATTTCTTCTGCTCTGGATGTACTGTCTTTTCATACTACAAGTCCTCTAAGGAAGAAAACTTGTCCCAGGAATATGGCAACTAGCTTCTAACTGGTGTGGAATAAATTTTGTGCAGGTAAGTGATTGGTGGGAAGAAAGGCATGCAATAGACATGAGGAGGGAAAAGGTACACAGGGGAAAAAAAATAATAAAGAGAAGGAAACCTCAGTGAAAAAAACCTGTTTTTTTAACAGAACAACAGAATTCAGACTTGCAGTACAGTTGGTAATTCATTTTTTAAAAAAAAACATAAATGAAACTAGTCAAAAAGACCTTGGTGACTAGAAAATGGGCTTTCGTTTTCTCTTGCTGAAAGTTCCTGTGCCAACAGTAGAGGCAGCCTCTTAACTTTAAAGGCATTCCCACGGCCAGCATCTGAGAAATTACCAAGTTTCACAGAGGGATGCTGGAAGCAGATAAATGCTGCTTGGTTTCCTGGGGAGACAACCTCTTTATAGATCTCACAATTATTTAAGTCTTCATAAAACTGTAAGCGGATAAGGGAGGGAACTTTCTGCTGGAGCTGGAAATAGACAAAAAATGTAGTCCTTGGCCTTGACCAGGTGACTTCATGTTTCAGAAAGCCCATGGGAACACCAGGGAACATGGAAGAGCAAAACAAGGCATGAGAAGATGGTGCAGAAGTCACAGCCCAACCTAAGGGCCTGGACCCCTCTTCCTCAGAAGATGGGAAGAGAGAAACATCCTTCAGAGATACAGAAGGTGTCTCCGGGCACAAGTTACTACACACGTCAGAGCCACTTGAGAGAGCGCCTGTTGGCACAGAGCAGTCATGCTGGCTATGATGCTATCAATTTAGTGGTTGCGATGATTCAGCGTGTCCCTGTCACCGTTTAAAACTTCCTAGTATGATCCAGCCTCTGTGACAGCTTTTATTCAGCTTTTTAAATCAAGAATTTCCTCATCAAATAGCACATTAACTATAAGTTAATGAAAGGCTAAATGAAAAGACATCGAGAGGAGAAGCTGGAGACATGAAGAAAAGTAGTTTTAGTTAGTGGCACTGACTCAGCCAAGGACTGTAGGAGCTCCTGCCCAGTTTTATGTGTGCACTCTCTCTCAAAAAAAAAAAGAAGGAAAAAAAGGCAAACCATCACCTCTGACACACCAGCAGCTAGTCAGGTTAACAGTAGCATTAATGCAAGCCACTTGTTCCCTTCTCAAAATTATGAGCATATTTTCACTCCATTTATTCCTCATCATACATACATGATGCAATAAATGAACCCTCCAAGAAACAAAAAACCAAAAAAAATCCGATTTTCTAAACTGGAAAGGATAAAGTTGGTAAGAGAGAGCTTTTCCCATTCACACGGGTCCACATGACCAAGTCCCTCCCACTGGCATCTGCCACTGGCTGGATGCTTACATTTGCAAATGGACTGTTCGTAATTTACAGTTGTTTGACTAAGAGTTAAAAAAAACCCAAACAAAACATGAATTATGACTTCCCTGAAATACTGAGTATAGCTGCCATCTAGACCCCAAACCTCTCCCCACAGCTGTTCCATGTCCTGACAGCTCTTGACACAACAGGACTCCAGGCAAAGCTTTGACAAGAAGAAAAACACCAAAGTTCTTGCAATGCCAGCTTTTGGGGGCATCGTAAAAATAATTATTCAAAGATCAGTTAAATGACACCGCTTTTGACCAACACAGAGCGTTTCCAGAGCTAAAATTTTTGCAAAGTACACAATTTGTGTTATCCATCCCCAAACAAAATTGATCTGTCTAGAATTTTAAAACTTCAGGAGCAGCAACAGCAATAGCTCCTATGTTGTAAGAATCCTTGTCTGAGCTAAATCTTGCTCCAGCTTCCCAGATCTTTCCCTATGCAGGACTCCTTTTCTACAACAGAGTATTTAATATCTACCTTTCTACAGCCAGCTAGCTGCCTACCTGCATCTTTGATATCTGAACTAAGTCAGCCCAGTGATTTAAGAGTAGCTTGCATCTGATTGCAGCGATGGACCTTCTGCTATGCACTCTCTTTGGCCTTTGGTATCTTTGATGTCATCACCTTTAGGGTATGCTACAGGACCCCTTTCCTTAGACTTCATCTGGAATAGAATTTATTGGGGTTTGAGATAAATGGCAAGGTTGAGTTTGTTCTGGAGATGGAGAAAGGTCTGTTTAGGGAGGTTTTAGCACCCTCTTGGGTGTTCTTTAGTATTTTCCAAGTTTTTCAGGTGAGCAGCTGAAGAAATTGCCAAGAGGCAGAATGTATAGCTAAACTGAACAAAACTATATTTTCTTGCACTACCCCTTCCAGAAACCACACTGAAGTAGCCCTCCCCATCTCAATTCTCCCCTCTCTGGCTTGTAAAGTCAAGTCATCAACGAACAACAAACAGAGATAATAAATGTCTTGTTTTCAGTTATGTTTGTGCAATTCCCATATCTAAATCCCCAGGCTACCACAGCTCTAGAAAAATACAGGGAAGGAAGTTACATTACTAGTTCCACCCAAAACTGAGTTAGCATTTTAGACAGACAACCCTCAGTTCATTGAAATGATCGCATGACTCTGACAGCAGAAACAGGCCACTGACCCAGCCAGATATTATGCCATGCAGAGAACCCAGATACAAGACTATAAAGCCAAAAGTATTTTTGAAAGAGACAGGGATAAATGCTTTTCTGATTCACAGTTTGTTGTGGCACTTCTCAGACTTTTAATAATTGTCCCTCCACATTCTGCAGACACCTAATTTCTTGTTAATAAATGCAAAACTTTACTATTAACCACCACCTATAGAGGAGCTGTCTGATTTTACAATAGGAATTCTTCACTGAAGCCTCAGGACTCACAGGAGGTGGTTTAGATAATCAACACCTAACTGAGATCCTCCTCAAAAACAGACGTATTTTCCCTGCAGTGTGAAAGAAACTTAAATTACTTCGAAGCTTATTTCTGAATAGCCTGCATACAGTAACACAATTTAGAAATCAATCTGTAAAAAGCAGTGAGCAGGTACCTACTGCTCCTTCTAGTCATCTGTAGTGTGACCATTACTTTTATTCAGAATTTTATCCTAGCACACTCTCAAATACCAGAATTTGGGGAATTCTGTATCACAAATGGATGGATTCTACTGACCCAAATCAGCAACACAGGACAAAAACTTTTGAAGTATGATGTCTCTGCAGTACTGAAGAACTTACAACATTTCAACCATTTTCTGTTCTGCCCATGCAAGTTACAGGAAGTAACAGGAAGCTTTTGAAACAGCACAAAGATCTGCTGCAACAATACTGACCTCAGTGTTTGCTTTTTTGTGTTTTACACATTTTTTCCTCATGTTTTCATAGTATTCTTAGCATGAACTTGTATGAAATATGGTTTCTTACACCATCCCATACCTGCTGCTCATCCTCCATGACGTTGCTGGCAAATTCAAACACAAGCTCATTCTGCTGTACAACTGCTGCCATAATAACGCATTCCCAGGTCTCAGCTCCACATATGAAGAAAAATGTTCTCAAATGTGAAAGAGTGGAGTCACCGAGGTCCAGCTAGGCACAAAGGCAGGATCACAAAATAATTCAAGTATCAATGTTTGTATTTCTCAGATCAGTGTTCCCAGGTTGTCTCCTCAAATGAACCAAGGGAGATCCTTTCCTGAGTTGTTCTTCCCACCTTGATAGCCTTTATCACTGTGAAGGGAAAAAAAAAAAAAAAAAGTTATAATTAAGAAACGATTGCTTTAGCTATGTGAATTAGTAGCAATCACAGTAAGGCTTGCTCTGAACTAGAATGGCTCTAACTCCAAGGAAGTCAGATACCTTTGTACCTTCAGAGGTATTACTTCTACAGATTAACAGATGCAGATTTTCATTCCCTTAAAAATAAAACTGTTTAAGACATTCCCTTAAAAATAAAACTGTTTAAGACAGACAGTTTCAACATGTTTCATATTAAAAGCATGAGACTAAGAAAAAGTCACAAAAATTAGCAAAAAGAAAATCCATCTTTTCATTAGATTGATATATGCAGTTTTCACATTCACTAGTAACTCTCATCTTTAAGGTATAGTCAAGTAAAAATACAAACCCCAGACTGACCTACTCAGCTGCAGGATACCTCAAGTATATCACCTTTCTTCTTCACACACAATTCAGATTTAGAAAAGTTGCTATTTTGCAAGTAAAATGCTCTAGACCTTGATTCCCACAGTGTCAGACAGATGAAACCAGTGAATAAATTCTTTGTAGAATCCTGAGAGTCCCTGAGTTCCTACATGAAGCAGATCTTCAGCTTCTTGTTAAAAATGCACTGTAAACGTATCCTTATCTCTACCACAGGCCCACAAGCAGCCGGAAGGAAACAGCACTGACCACGTCATGGCAAATTAGAACAAGCAAAAAAACTGCACAGGACAATAGCAAAGAAAAGAAAAAACCCCAAACTACGGAATGTAAACAGCTTCGCTGGAGGGATGCATGCCTACAGCTCCCATGTTTTCATTTACTCGGCAGCGGCAAAGGAAAACATAGTTAACATGAGCTTAGGAAGAGGTGTGTTATATTACTTCTGGGGAAAAAAAGTGACCACAACACATTATCTTTTTATACAACTGAGGTGACCAATACATTAATTAAAAAATATACCATTTCAAAAGGATAACAGAAACAGGTGTCTAAAATTAGGAACCTAAGGCAGTATGTTGGTGCCTAGGAATTTAAATCCATATGTTTTTAAGGAAGCAACATGTGTGGTGCCTAGAATTTTGATCAAAGTTCTTTAAACTGCCTTTGATTAAGGGCTGCTGTGACAGAAGTATAAGGGGCAGAGGTCTAATACGTACCCGTCCAGACTGAGATCCCCCAGGAAAGCCCCTGTGCGTCTTCAATACCACGGGTGAGGATTAAAATCTGTCTGCCTTTGTACAGGAGGTTTAACTTTGCCTTTTTATTTCAGTAGGCTGAAACTCAAAAAAAATGAAGAGCATCTTCCTCTCCCCAGCGCCAAGCAATTTAATTAGGGAGGTTCATGTCACAGGCTTATATACTCCCTCACTCTAGGAAATGTCACAGCTGTTTTCTGATATAGATTGTGGTATTCCCAAATTCCTAAGAAGTGATGGCAGAGCATTCAAGCATTTAAGTCACTACATTCTACCCTTCTAAGAAATCAGGAAACCCAAGATTATGCAAACAGGAGAACCTCCCCAACTTCCAAAGCATGCTTTAATTAGTTGTTAAAGGGCTCGTTAACAGTAGCCACAACCCTAACTAGAGAATATGTGCATTAATGAGAGCTATGTGCATGAACAGAAAAGGATGTGCTTTCAGAACTGTGACTGGTCAACCTCAGCCCTTGTCATTCTGCAAAATGATTTGAACAGTCAACAAGGCTTTCTCCGTACTTCAGCAAGGCTATGGCACTGAAAGCATGACATGCAATCATATAATCCTGGGTAACTTTCCTACATGTAATTATTTGGCCTTGCCTTTTAGAAGGCAAGAATGCCATTAAGAAGATACACACACATGATAGCACAGTGGGACTAAGACCAACTTGTCCCATCCCAGACTCCTACCATCCTGTATGTCAGGCTGAAAATAAAGTACGTGGCCATATAACATATAGTTTAGTATTTCCTATAGACAGCAATTGAAGTGGGTCAATCTACGTCAAAAGGGACATACCAGCTCTTTCAGAAGAGGGGTCAGATATGGAAATTTATTTAAATACAACTTCTATTTTGGTTACTGCCTAGAAATAAATTTTAACTCTCCAATAAGATGAAATAATATTCTAAGTTACTCCCTCTAATCAGTGAAGAGTAACTTCACTCCAAAGAATCACTGGGCAAATATGAGAACCTCCTCAGCTTCCAAATGGAGACTTATTTTAAAACAGGGTTGACCTAATTGTCCAGGGAGAACCAGAGACAGAATACAGCTAGATCTTATAATAATCTCCATTACACTAATTGAAGCCACATGTATGAACAATGAGTACAAGTTCTTACAGTCCAGTAACTTCCTAAGGTCAGTTAACACAATTAACAGTGTCAATGGAAAATTAGGATAAATGAAGTGTCGGACATGCAGGCTACCTAGTAAGCTCATGAACTATAAGGAAAACTGGAGGTACAGGCACTGTAAGTCCCTGCATGCATTGGGAGCTGGCATATTCTTCCATTAGTGCCAGGTCATTAATTATACTACAATACCAAGATGCACACTAAATATGTAAGATCCAAAAACTGTGGCACCAAACCTACTGAAAGACATAAAGAAATCTTCTACTTAAAAAAACAAACAACAACAAACCAACAAAACCCTCAATGCAAAACTAATCGTCATGATTTAATATCATGTAAGAGACTGCAGCACCGTAACACATTTGATCCCAAAGGGATCCACACAAACACCACTCAGAATAGCCACACTTCGTGGTAACATGAAGTTCCTAATCATCTGATATCATTGCAGGAAGACATTCAAAAGCTGTTTTATGAATTTTGCACCACGGTGATGCAGTGATGTAAGACTATATAGCAGACTGTTCCTTCCCCCTACACCCCTTCCCCAAAACCACCAAGGATTCTATATATAAAGTCAAATGATACCTTCTTCTTACAAGAAAAGAAACGTCTAACCACAACATTACGACCAAAGTCAGACAAGTGTGTGAACAGGCTTTAGTGAGCTTTCATATCTAACCTTATAAAGGTCAGGCACTCAAAACTACTTACAGGAAATTTTTCATTACTTCTTTAGTGGTACACAGTAATAGCAAATGATCTACTGGGCAGTAACAGCATGGCAAAATAATGCAAGAGTACTTTTGTTTAACCCGTATCACTTTCTCTGCATATAGAAAACAAGAGCAGCTTTTCACAGAAGCTCGCACAATTCTAAACCAGTTATATCTTCCTCCACATGTATTTTTATAAACTGTGCTTTCATTATTTCAAGTATCACAGGATCCTGCTGTCTATAGGCTAACACAAACATGACTATTGTTTTTGCTATATAATGCCACTTATCTCCCTGCCTGATTCTATGTACATCTGTGAGTAGAAAATAAGTTATTTGCAAACAGCATAAATGCATAAATTGTATTCACAGGCACAATAAGCTTGACTACATACAAATAGTCCTAGGATAAAGGGAACCCAGTGCATATTACCATAAAATTGACATTAAATTTTCAGAACTACAGAATAAGTAAGGTTTTGCTTTCATTTTTACTAATTGTTGTAGAAACATACAATAAAAACCAATATTAAGAAACAGCAATATAAATAAAGATCTTGATTTTTCTTGATCCTTGAAATTGAACATAAAAATAAATTATTTCAATCCTTCTGGAAATTCCCCTCTACCAGTTTCAACATCCAGAAACAACCTCCTCACTCAGTCTGTCAAAAAGCACATTCAACCAATTTAACCCTTAGCACACTGCTACTCTGGTATGTCAGAAGATACACTGTAGGACTCCTTCTAGTTAAGACATCACAACTTTTTTCCCCACCACTCTTCACCATTATTTACCCTGCACCTAACCCTAGTCCTGTTTAGACGCTTCAACAAAGCTCTTAAGAAATACCTCCAGAATCGACATTTTTGGCCCCAACAGTGAAGCCACAATACTGCAACTAGGCTCCAACTTGGAAGTAACAAATCCACAATTCACAATTTCTCCTTCAACTCCTGACAATATGAGCCAGTATAGCCCATACCGCCTTATCATTCAAGCAGGGTGTGCTGGGTTTGTGTGTGCGGCAGGGGTTTCGGTAACAGGGGACACTGCTACAGCGGTGGACCCTGCTACAGTGGTGGACCCTGAGAAAAGCTTCTTGAAGCTCCCCCAGATCCAAGTTGGACCCACCTCTGTCCAAGGCCCAGCTAATTAGTGATGATGGCTGCACCTCTGTGATAACATATTTAAGAAGGGGAATCTGAGAGCTGGGGGACTTCTGAGGAGGAGTTACAAGAACACTTACACAAACACAGAGGTCAGTGGAGGGGAGGAGGAGGAAATGGGAAGGTGTGCCTAAGCAGAGAACACCATCCATCCTGTGGTGAGACAGCAGGGCCACCCCCCCGCCACCCATGGAGGTCACTGGTGGAGCAGATGCCCATCTGCAGCCATGGAGGATCCCATGCTGGAGCAGGCAGCTGTGCTAGGCCAGGACTCTGTGGGAAGAAGCCCACACTGTTGTAGTTCAGCACTGGGAAGACTGGAACATGTGGGGGTTACCCACACCGGCACAGCTTGGGAAGAGCTGCAGCCCCTGGGGACGACTCACAGTGGAGAGAGTTTGTGGAGGACTGTCTCTCGTGAGAGGGATGCCATGCGGAGCAGGGAGAAAAATGCACAAGAGTGCTCCCCACTATCTTGGAGGAAGAAGCAGCAGGACTGACTGCACCCCACATCATCAGCCAGGCGCAGGGAGGTGTTTTAAGATATAGTAACGCTTCTCATTGTCCCCTTCTGTCTGTCAAGTGTTGGTTTTGTTAGTGCTTGAATTAGAGTGACATTTTGTTTTTTTTCCCTAAGGAGTCGTCTTTTTTTTTTGCCTGTGACCGTTTAAATGGGCAAGAGACTGTTCCCTGTTTTCATCTGGATTCCTGAGCATTCTTGTTTCGTTTTTCTTCTTCCCAGCACTGGGTAGGAAGGAGTGAGTGAACGGCTGCGTGGTGCTCAGTTGCCCTCTGGGCCTAAGCCATGACACATGATAATGCAGAACACTGAAATAACACAGCTGCACCACACTGGAGCAGGTGTAGGAGGTATCCAAGTGCCAGGCAGAAAACCAAAAATTTGCTGAAGAAGCTCAACTATAAACTTGGAAGGCTCAAGTCTTGGTACTGAGCACACCCCAGCTGAGCTGAAAGATGCCTCCAGCAAGCTTACTGGATCCAGTTCCATTCAGGGTTACTAAAGATGACTGTAATCATCCTGCACTGCCTTTTTTCTAAAATTAGTCAGATATTCTGTACATTTAAAATTAAGGACCAGTTTAGCTGCTTAAGATTCAAATGGAGATCTGAATCCCAAGTTACTGCTGAAACAGCTCAACTCATTTAGCATGGGGACAAAAGACTTGTGATTGAAATTTCCCATTGATTTTATGTGCTGGGTTGCCGTGATGGGGTTTTTGGTAGCAGGGGAGTGGGCTACAGCACTGGCACCTGTGAGAAGCTTCTCAAAGTTCCCCCAGCTCCAAGTCAGACCTGCCTCTGGCCAAGTCTGAACCAATTAGTGATGGTGGCCACACCTCTGTGATAACATACTTAAGAAGGGGAAACTGGAAGAAGGAGTGGGAGTTGTGAGGAGGACTTATAAGTAGGTCACTTATGCAAACACCGAGGTCAGTGGAAGAAAGGAGGAAGAAGCAGGGGAAGGTGCGCTGGAGCAGAGACTCCCCTGCAGCCCCCCTGGTGCGAGGGCAGGCTGTGCCCTGCAGCACATGGAGGTCCATGGTGGAGCAGATGCCCACCTGCAGCCTGTGGAGGAACCCACTCTGGAGCAGGCGGCTGTGCCCAAAGAAGGCTGGAACTCTGTGGGGAGTGTTGTAGCTTGCTGCTGGGAGAACTGCAACATGCAGGAGGGACGCACACTGGAGCATCCTGGGAAGAGCTGCAGCCTGTGAGAAGGACTCATGTCAGAGAAAGTTCGTGGAGGACTGTCTCCGTGAGAGGAACCTCATGCTGGAGCAGAAGAGTGTGAGGACCTTGCCCCTGAGGAGGAAGGAGTGGCAGACTGACTGTAATCCCATTCCCTTGCCCCTCTGTGCCACTTGGGGGGCAGAAGTTGAGTAATCAGGAGCTAAACTGAGCCCAGAAGGGAGGGGTTGGGGGGAAGATGTTTTTAAGATGTGGCTATGCTTCTCACATAAGTGCTGGTGGTGTTAGTGTTTGAATTAAATTTATATTCTTTTCCTTCCCCCAATGAATCTGTCTTTTACCTGTGACTATAATGGTCATCCCTCCCTGCCCTTATCTCGATTCCCAAGCCTGTTTTATTTTCTCCTCCACAGTCCTGAGGGAGGAGGTGTGAGTGAATGGCTAGGTGGTGCTCAGTTGCACTCTGGGCTCAAATTAGGACATTTTCTAAGACACTCTGTGATTGAAATTTCCCACTGATTTTCTAAGACAGTCTTCAGCACTAGCTCTCGCCTAGAAGTATCAAAGTTGTGACTTAATGGAAATGCGAAGCTGAACCCCCTTCTCAACACCATCTTGGATGCGGGAGGAGGAGGGGAGTGAGAGGAAAGGGAAGAATAGACATCACCTTTTGGACTGAAGGACTGAAATCCATCCCAGGTGAGATGAGACAAACACATGGTTCGTAACTGTACCATTTCACTTAAGATGCTAACTCCTTCCTAGCAGTGGAGGTTAAAGGACAGATCAAGCCAGAGCCAGGCCACCCTCTGAACAGTCGCATCTTTTTGAAAATACTCTACAAGTATTCATCATAGAATCTGGTTTTCTTAAAAACGGGGGAAAAGCTGAATGATACCACAGTTCTCATAATGCAAAAATCTCAAACCCATGATGATCTTTATGTACGGTCCCCACTAAGCACAATAAATACTAACAAGATAGTATACTGTGGCATTCTTCATGGATTGATTACTCCAGTAATATTAAGAAACTTCCCAGAACAGGGCCTTTGAAATATGTCCTTAGACCTGGGGCATCTGCAGTCAGCAAAATGACAAGCAAGAACAAGTTCATGTATGTTACTTGGCACAAGAAGTATCTGAAGACTCAGTATTTCAACTGCTCACACAAATTGAAGGAGACGGGAAAACAACATGGTAAGAGGGTATCACTGAGGAAGGAAAGAAACAATGTAAGGAACAGTCTGAAATCTTCTGAAAGCATCCACGCTGCCTAGGGGAAACTGTGCAAAAAGCAGCTGACATAATAAAAGTCAACAGAGTGACCTTTGATGAGCTTTCGTTAAGGACAAAGAAATCATCAGTATCAATAAATCCCTGGTTTGCAGCTAGGCTGGAAACCAGCCTATGTCACTATGGGCTTTCAGTACATATACAGCAAGGAGGACAGAGTAAGATGGTTTATGTGCAAAATATAAACAAGCAAAAAAGAAAAAGGAGTTGGCACACAATTCAATCCGAAGAAGTGAAATGAACTCCCCCTTTCCTAAATCTCATATAAAATCAAGTTTACTCCAAAGAGAGCAGAAAGTACAAATGCAAACAACAAGTTCTTTACCATCACCAAAAAAATAAAAAACATCCATCCTTTTTTTTGGCAACTACCTCTTTTAGCCTGAATATTTAACATGAGGCAAGAAGGCAAGATTCCTTTCCAGACTATTAACAGTAATGGCTCTAGTACCATTTACAGACTCCCCCACACCTGAAAACCTTCCTCTTCCACTCTCCCATGTTCCCTCATACTTTTTAAGTCCCGTTTATTTAGCACATTTATATAATACAGCTGCTGTACACAAACCCAGCAGAGTGCTGCTGGGAAATCCTAAGAAAATTATGGTGTAGTTGAGGCTTTCTTCCTTCTGTATCTCCCCCTGCCAGCATGCTCAATGTGAAAAGGTAGCTCCAAATCAGTGTAGGTGTGTAGACATAAAGCACAGTAAATAATTGATTTATGCTGCAGCAACAAAAGATCAGACCACCAAAAGGCCAGTCCTAAACAGCAGGCTAAATGATACTGAGACGAGGAAGGCTCTCCCCAACTCCATTACTGAATTTCTTGAGCTCTGAATAAGGTATTTGAACATCTGCTAAGATAAAGAGCAAGCCTCCCTAATCTGACCAGGCAAGAGAAAGGCCATGCTGGGTTTTAGTTACCTCTCAGCAAAGCGTTTGCTCTTGCAAAGTAGAGCCAACTCAACAGGAGGAGTTAGCTGTAACCTGCTTTAAAACAAGGGAGCAAGGGCACTCCAGAGGGTGCAAAAGGGTCCAAATCCTTTCCCCAGCTCCCCCATTCCCCTGAGAAGAAAATAATCAAATCTTGTATTTCCATAGGTTGGATGTAAGATGAGGTTAGGGACGTGGGATATCGCAACGCTAGCTCTCCCTCCCCAAAATCGTGTCAGAGTTTGGACCCCTCCTTCCCCTCCCTGCCTGTGTCACACCCCCCACCCCACCCCGCTCCCCCATCAAAACTGCTTTGCTGATTCAAACACCATTTTGCAGCTTCCCAAATCGCACTTTCTGGCACATTATACACATAAAAGAGAAGGTGAGGGTAAATTTTCAGAAGTGGTTATGTGACCTAGCAGCCTTGGCTATCTGTAGGGCTTTGGAACTTTTCAGGGCCTCAGCTCACAGATAAGCAGCATTACTTCAACTACAGTTAGATAAAAGCCACACAATGTTGCTTCACTGCATAGCACCTACTACTCTACGTGCCTGCACAGATGCATGCATACACATATCAGTTGCAGATACATAAACACACTTTATCCCCATTTTTGTGCGTGTATGTGTGCACACACACACATAGATATACATCAAAATAAATGTATGAAATGTGTGTGTTTCCACTGACTTGACTTTTTACTTTTGGTGTACCTGTTTTGGCTACCAAAAAAGCAAAACCACCGCAACATCCCACATCCCTATACAAGGGGGTATGCAGAAATGCTTTTTCTCTGCTTCCAGTTCTGTCACCTCCACCCACTGCTGCTCATCACCACCTCAGTACCGATGGGAGAATATTTACCTTGATCTTTCCCTTACCCACTGAAGGCCAAACAAACAAGATTAACTTAACTCCCCCTAAATAGGAGTGTCCTCAAGGCAACACACAGGGTGCTTGAACAGTCTAAGCCTGCGAGAACTCAGCAGTCGGTCTGCCAGCCTGTGGAACAGAGCAGTACTAACATCTTGGTCTTACAAAGATACCATCTGTGAGTAGTTACTGTCAAAAAGGGGAGAAACATGTGTGCAAGTCAGGCCTTCACCACCTGAAAAACACTGGCCACAAGCACACCATCACACTGAGCTTGACTGCCAGCCTTTCTAAGTAGTTCTCTATGATGGGCTGTCTAAAGGTCTCTTATCCTAACAACCATCAAGTTTTGTTATAAAGAATATTTCCAAAAGCGTGGCTTTGTTTAGCCATATTTAGTAATATGGATTCAAGGACCAGCTTAAAACAGTAACGTTCACAGCAAAGACCTGTTTCTCTTCTTGCTACTGCATAATGCTACTGCATGCACATGCATGCTAATCTCCAGTAAATGCAGGGGCTGGGGAGTGTGTTTTGCTGGTCTGAAACTCTTGGGAAGCTTGGTCTGTCCTTTGATTGTGTCTTTGTAGTTAATTCATCACTATTGGTAAAGAGAAGGAAAAAATCAGGTGCTAGTATTCCTCAGTTGACAAAATGAGAACAAGGAGACATTCAATTAAGCCAAGAAGCAACTAGTTTTGAAAGGATGAAAGGGAAACAATTAAAAATGCATCAGCCTAGATGTACTTGCTCAAACTCCTTGCTGCAGACATGACAGAAGGCAAAAGCTTAGGAAAATTATAAAATATTTTAAAAACAGCTCTATGTAATTAGACCAAATCAGCCTCATTACATAAGGATTTCTTTTTAAACAAAGACCTGTCATAACATAAGACAAACCTCCAGTAATGCAGATCACAACCACACATCTCTACAGGCAGGATTTTGCTGTAATTTTTTTCTTTTTAACTGTTCAGTTCTGGACTCACGCATTCTCCATCAGAAAAATAGTATTATATTAAACACTCCAAAACCAGAACAGATGGAGTACAGATTTGATGTGACACTGCAAGTGTCTGCACAGTCTAGCTCGTCAAGTGGTAAATGATTCTAATTATGGTGAGAAAGGAAAACAAAAGATCTCTCATTACTTCCTCCCCTGCAACACAAAGTATATGCTATTTTATCCAGTAGTAAATTTGAAGAGCAGGACTGGTTTTATGTGTTGTCATAAGACAACCAAATTACCAGCATTAGTGAGTGACATTAGTATCAAAGATGTCTTCCTATTTTTTTGTATCACACAATCTCTAGCTAAAAAAGACACTGAGAAAACTGTAAATCGATAAAATCCTATGTCTGGTTCAGAAATTTCTGTAAGCCAAATAAATTATTCCAGTGACAGAGAATAAATGTTTTAAAAGGTACCCTCAAGCGGTTTCTGGTATTTAATAGCACCTTTTAAGAAGCATTAAAACGATGATCCTATAAGCAAGTATAACAAGAGAGCTGCAGATAAATCAAATCTCACTGATTTCAAAGGGAAAGGGTGTCAGAACAGAGAGAGATGAAGGGCTGAACTCCAAGACAGCTAAAACAGGATATGGGGAAACTTATAAAGAAGGTGGAGGGGGGAAGAACTGCTTGACCTGAGAGGTTTTGCTCTTTTGATTAACACATACACACAAGAGAATGAAGTGGTGGCAGTGGGAGGAAGAAAGATCAGGGGAAACTAAATATAATTGTTTTGGCTAGGTGCCAAACTTCACAAATTACCAGTTGCCAGTCTGTACCAAATATTGATATAAAACTGTCAACTGTTCCCTAAAAATTACTGTGCCCACAAATTTTTAACACAATCACTAATTTTAATCACCTGCAGGTAAAAGTTAAGTTTACCAAAGGAAAATCTGCTGGCCAAAGACTTAGTTTCTAACTGGAATATAAATGCACACAAAATATATACATTAAAGAGGGAAACCGAAAAGAAAAAAAAAAGCCAACGGGGATCAGGTTCAAGTTAAAAGTTTCTTATTCCAGGCAACCTTTTCCAGCCAAGCGTCGGTAATTCTAGATCAGGTAGTTAAACTCCCACGGGACTTTTTCAGTGTTCTGCAGAAGATGCTACAGGACCCAGCGCAGTAAAAATCCCTGTTACATCTTCTACAACACAGATTTTTAGCATTCTGTGGCTTTCCTTTTGCAATTAATTTATTTTTAGACTTTTCCAACTGGACTGTCAAACACAAAGAACAAAACATTATAGCCCTAGAAATACTGCGTGATTTTAATTTCTATGTTGGAGTATTTGAGCAGTTTCAGAAATCTGAATTTAATTGATGTGCATCAACTAGAAAGAGGCACAAACTAATCCACACAGAATTTGCTGAAGCCTCCCCTTTCCCAAATACACACAGACACAAGCTTTAAGCCTCAGTTTGGTGCTTTACTCTTGTCGACGATGCGTACGTTCAAGGCTGCATTCAGCAACTCTGCCAGGTTGAGAAACATGAAGGGTCTTACCTTTGCAGTGTCTTTAAAGAATCCGTATGAAGATAGAGCAGATTAGGCAATGTTTCTGTTGTTTGCCTCTCATTTGCTGTCAGCTGTCAGCAATATGAACAGTCAAAAGCCTCTGGAGCAGGCTGGTATTAGTCAGCTAGACTTGAATTTCCAGTTCTTTTACATTGCTGTCTATTTTCCTTCATTAAGTTAGCCTGTCCTACCCTGGTATCAGATTACACGGAGCCAACATTTATAGCACCTTGCAAAACAGTCGAACATATCACATACCTAAGTCTGCCTATACCTGTTGCCCTCAATGTTTAACCCTTGCTACCAGCAGGAAAAACTTTTATTCCAGAATGCATCACATAAAAAACCATTTGCAGCAGAGGAGTCGTTTCTCCTTCTTACCTGACAGCTACGGGAGGCCATGAGATTTCATTTTACAAACTGGAGGACACAGACAGGCTACACCAAGAGCAGCGGCTCTGAGATACCCGCAAGAACAAACCCAGAGACCCAGCAGCAGAGAGACTTCTACCTCCAACGAGAACCATAGCCTGGAAGCACTTGCTGCTTATTTTGGTAGGGTTGGAAACCCTGAATGGCTCGTCCTGAGTTCAGGATCATCTAATTACATTAATTCCTGGCCTCCCTTCAGACCCTGATGCTAGAGCGGGAGGTGGGCAGGGGCGTTTTCAGCATCTAACTGGCACAGGGCGAGCAGATGGCATTTCCAGACAGTGGCTCTCCTAGTGCAGCCGGCTTCCCTCTGCCCAGTCAGGACACAGTACTGCCCTGGGCTTGGCTCTTCCACCTTCTCCCTGGGGGCTTTTAGCTCATCTTCCCTCTCTGAAGGGTGTGCTGCTAATCCTATTTCCACAGTCGAGGGTCTGCAGTCTAGTCAGCAGTGAGTTAATCCGTACAAGGCTGATAAAAAAAGTAGCAGCAATTTCTCTCTTTATGCAAGATGTATGGCCATCCCTGTGAACATCAGCTGTGATGGAGATGCTTCAGAGGCCTAAACAAGGTATTTTGTGTGTTCTTGTATGGCAGGTACCTTAGCTTTCCTATATGCACATATCATACACCTTGGAATTAAACAGAGTTTTAACAAATAAATATGTATATTGTTAAAACTCACCCAGGATTGTTGAGACAGCTCCCTCCTTGGGACAAATGGTCCATTTTTGCTAAAGCTGTGAATATAAGGTAATACTCACACCATTACACTCATACAAGCAAGCTAACTCAGCAGAGATGAAACACACAAGAAGAGTTTTATTTGCATGCTGCTTTAACCTAAATCTTTACCCAAGGAACTTATTACCCTTCAGACAAGAATCACAGACTCCAGTAAAAAAAAAGCAAAACAAAAAATAAATGCCTAAGAGGGCTTCTGCTGAGAAGCAGTACAGCCCCTATCACAAAGCACTGCAACTAACACTTGCCTATAAGCTGCTTTGTTAACACAGCATTAAACAAGAGTTTTGGTCTCTGAGAGATTCTAGGTCCAGATTTAAAAGAACACTTAAATATGTTAGCACGGTGACTAATGACACATGGGTAAAATATAGACAGAAACATCAGATCTTTAATCTTTCTTATTTGTAAAGCTCATCGATTAAAACACATTTTTGCAAACCATGTCTGAAGACTTCTAATCTTATTTGTCACAAAGATCCTCGTTTAACTTTAGCTACAAATATAAGAAATGAAGTACTCAGTCACGCATTTCCAATGGCTATACCACAGGAATTCATCAGTGAGGTTTTTCACACCAGGCAAGATGTGACCTGTTTTCTCCAGTCTGGACACAGCACAGTGCCCATACAGTGCCCCAACACACACCTTCCTTATATATTGCCAAGGGTCCATTTTGTCACTTGTGCAGCCACAAGCATCAAGATTACTTCTTATAAATTATTTCTGAAATAGTTTGATGAGTGAACTAAGACAAATAGTGCCTTTTTGTTTTTAAGGGCTTGGAGAGTCCAATACTATTACTAACACAGCCCAGGAGTTATTTATGAGGTTGTAACAGAAGAGACACATCTCCGTCAGCAAATCTCTCAGAAAAATTAAGACAACTGTCCTAACTTCATCAAAATTACAAAGCTGATGTTTGCACTGAGCTTTCATACAAATGCCAAAAAAGCCCCAAAAGCAACAAAAAAGTCCAACCCAAGAGTGAGTGACAACACCTCCTAATATTTCACAAGCAGAACTATTCGATTCAAAAAAATGTGTAGAACCAGGTAGTAAGAGAAGAGGTGCAAAGTACCAAACCATATCTACAGCCAGGCAGATTGGTAAGGAACAGCTGCAGACAGGGAAGTCATAGATGTCAGTCAGACTTCATGAACACCCTCCCAGTAACCTCCACGACTGACAAGTCTGATTTTTTTTTTTTCAGTGTCTCTTTTCTAATGTAACTCTGATTTTTTTTTTTAGCGTGAGTGCATGCGACTTTGGTTTTGGCTTAATCAGGTTCTTTATTGTAGCTCAGTAAAGGAGAAGCTCACGTAAGAAGAATTCATGTAGGCCACAATATACACTTGTTCTCTTAAATGGGACACTAGAATAAACTCCACACCTTCAAGACAGTTTCCCAAATCAAGGCATGGAATTTGTTACTCTTTTCTGAGGTGAACTCTTTCACCTGATTTCTAGTGTATTGTATTTTACAGATCACTGCAGCTGCAACTCATGTGTGATCTATAGGCCTAACAAAAAAAATATTTAAATTTACTGAAAATTACGGAATGAGGGAGCTAAGCTTTTAAACTCACAGGCAGAAGGGTTAAGGCTCATTTGGGGTAGAAGGCTGTAAATGTACATTTTCCCTCAGCACAACAAGTCACAGCTCTGAGCTGGTAGGTGCTTTCTGCATGGGTAATTCATATCGGAGTTCCTGGTCACAGCTCACCACAGTGAAGGCAAGAAGCAACAAAATACTCCAGATATGCTCAAGTAAACACTATTACTAAGCTCTCCTGCAGCATGCAGGAAAGGTAGCAAAGTCACACGCCACCCAGTTTGCTCTGAACACAAGGAATACTCTCAAAACATTAGTTTAAAACTGAACTTGAGATTGGAAACAACTTTAAGAAAGCACCAATGCACACATGCACTGCCAAGGAGGGAGGGACGTGGCCTTGGTTAGAAAAGGTGAGTATTACATAGCCAGAGGGACTTCAAAAAACAAAACAAAGGGAAAAAACCCCAAACTAAACACTGAACCCTAGGCTCTTGCTGTAACTTGCTTGGTACACAAACCACCTTGTTACTTGACAGCCAACTACTTATGGGCGTGGAGCTCACAGTACAAAGAGCTCTATGTGCAGGTTATCCCAATAATCTCATCTAACGTAGACACACTGAATATAACTCCACTGTACCTGGTAAAAGGAACAGAATTGTCTCATCTCTAAACCTACCTGAGACAACTCCTTCATCCCTGCAGAGAGACCACAGGTTTGGGTTTTTTCACCCCTATCTTTGTCATCATCTTCCCTTCTTTTCCCTACAAGTATCTTCAGCATTAACTCGATATATTTTAAGGATATTGTTTTGAGAGTCAAACAATTCTGTTTCTCTTACTTCTCTCTTGGAAACATTTGTCTCATTTCAGCCAGCTCTTCAAAAGGTAATAATTTACATCCAGTTTGCAGGTGTTTTACCAAGTCAGACATTCACTGAACAGTGGTACTCTTTTCAGAGAATCACAGAATGGTTGGGGTTGAAGAAGGGACCTTTAAAGGTCATTTAGTCCAACCCCCCGCCATGGGCATGGACATCTTTCACTAGATCAGGCTGCTTAAAGCTCTGTCCAACCTGGCCTTTAACACTTCCAATGATGGAGCATCTATCACCTCTCTGGGCAACTTATTCCAGTGTCATAAAACATTTCTTCCTTATGTCCAATCTAAATCTACCCTCTTTACGTTTAAAACTGTTGTCCCTTGTCCTACAGGCCCTGGTAAAAAGTCGTTGTGAGTTTTCCAAGACAACCATCAAATCATAGAATAATATGGATTGGAAAGGCCCTTTAAAGGTCATCTAGTCCAACTCCCCTGCAGTGAGCAGGGACATCTTCAACTACATCAGGTTGCTCAGAAAACTGCCCAAGCTGACCTTGAATGTTTCTAGAGGTGGGGCATGTACCACCTCTCTGGGCAACCTGTTACAGTATTTCACCACCCTCATCATAAAAACTTCCTTACATCTAGTCTAAATCTACCCTCTTCTATTTTAAAACCATTACCCCTTGTTCTACTGCAACAGGCCCTGCTAAGAAGTTTGTCCCCATCTTTCTCATAAACCCCTTTTAAGTACTGAAAGGCTGCAATAAGGTCTCCCTGGAGCCTTCTCTTCTCCAGCCTGAACAACCCCAACTGTCTTGGCCTTTCTTCATAAGAGAGGTGTTCCATCTCTTTGATTATTTGGTAGACCTCCTCTGGACCCCCTCCAACAAGTCCATCTTTCCTGTGCTGAGGGCCCCAGAGCTGGACACAGCACTCCAGGTGTGGTCTCACGAGAGCAGAGGGACAGAATCACCTCCCTCAACCATTCTCTTGACACAGCCCAAGATACAGTTGGCTTTCTGGGCTGGCAAGGACACACTGTCGGCTCATGTCCAGCTTTTTATCCAGCAGTACCCCCAAGTCCAAGGACATGGAATATGGTGGTGCCTTTGCCTTTTAAGCCCCCATAGCAATAGTGGTCATCTCCTGAGCCAACAAGCTGCCTTTTTTAAAACAATGCCCTTCACCTACTTGTTTGATATCACCCTTCCCCAAAAGCTGCTGCTGGGTTAAATCAATGAGGTGCTGAAGGCTGACTAATTGGAGAAAGAGCTTTAACAGTATGAAGAGTACATGCATTTCTGCTGCACTGAACATCTATCCAGGACTTAACATGTGACAGACCTGAATCACTTAAATGCCTGCAGAAGAAAACCTTAGGTAAATAACCAAACAGAGAATACTGCATCTAAAATCATGCCTTTAAAACCTCTGCAAGGCTAGAGAGACTGCTTACACAGTTATAGTGAAGAAGAATATTCACTCAAGGCATAATTAAAAGTTAGGCAATGCTTTTTAAGCTGCCAATTTTAATGCTCTCTAAAATGCAATGTATTCACTTAGATTATTCTGAAAATGTGTGTGCTTCATGATGCTTAGTGCAATTACAATAATAAATACATCAACTTGCAGTTATATAGGATAAGACAGAAACTAATATTCCCATGCCATGTGTACATTTTTCTTCTTACAGATCAGTGTATCTTAAATTTTATGTTCTAAAGTATTTGCATGGGGTGGGATTAAGAAGGGAGACTATTTGTCTGGGGAATTTCAAACTAGTGAATTTAGCTATTAAGAGAATATAAATTATCTCCTGATTTGTTGCTAGATTAACAATTCCCACCATCAGGTTTCAAACAGTGACGAAACACGAGTTAAAACCAACAAGATTAATAGAAAAAAGGAAAAAGATTTCTCTTGAGAGTGATGTGGAAAAGGAGCGAGGTCTGCAAAGGTCCCTCCAGGGAAGGCAGAGTCTGGACAGGCCAGTACTTCTCATTTCGTAATGTCTGGGGAAATGTTCTCACTAACTCACTCACTCACTCACTCACATATGAGCACACACCTGCTCCCAGGAGACATGGGAATTCACTGCTAATGAACTACATTCAGGATTTATGAGTGTTACATGAGAAGACCTACAGAATCAGGGTATTCCAGAAAGTTTCAGAGCCCCCACCAAGCAGGTGTAGAGAAATTCAAGCCTCACCTCTTCCTCATTTCATCATTCAAGTTCCTCTGTCTTTTGCAGAACTAAATCAGGCATCATTGGTGGCTGCTGCGCATGTCCTGGGCCAGCCAGCCGTAGCCCCCACCCGGCCCTGTGAACCAGCCTGACTCCCCAGCTGCAGGGGGAAGCAAGGCAACAGGGCTGGGTGGGAACCAAATTGCCTGGGGAAAACACAAAATTGCCCAGTTACATTGGGCTGAGTTGTGTGCCCAATTTAGTCTCATCCTGCAACAGAAAGCAGTGCAACCTTGCCTCAGAGACTTGTTCACAAACCTGAAGACTCCTTTCTACCTCCCCTCAGCTCCACAGAACAAATAATACAGATATTACAGCACCCAGTCTCAAAGATTTTGACATGCAGTTTGCTGGCTCAGGAGATGACCACTCTTGCTACACAGGCTTCAGAGGCAAAGGCACCACCATATCCCATGTCCTTATTCACACAGGCAAATATGCACATGCAAACATGTGCCCATGCACAAACACGTGCTTGCCCTCCATCTCAGGCGCTGTCTGAATGGGGCCATTGCACCCCTGCCTCCCGAAAGAGAAACCCCGACAGCGTCACAGACAGGAGAAGGGTCAGGCAGGCACACATCTTCCACCTAGACCCACACAGCTTCTACTATCAGGAAACAATTTTCTCCCATCACAGCTTTTCCTCCTTTCACCCACAGAAGTAGGATTTTTCCTGAAAATCAAATCCTCTAAATTCAGATTAATTCTAAGAACCTCAAACACCTTCATAAGAAAGGACTTCGGTTGCTCTAAGTTTTCCCTATAATCAGTGGGAGAAAAGGTGAGTTGCATCTCCTGGAGATGAAAGGCTCTTCCTTGAGTTACTTATCTGACTCACCTAAATTATCAGGAGTTGATCCAGGCCTCAATTCATAGAATCTTTGAATGGTTTGGGTTGGAAGGGACCTTTAAAGATCATCCAGTCCAACTTTCCCTCCCATGAGCAGGGACATCTCACACTAGATCAAGCTGCTGAAAGTCCTGTCCAACCTGACCCTGAACACTTCCAGTGATGGGGCATCCACAACTCTGGGCAACCTGTACTAGTGTCCCACCACCTTTATCGTAAAAAATGTCTTCCTAATGTCCAATCTAAATCTACCCTCTTTCAGTTTAAAACCATGGCCCCTTTTCCTGTTACAACAGGCATTGATAAAACATTTTTCTCTACTTTCTTATAAGCTCAATCTATATATTGAAAAGCTGCAATAAGGTCTCCCCAGAGCCTTTCCTTCTTCAGGCTGAACAACCCCAACTCATTGAGCCTTTCCTCACAGGAGAGGTGTTCCAGCCCTCTGACCATTTTCATTTAGGTCTCTGGGAAAACAAGTATACAGTGTGGCTGAAGCCAGCCCTCCGGCCTTTTTCGCAGCACAACAGCCTCATCATGCAAGAAGCTCCTTAACAGGTACCAGTTTTGTTATGAAAACTTGCAAACTATCATAGTAACCAGAGATAAAAAGTATTCTATCACTTCTACCCTACCCTTTCCTTCTCCCACCATGACACTCAACCTGTACAGTCATAAGAACGAAAAAAAAACCCAACCAAACAAACAAAAAACCACCACAAAACCAAAAAAACAAGGGAAAGTCTAAGATCAACTAGCACCATAAACAAAGTAATGCAGGGAGAGGTTGCTTTAAATATTTACTAATCCATCTCTTCATTTTTCCTCCAGCCTCCTTTATTTTCCTTCTTTTCTGTTGTCTAACATTTCACCTACTTCCGTGAAGTCCCAGTGGTTTGTTGTGATCACAGACACAATAAATATCAGAATTGTGGGTGAGTGGGAAAAACAAACCTATACTATGCCTTTTTTCAAGATGCCACAGACTTCAAGCAGAGTTTGTGGAGATTTTACTGTGTTCTCTGCAGAAGGTTGTGCCCCATTTGTGCCTTTCCTCTCTCAAACAAGATGGTGCTGATAAAAACTGTCCTCAAAAGTGAAAGGAAAAAAGGTCAGCAGAAGCATCCTGTGCTGTGAAAGGCTTCCAGTGCAACTAAGTTAGAAATGTGAGAGCTGATGCCTTTCACAGAGACAAAATCCAGAGTTTTGCCCTTGTGGTGCCAGCTCCTGGCCCTGCAGAAACCCAGGGGGACCAGGATCAGGCTCCCTTGGGGTCAAGGCACCACTCATTCCCACGAGCAGTACCTACCTCTATGAGAGTGGCTATTCTGCTGAGTGCAGAACCATCTTCTCCCCACCTCTCACACAGGGTGTAATGTGCCATGCTTCATAACCCAAGAGAAGTCAGGAGAAACAACATACACGACCATCCCCCCCAAACCCCTTACCCATCCAGTCTCACTGCCCCTACAACTCTTATGCTCTTCCCCACCCAAAATATGTGCCCCCGCTCAGGCTCAGAGCCTTTATTTTAAAGGGCGTGTAGTACAGAAACATTTTATCACACAGCAATGCTGGCTAGTCAACAAGTAAGCAGTTTAAGGGAAAGAAACAATATTCTGGGAGTTATGCTAACACATGAGGAAGAAAAGAGCATCAAATCAGGCAGAAAGGCTGAAATGAATCCACACAGTTTCAGTTCTAACATAACTCTGACGTGCAGAATACTCAGTTCTCTAAAATCTGATGCTAGGGAAGGTATTATTAGAGTTCTAGCTTCAAAAAATTAACTATGTTATAGTAACATGCATATCTTCAGAAATCATAAGACCTACCTAAAAAACATTACATCTTTTAGAATAGAAGGTTTTATGTGCTTTTTCTGTGCACTTGTTACAGATTGCTTAACTGAAAGCTAGAATTGCCTCAGAACCACATAGATCCACAGTGGATTGAAAGGAAAAAAATAATTTTAAAAAACACTCCAAAGATCATAGGATCTTACAATAAAACCTCACCAGAACCAAGTAACACTGCCCAGAAAGATATCAATAAAATTGCATGACTTTGTGCCCCATCTGCTCATTCCTCATATGCATTTAAAAAATCCTACAACAGTAGCACTAGAAAAAGAAACACTGGAACTGAGCTGTCACTGCATTAGGATAACTCCCATGGTTACTCTTTTACAGTTCATGCTTCAAGAGTTCAAGTACTGCTTTCTGTTGAACTAATTCAGTTCTGATCTTTACTCTCAGGTATCTAAATAAGGGTCTTGGACAGATAACAAAGTCAAAAGCATACAGGCACGAGTACGCTCTTGAGAAGTCAGTTACACAATGGCTGCCCGGGGCAGAGAGCGGAGTCGTCATCTCCGGGTGCATCTGCTCCCCGGCTCGTGGTTTAACTGACAGGAAGCACAGCCGAAGATACCAGGACCCAGCGACAAGGGTTTCCTGCCTGCACAGCCATGTCTCCCCCCCACGCACTTGTCACCAAGCATGCCTGTCCTCCTGCACAGGGAAAAAAAAAAAAAAAAAAAAAAGTCAGTAAATTAAGCTCACACACAGAAAGCCAGCCAGCCAGATGGATAAAAGGTAATCAGGTCAAGAGTACTGACATGTGGCCCCAGAAGGCCGCCAAAGCAGGGTATAAAAGGCTGGTGGCATGTTCTCATCTAGCATGGCCCAGGACAACACACAGGCCAGCTCTGGAGGTTTTAGAGTCAGGTATTCCTCAAATGGGCTTATACACCACCAAGAAACCGTTACTTTAACAGATGAAGAAGCAAACAAGCAGAAATCTTCAGAAATGAACCACAATCAGTGGCAGAAACCACACTGCCAAATATGGCACCAGCACGTGTACTTAATGGGACCACCCTGTGCTAGAAAAGGGGACGGGTTAGATGATCTACAGGGCCTTTCTAACACTAATACCTAGAGTGACACCTGTTAAGTCTACCACAAAACTAAAATGCTGAAGAAGCATTTAGTACCAACAGGATAAGCACAAGTATTAACATAGCTTAAGCAAGCAAAGAACCAACTGCTAGTCAAAGCAAAAATTCAGCGAAAAGCAGAAACTCCAGCACAGCTGTAATTTCTATGGTATCTAACGTCAAGAAATACATTACACTCAGCCCCCCTCTAAGTAGTCTGCTCAGTCTTAGATTAACCCATAATGTCACCTGTCAGAAAACATCTTCTCCTCAGCCAGCCTAAAAACCATACTTCTAGGTAGGATGAGAAATTATTAAGATGGCCTCATAACCTCCCTCTACCAATGGCCAACTGGTCATATAAAACGGAAGAAAACCAATTTTGAGTTGTATCTGCAAGGCTGCCAACTAAAGCAACAGAAGACATGTCATTCAAAAAATTAAGTTGGGAAATACCTCAGCCAGTACATATCTAGCAGGTTAAACATTGTCATCTAATGCTATAGTCCAGAAGCATTTTCTGTATAAACTTAAAAGCAGTCAAAAAGTCTTCACTGGATTTCATGGAGCTTCTGGCACATTCTACCCTTTATGGAACTGAGGCTCTCCATTCTACCATGCTCTCTATCCCCATCCCAGAACAGTTCAGAATAGAAATGCCTTCACCTGGTGACTGGCACTGTTAGTAGAACACCAATCTTAAAGTCAGTGGTCTGGAATTTTCTGAAAATGACCAAGCTCCAAAATCTCATTTCTAACCTATTCAGTAACTAGGTTCTTCCAACAGGGCACGCTGAGTCCTGAGCTTTCACCTGCTCCCATGTGAATTCTGTGACCATCAGGGTTATCTCACAGAACTGCAACTGTCCAGTGCTTCAAAAGACAAGGTTATGTCCTTTCACGTCACTGGGCACTTGACCCTTTCATACATTTAAAGTTGGAACGACAGCCCTAAACCAGGACCCATCAGACACTAACAGAAAGCCAAAGAACTTGTAGCAGAAGCTTGCTTCTGCAGCATTTCTGCCATCCATTTAAAACACAAGTCCCACCCCTGACAAATACTCAATCCCAAGAAGCCAACAAATTAAAAAAAAGATACGAAGTAATGGTTGCCCAAAGGTCTTTCTGAACAAAAAAGCCTTGCAGCACGATCTGAACCTTACTAAATTTTGCTGGATTGGCAAAAGGACTTAGAAAAGAACTGGAAGAAAAAGTATTTTCCATCTCGGATTCCAACAATACTATGTAGCCAACAGCATTTTGTAGATTTGCCTCTTAGTTTTTAAGTCACGTTGGTCATATCTTGCAACACGTACTGGCAGGATTCAATGTTTTCCTAAGAAAACCGGGGTGGCAGATGCTGACACTGATCCAGAAATGGTTTACTCTCAAGCTGAATATTATTTTTAACCCTGAAAGTTCATCTGTGTCCTGCTAGTGAACTACAGATTTTATTACAGCAAACAGTTCAAAATTCTTGTATGTATTTATTTTCATAGTGTATTACTATTATACTAGCTCTAAGCATAACACAAAAAAAATATATTTACAAGGATAATCATCTCTATTATACTGATTATACACTAATAAATGAGCTAAAAATGTAATGTAACACAAACATAGGATGGGGTTGTTCTTTTATAAATGATTTTGATGCAGCTTAAGATCATCCAAGCTTTCAAGCTCTGTATATTTTAAGAAAAATGGAAAGGTAAATGTTGTGGTATTTATATTTATAAAAGTCAAACAAAAATCAGGATGTCTCCGTTCTTACAAAACTGAAAATTTATTCCTTGAAGCTGCTGCTGCATGGCATCAGCAAGGAACCCACCCGAGTGCTCCGAGCAGCCTGCCCCCAGCATTTATTTCTTCCTCCAGCTAACAGGGGAGGAGTGGTCTCCACAGAGCTGCTTTTCCTGCAGAACAGCTATGAGTCAACTTGTCTCATGTCTCTGCAACCAGTAGCCTAGCCGCCTTGCTTCCCGGTGAGTTTTGTGGGGAGGTAGGAGGGATCACACCTCACCAAAGCACCACATAGAGAGAGGAGCAAAAGTGAAACTGAGCTGATCGACACCCACTGACAAGGCTCCCTAGACAGCGAGAAAGAAACTGCCTGCATGGATTTCTATTTGTTTTAACCAGCTTCAACAGAGGGGAACATGATTTTTAATCATACAGTGTCCCTTTAATAAACACCCCAAAGACGACATTTTCCAGATAACCAAGGAATTTTTTACAGTGTTGACTTACCAAGCAGAGCACAATAACCAGCTACTCTGTTTGCACTGCAAGGCAGTACAGTGCAATAAGTTAATAATTTATCACGGCATTGCTCTTGGCAACTGACCATAATCAACTTTTAAAATTCTTCCTCATTCTTACATTTTTACTCTCAGCAAGAATATGGCATCCTTAGAGCTTCAGCTCTATCTGAACATTTTCTAGCTGAGCTAAGAGGTTTATCTTCCCAAACACCTGTTTTCCTCCTGTATTGTTTCAGGCTCAGAGCAAAGGTCATAATTTAATTTCAATAACCTGATTTAACTAACAGGAATAACTAGAGCATTTTTAAACAAAGCAAGAAGTTAACATTCTTTCAAAAAGACGCAGCAGTGTGGTTCTCATCCCTGCATTTCCTTCCCCTTCTCCCAGAAGGAACAAAACAGCCCAAGTTTCTCCCTCCACCAAAAGCTTTTATTTGCACATGTTCCCCAACTAACAAGCAAACACCTTTTTCTCCCATTTTATATTATCTAGGCCTACACATCCACATTAACTTTGGGCAAAATGTAATTTATTAGTTAACACACCCTTCCTCATGAACAGAAGCATCTAGTTGTGGTGTTGTGACAACTCATTTAGAAAACAAGTTTTTAAAAGAGTTTAGATATAACGTGTAGAAGAGAATTAACTGTCCTCATTAGCTCTTCATTGAAGCTTTGGCCACAGAAAACAGTACTCTTCCAAAGACAAACATGCTACTTCATCCTCCCCCATATTTCTCAACCCCAGCTCTTAGAAACTTCACAGCTCCATCCCTTCAAAAATCAAACCTTAACCTGGTTCAGTCAACCAGCCCAGCAACTTCTCATGATGTGGACACCTGACTTGCCAACTTGGCTCATCTTGGCTGAAACAGATGAGAGTTTGCTCACACAAACAGTCTGGGCACAGATGTGAAGGGAGTGCAATAAAACACTAGAAAAAAACCCCTATGCTGTCAAGTGAGGAAAAATAAGGGTGGCGCACCTCAAGCAGTACTGAGTTGGATGAGTGCTCCTGCCATGGAAACATCTAGGAACAATCATGCCCACTTCTAACTGTTTCACTAAGAGTACTTTTTAAGTTAAATTAGACTGGTGCAAGTTCATATGCTCACAAAAATGTATGTCTAGAGTTTAAGCTGCAACTTTAGCTCAACTAGTGCAGCTTACCGTTGAGTCAAAAACCTAAGGGCAAGCTAAGGGCCTGGGCAGATGCTAAAGGAGCCATTTAAGGATTTACAACCCATCACCTCCGGGACAGTTCATTATCCGAGTAAAACTTACTTGGTCCAAACCTCCCTTCTGTGCTTCAGGGCATATCCACGTAAACCATTGTTGTGTGGGTTTAATGGGACGTGCTGCCAAGCGACCAGGGTGGTTATCCATTCAACCTTCACTTATGAGTTAAAATGAGCAGCTGGGGTGAGGCTGAAGCACTTTCAGTGTGCACGTAAGCCCAGCAAGCACCGGGTGTGTGGAGACGAGAGACAGCACTGAGGCACTACCATCGTTCTCCCATCTAGCTAGTAGACACCAGGCTTGTTCATAACAGACAGCATAACAGGTTCTTCCAAGGCAGCCTCTGTCAGAAAGTAAGCTGTTTTCTCCACACAGTCTTTTCTCTTGATTTCACCCCATTCAGAGATCCCCTCATGTAAGGCAGTAAAAATGAACCCACAAAACTCTCCCCCGATTTTTAAATTATTTTTTTTTCCAGAGATGCTCCATCCACAAAGCATGTATGGATCAGTGGTTCTGGGTCTCTTCTCTCAGGGCAGCGGCTATTTTACCCACCTAGCTATTTGCAACTAGTAACTGCTATGGTCTCTCCCTCAAATGCACATATTTTAAATAACAGTATATTGATAAAATCTTGTCACAGCTCTTTTATGAAACCTGGCAGTACAAATTAACAAAACGTTTCCAGTCCACCTGAACCACAGAGCACCCATGAGAAGCTTTAAACATTGCAAACATCAGAATCTAGACATAAAATGTACCCTTTCTAACTATGTGGCTTCAAAAGCATTAAACCTTTTCTGCAAATCTCCCTATTATTTTTAAATAAAAAATTTGCAAGACTGAGCTCTTATCTTTTACTTCGGCAAAAGTTTTCTGACATTTCTTACTGTTGAGAATTATTTCTACTCTATTAGCACTGATACAACATTTAATACAGCTCATCTGAAGGACCATATTAAAAGACAATTAACTTTTTATAAAAACAAACAGTAGAATGTTGTATTGCATCAAGCATTCATAATTAGACATACATCTTTCAGAAGTGCACATTTAGGAAAATATTCTACCAACAAGACTTTCTTCTTGGTTTTCTTCTTAGGAAATCCCTCCACAGCTGATTTTTAAATGGTCTAAATTAACGGCTTTTTATATTACAGCGCCATCAGACAAACTAAAATTGTGTTTCACTTAGTTGTTTCAAAAGCAACATTGTTGCTTTTAGCTGATACTAAAAGAGATATTTTTTTTTTTAATAGAAGAGGGCCAGTATTTTAAAAATGCTGCAAACCATCCCTAACAAACTTGAGACTGCTTCTAAACACAGAAAGTTTCATTTTAATTCATATGCCTAAACCACCTTTGTAAAGAAAAAAAGCCCCAAAACAGACACTTCCTCTCTACAGTTCCTTCTTTTCTCTTTTTGAAATAAACAAAAGTTGGTTGTTTTTTGAAAAAAACAGGATGGCGGCAGTCTCTCAGTAGCACACCACCAAGGGCACCTGGAACCCCATGCTGGGCCCAGAGAGCTCTCAACAAGTTGGATTATCGGGGGATCAGTAGACAGGAAGGTAAATTCTTGCAATTTGTGCAGGTCTGATGCTCTTTGCACTCCACAGCATGTTAAGCTTCATAATTATTTTCTTGATAGCTAATATCCTTGTTTGCATGCTTAATTTACAGGCACCATGACAATGCTTAAATAGCTACAGAGAGTAAAGAGTTTACAGAGGCTCGAGAGAGGGGGGAAAAATAACAGCACAAACCAGCAAACATACCAAGAGAATGGTAACAGATAACATAACCACCACCTCCGAGGACTATGTGAGGCAAAATTCTGCCTTCAGCAGACAACATGCCAGTCCTGGCGCCTTCAAGATACATTTTTCATGAAAGCTCTTCCTAAGAGGGTCATCTTTTGGTTGGAAAGACAGCCTCCACTAAAAACAAACCATACCATCACATCCTTGTAAACTATTGTTGTTAGCTCCAAAATTACCTATTGCAGCACATGTAGCATGCACAAAGAGAAGAAAACGAACAGTATCCTTGTCAACTTGCTTTTAACTTGAAATTGAGTCTGGTCGGAAGAGCAAGTTAAACATTAATTTTCTGTCAGCAGTCAGCCTTGGGTATCACAAGTTGTAACCGTAGTTTCACAATCACATTTTGCTGCTTCTTTCCCTAGTTGCAATATAAAATTGAATAAACACCGAGATAGCTGGGAACTGGAGAACAGCAGAAGTGACTTAATACAAAGCTCATAAAAGCAAGGTAGCTTTCTCCTAACCCATCAGCTTTATTAACTCTGTGAAAAGATCCCATGAAAAACACAAGTAACTCTAGAGGAACATACAGCATGACAAAACAGTATATGCAGCAACAATATATATTAACTTTTTTTTTTTTTGATTGCAACAGCAGACAACAATTTGAACTAACCAAGCTCACCCCCTCCAATTCTGAAACCCAGTTTCATGTGGGATGACATTCATACTGGGCTCACTTAAAAAGTCAAATCGCTACCATGCAAGAAGGTAAACGAGGCAAATGCAAAAGGAGCGCGCAAATGAAGCAATAAGAACGTTAGTACACTAGCAGTAACTATTCAAGAAGTGAAAAACATTCCCCTCAAAAAATATATTTGGTGTATTCACACAAAAATGTTGATGATGAGTTAAATATAGGGTGTTCTAGAAATAAAGTGTCTAATTATAGAAGCAGACAGTGACATTCAATCCATCTAAGAACAACCCTTTCCCACAGTTTCCAATTTATGTATTTAGTATTCCTGTTCCTACCAGATTAGCTTAATGGTAATATTTTTCCCTCCAATACAGAAATAAATAACTTTTACATGCAAGTTTAAGAACTGGAGGTACTTTCCAGGCTAACAGAACGGCTATCATTTTCACATTCCAACCTGAACCTAGTAAAAAGTCACACGTGACCCAAGGTAAATGATCTCTTTTAAGGACAAATAAAGGACCTGAGCTCAAGCCATCAGATTCATCACTAAAGATAGCTAGTAGGTAGTTAAGGCCTAAAGCACATCAAGGTAAGAATGCATAAACTTTAGTCCCTATCTAATGGGATCCTTTTAGCACAAAGGCTGACACAGCGGGAAGCTTTCCTGCAGGACAGGCCCATATTGAAGAATAATTCGATTTTACCTATACAGAGATTACCGCTGTCAGGTCAGAAGAGTGAGAATGTCTACAGCCTTTCACATGGCTGCTGCGGACTTTTGATAAGCAAAAGATTTCAAATTTCAGCATGTATAGTCTCTGTCAACTAGTTTATCTGTGAAGGAACATTTAAGTAAGATTTAAGAAAGCAACATTTAAGTAAGATTGAAGGAAGCAAATAATCTCTAAAGCACATCAGTGGCATTAAAAGGATAAGCACAGTAAATCACTGGCGTATGGTAGCAAAGTTTCAGCGCTTATAGAGCAGATTGTAACCAAGGCTGGAAACGTGAACTCCACCTCCTGCCACTCCTGTGCTGAATCACTCCAGTGGGGGAAAGTCCTTACTGCTCCTCGCACACCCAACAAAACTGCAGCCAGTTACCAAAACTGTCACTGAAAACAACAAAATCTGCCAGCGAAAGCTGAGAAACTTTTGCTAATGCTTGCAAGAAGTGAAAGCTGTTTTGGAGATCAAAGCTTCTCCTTATACAGAGGGAAATCCTGCGTTTTTCTTACAGTCTTTTCTATCAGCTCACCAAATGGAGTCCCACTGTAGTTCCCTCCCTTCAATACAGCTGTGCTGAAAAGAGAGAAAACTTACACACCTTGCGCTGTTGGGTTTTTTTAATACACAGAAGTGTCCAAAAAGTAATGCACACCACCGAAGTATTAGTTTGCAGCAATACTGAAACATCAGGCTATACCAGGCCGACAACATTCTTCAAATCTGGACGTTAACTACTTTTTTTTTTCCTCATTTGAGTGCAAAGATCAGGAACTTGGCAATTCTAATATTCAATGGATGAAATAAAGAGCACATTAGAAAACAGGCACTTTTGTAAAAACACGGATCTGGAAATAATGTTGAAGCTAACTGGCATCTAATGATACCACTCCCATGGCTCATCTCTCAACAACCACAAACTCAACCCAAACCGAAAGATCTGTGCCTTGGGTAGGGGTGGGGGAGGGAAAGAAAAGTTTTTTCTTTTTGGAGACAAACACAGGCTTCAGCTATAAAAATCAATAAAAACTAACGTCATTTCTCTGTCCCTTCTAATCCACTTCTCTGACTTCTAGAAGATCTAGCCAGACTGTCATCTGTAAAGCTTGGAGGACTTTCAAATCACTTTTTCTTGCTCCACCACTGCACCCCAGATACTTCTGTAGCTCTGGCACAGTCCTTGCACAGCAGCAAGGGAGCCTGAATATGGCAGCTCTGCCTTCAAAGAGGAACTGCTCCTCTGAGAAGCCCTGTTCGAGAGAAAGCAGCAGCAGCTACTTACCCTTTAGCACACAAAAAGCATTCTGCCCAAGATAAGCAGCCGCAGCTTGGGAGCTGACTTAGGATAACTCTAGTTTTTAAGGCTGGATGTCTCGACAGGGTCCAGTACAGCAGAAAGAAGGGGAGGAAAGAGGTTAAGGAAAGAGAGGCTCGTGCTCTGCCAGTTTCAAGCATGGCATGCCTCAGCCCTAAGATTGAAAACAAAATTCATTATGAAAAAAAAAAAAGGAAGATGTAAATACCTTAAAGAATTTGTCAGTAAAAAACTTCCATCACTAACTCAAAACAATCTTTTTCCAAGTGGTTCCTCTGTAGTTTTATCATTCCCTCTGTGGATTTTTCAACATTAAACAATGCACGAAATTAATCTCCCAAACCCTTGCAAAACTGTTGCTTTTAGAAAGAAAACGGGCAAAACATAAAACCAAAAGATGATAAAAACACACTGTACTGTAAGATGCAGAAGGAAGATACAGATGAACACTGGCAAGGCTGAAGACAAGAGACAGCCTCACCCAAAACACGACCATTTACTTAATGGTTGCCTCCCTCTCTCCCTCGCCTGAAACCGATCGCAGTATTAAGCAAGACTTCATTATATTTCTCAGATACAGGCTCCATACAGTAAACAGAAAGTATTTCCCCGTGTGCAACAGTACGAGCTCCCTGTCATTTCACTGTTAATACGAAGACACTCAAATTTCTCAACTGAAAGACTGAAATATAGGGTCCAAAGTTATATGCTCAAACAAAACTTCTAAAGATACTAGCTTCCATTTCTGTTCAACTATGAACAAGGTGAAAACACTCATTCTTTTTCAAAATACAGTGCTAGAGTTCAGAAGTACATAATTAGGAGAATCAAGGTGGTTTTCATCCACTGAAAGCTTAAAACGCAATTTGACACACCGCAATTACCTCCAGGATTTTCTTCTCCCGTTACAAGTACCACTAAGTCCATTTTACAATTGGTCTGTCCCTCTGCCATGTATATCATCCCCATTATTTTAGTTTCTTAATCATTCGCTTGGCCTCCCCTCGTGTGCGGGGCGTGACCCGGCCTGGCTGCCTCTCCCGGCTCACACCGGCAGCTCCCGCCCGCACCCAGAAGCCTTTCACCCCGCTCCTCTTCGCGACTAATAAACACCTTTCTGGGGGACGTGTGGTGTTTTCTACCAGTGCCGTCTTGCTCGCCCTTGACCCCAGAGAAAAGTGAAACTTAGAAGGGCCCAAATCGCTCAGGGAGATTTCGTTAGTGTGCAGCATCTGATGAAGCACCGACACACGTCTAACTCCAGAGCCAGGGCTTTCGAGGACCCCCAGTAAATTTCCGATATGCTCCTGATGTTCTTTAAATGAACTGCTGTGCCCAATAAACAGTGTGCTGAAAGCCACCCTGCGCGCAGATGAAGGCTACGTAACTGCTTCGGGCAGGCTCTATGAACTCCTCGGGCTCACCAAAAGGCCTGACAGAAATTTAATCTCAAACACATGGCACGGAGGGGGAGGACAGAACTACTTTCACCTTGTTTTAGTGGGAAGGGTAAGCACACGCTCTGCGTGCGGGCTGGCACATGCATTTGTTTTCCACCAACTTCCAGAAGGCCAGAGTCCGGAGCAGCACGCTGGCCCTAAGGGAAGGCATGGCACCCAGACCCAAGCCCATGCAGACAACAAATGGGTGTAAATGCAGGACAAGGAGCTGGGAGGCAGGGGAGGAAAGAAGCAGCAGAGGTGACCTTGATGTGAGCAGGTAAGACATGAGTAAAAACCTGAAGCTATTCCTAGCAAACACATTGAAATAACTCCAAACACGATTAAGTGCAGCTGCCATTAACCCTCCCAGTAATAATTAAACAGTAGTCTCACAAGTGGTTCACTGAGCAAAACTCACTGTTTTATGGACATTAATATCTCTAACTACTGGTTATGTTTAATAACTGAGAAGAAAATTTTGTGTTTACTTCCAAGTAATTCAGTCCCTGTGATACCTGCGTGGCACTGAAAGGCAAAATTGGCTCCCAGTTTATAGTTTAAAGAGCAGTTATCCATGTAAGATTTTATTAGATTTGTCTTATCATGTTATTTTGGAACCTGTTTTAGCAAAGAACTAAAAAAAGAAGCAGCAAGACATTTTTTATGACTGAGTAAAGGTATCAATTAAGGGACTACTAAAGTAGCTTCACTACAGCTCTTTATCAAAATATGTCTTCATTTGTATTTCTCAGTTGCAAAAAGACCACGTGGAGGAAACACTGCAGTGTTATTTTAGTCACTATATATTTTCCACCTCTCGCAACAGATGTATTTTCCCTCTCTCCAACAACTTAATTCTAATCCAATCTTACATCTAGAAGTATTTGTTTCTAGAGCTGCAAAACCCTTTGGAAATCATGGGGCATTGAGGGAAGAAATCTGACCCAGGTGCACAGCAGTTACAAGGAAACTTAACATCGGCACAGGGAGAGTGCCATTTTAATTATTAAAGAAAGTCTAACAGTTATGTTTTACAGGGGAAAAACCAACATGGTCTTATCCAGGCAATCAACTAAATTGAAAAATCATTTTGTAGTGATGTATGAGCACAAGCTATGCAAACACTTTGCCGTTTCTAAGCTAAATCTGGAAGCAATATTCTTTTAAAAGCGTATGTAAAATGTAAACATGTTTAACGAGAGAGAATGCAGGTGGATGTTCATCCCTGGAACTGTATCAGGTTTCTTGTTAATTATAATTTCGGCTTAAAGAAGTGACCTTGCCCATTGCTGGGATGAGTACCTCTATGAAACTTAGATCATCGTTTGCCCAAAAGACATAGCTAGACACTGACCAACATCACGGCTTAAGCCAATTTAAACAGCTTTAGCCCTCCACTCCATCCTGGCTGCATATTCCTCACACCAAGCTACTCCCCTCACTGCTTCCCAGTGCAAATATTTGTGCAGCCGCACAGCGTGGCAGAGGGTGGAACCCACCAGAGGAAAAGTTAAGGCTGCATAAATAAATAAATAATGCATAATACAATTTTCATATTGCCGTTGGTCCCAACTCACAGAGACATGAGTGATGAATTACACCCTGAGGGGAGCAGCGCTGCCGAGCGGGAGTGGGCCACACACTGGCTGGGGTGGCAGAGACTTGGATGCAACTCCAGCTTCTGCTGCCTTATGCAGACCCGAGGAAGCTGCTTCTCTTTTCAGGCCCCAGTTTGGGACATGAAAATCGCTGTCCCTCCTTCTCAACTCACTGTGAAAGCTACAGGTCTACAAGAGTGGGATAGGACAGGACAGGATGGGATGCTTCCCCAGGAGAGGACCATGGTAGCCAGCCTGCACAAGGGGTGGCATGAGGCTCTGAAGCCATGAGAGGACAGACCAGAGAGATGTGCTCTGGAGGTATGCTGGCCCTCCTGAAAGACAGATACATTTTAGACTCATAAAAATGGGCCAAAAGGCAGGTTTTTGACTCTGTTCAGCTTTTAGTTTTGGATGAGGGGTGGGGAAAAGAAAATATTATTTTGATGAAGGAAAGAGAGCAGAAACTTTAGATTTTAAAACTCTTTGTTTTTTATTTTCCTGCTATACTGTACACAAAGTCACCACATGAGAAGTCTAGGAAGCCCCCATTTACATGGTATCACATGGTGCCATTCCTAAAGCAGTCTGAGATGCTCTAACTCTTCTCCACTATTGCAACAGGATATCCCACCACCCTGATCTCAGCTTATGCTTCATACTGTCAACCTGCAGAGGCTTGGGGCCTCAACTCTGGCTCAAGACTGGAGAAAAATCTGATTTAAGGAAATTTTATTTTGTATTTGTTTTTGTAAGATCCCAGTATCTCAAGCTTTGCAACATATTTGATCTCAGACATCCCTGTAGGAAGGAAATCCTAATAATCCCATTCACAAGCATGGCCAGAAACAACACCTGAGCAATGGACATGTCCAAGATCACACCATATGTGTATGGAAGGACAACACTTGAAGCAGCTTTCACCCAAGTCTTGACTTAGCAAGCTCCTGCACCTTCCTTTCTCCTTGTACATAACACCAAGAAACATTAGTAGCACTGCTACAGTGTTTTAATATATATCTATCATGGTGTTACTGTCCCAGTACTTTGGATTTGCAGAATGGCACCTCAGGCTGTGGTGCCACATAAAACACAGACTGAAACTACTGTGGGTTTCTAACACTGCCAGATGTATAATGACCTAAATATTTACATATGGAGAAACTCCATCAGGAGATTATAAGGCAACTTACTCCTGTCTCCAAAGAAAGGCTCTGCTACAGGACATTAGGTATAGAAAAATTCTCATCACTGTGTTAACAACCACAAATTCTGACCACATACTTCCAATATTTTTAATGCGATTGTTTGCTGTCTACAAACCTCTCACATTTCTAGTGATTTCAGTAAAAAAGCATCCCAAATGAGAAATGTGGAACCCAGGGGTTTGGATACCTGAAGTGCAGCCCACGCAGCAATCAGTTCTTTATTTGCAATTTAAAGGTATGATTCAGTGATGTTTTAGTGCACGCTAAGTATAGGCTGAAAATAGAGCACAATGAATTTGAGAGAAAACAGTCTACTTTGTCACTGTGCTGGTCTTCTGAACTTTAGCTGAATTGCAGGAAAGGAAAGGAAAGGTGGTAGTACATAAGACTGCGTATGAACAGGCCACTATTCTTTTCAAAAGCTGGGAGGGAAGGTATCTGGATAGTCCTGTGTTTAATTTGAATCCTTCAGATAGTAAATGTCATCTTTCAAAATACACAAGAGTCTTTTGCAAGTCTGCGGTAAGGAAACTCCCAAGCCTCCAGAAATTATGCCTTTGGTAGTAGAAGGGGCGAGAGAGGTGTTTGAAATGAAATGGATTCACAACAGAGCAGCTTTAACCTCATCCATTTTACACTTCCAAGTCTGCCTCCAGTGTTTCCTAGTGAAGGCCAATTTGGCAAGGTGGCTGCCTTTGCCAGCAGCACAGCAACATCCCACACAGCTACAAACCCCTGACCTTGTACAGCCTTGCACAAACTCTTCTTGGATCACCTCTAAAGGTATTACTAGGTCATATCCCAAAGATGACAAGCCTCTAGGAAAATCTACTTATATAGTCACTTTTCCTCGCTCTTTTAAGTGCCTTCCTTCCTCCTTTTGTTATGGGTTTGCCTCTGATGAGAAGTAATGCTGCTATGTATTTCTGAGAATGATTTAAAATGTGGTTATATCCTCCCTTCTACTGACATGCAAGAGGAGGGAAGGAATTGCAAATATCCAGGTAGTAAATACAGGATAATCTCTGATCCACTCTCGGGCTCCAGCTGCAGGCTCCAGCTTCTCTCTAACACTTCTTTCCCAAACCCCATCCTCTCCCTTGCACCAGTTCTGGTCCATGTGGTTAACAGAAAGCTGGCTGGGGTGAGTGGGGAGCACTGGCTGCTCTTGAATCAGCTTGGAAAGACTGTGATGAGTACTGCCAGAAAAGCACATAGGACCTCCCTCTGTGGGTGGTAATGAACTATTAGACTAGGCCAGCAGTAAGGTAAATTTTCACTCAAAGACTCACATGACTGCACAACAGCTGTAAAAAAAAAAAAAAAAAAAAAAAAAAAAGAAGGCACAGAGGGGCTACTTAACCCACAGCTCTCAGACCTATGCTAGCTCTGTTCCACCCTCCCACTACTTGCCCATTTGTTTTGGAAAGTGCACTGAAAGTCATTTAACATCCTAAAAATACACCTGCCAATAGGTGTGACAGAAGTCACACTTGTAAACCCACAGCTCTGAGGTAGTCACACAAAGAAATCAAAATAATGACAGGACAAATTTATGCCCCATACTTCTCTTGGTGAGCTTTAGACACCCCAAAAATCACAGAACAGAAAGCATCAAACTATAATCTGCAAATATTTGCAAAATACATGCAATGTCACCTCGTTTTCTCAGGTTACAGAGAAAATCTCACACAGTATGTGTACCAGCCCTGAAAATTCTTTTAAAATATATTTTAATATCACACAAGGCTATACAATCCTGACTGAAGTAAGGTTACGCTAGATCCTTAGCTTTCTAAAAGAAATGATCACCTGGGTGTACAGCTGTTTGAACAACAAGTATTGGGTAACCTATATATTTCTATGCATTTGCCCTCAAAATAAGCTTTTAAGCAAAAATGGGTTTCTTGCTATCATACAAGAAAGACACAAAGATGAGGGTATACCAGGCATGAAGTGAAATTGATAAATACTGCTAAAATTCAAAAACATACCTATGGAAAAAAGGTTAGATTTTCCAAGAATAAGCAGCAATCTTTCCAGAAAGAAAGTCAGTGTTGATTCTTGAAGTAGATCGTCATTGGACATCATCCCACTATTATACTCCTTCAGAGCTGGGTTGCTTTAACAGGATGGTTATACTCGCTTGAAGTCCTTGCAAGGATAATTTTTAAGAATACAAACTCAGTCTGAAACTATCAAAGATGTTACTACACCACTAATGGTAAACTTAGCCTTTGCTCTTTTCCTTTCTTACACACACACACACACATACACACACCCCCCATAAAAACCAGAACCATTTGTAAACATGTTGTTCTGTGGTTTTTGCTTTGTTTTTGATGTTGAAATGTTGTAATCCCTGATATAAAACAGGAAAAAAAAAATCGGGCAAATGAATGCATAGAAATATATACCAAGTGAAACTATGTTGCAAATACACACAGAAGGAACATAAAAGCAAGGACTGGGTGGGTTTTATACAGTCAAACAGCGGTTTCTTAACTAGGACACTCTGTAGTTGGCTGAGGAATCCTCATTAAAAAGCTATAACAGTATTTTTCCTCTTCTCATTCTGAGTCACTCATTACATTTTTGGATGTTGCAACACATTCATGAATAATAAACACATACTGGGAAGAAGAAAAAAAAACAAAACAGTGTTCACACTGGATTTTTTTATGTCTATATTTACCAGTATAAAAATCAAACCAACAATGAAGCTGAGATTTGTAGAAGTTTCTATGCAAGGAATGCTATTAATCACAGACAAAGTATTTGGTACAGCCAGAGACAAGCACACAGATACGCACAGAAGTTACAGCATGGCAATGTTAGTATTACTATTATTGTTTGGCCTTTGTACAGAGTGAAAGGATGGGGGAGGGATCATAATGTTCCCCATCAAACCCTCTCCTGAGGGAGAACAGCCAGGCACCGCCCTTAGACAGACAGCTCTGGACCCAAAGCTGTACTTCTGCAGCTGCTTGCTTTTTTTTTTTATTATTATTAATTTTCTTTTAAAGGCTAGAGAGTTAGGCTGTGGAGACTGCTCAGTCCCAGAAAGTCAGCTGTGCTACAGGAAATTATTGTTGATATCTTGAAGAAGTACCATGGAATTATTTATTCACATTTCTGTTTTAGACAATAACAAAGAGCATCTAACATATGCACATGTCAGGGAGGTTGCTGCAAGGGTTTCCACTGCTCCAGTCAGATGAAGAACTGTTTGCTTCTATTATGATTTTTGTTGTCTTTTCAATCCTGCCACCCTAGGCAGGCCATACTGGCTACCTTGCACACTTGTGCTGACTCCCTGTATGGATGCGGGCCAAATTTATGGAATTAAAGGAAATATGGATAACTATCATTTTTAGAAAAATGTTGAGCTAGAGTTCCACAAATACTTTAGATGCTTGTGAGAATGAAACAGGGTATTTGCACTGCTCAGGATGTGAACACAAAGGATAGGAAAGTATATTACTGCTCTTCCAGCTGCTCTAATTAATGGAAAAAGATAAAAGTGCCAACTTGAAGAGGAGGGAGAAAAAAAATAAGTTGTGCAAAAAAGTAAGCTTATGTGAATGAATCTATTTTCCACCATAAATCACCAAGATAGAGAACCGGCTATTAAAGAACAGTTAGCTAGAAACGCAACCTCATTACTCACTTCTTCAGGAAACAATACTTTTAGTAGCAGGCTTACCTATCCAAATAATGCTACATTAGCCAATTGGCGAATACATAAATCATGGAGAGAAAAAAAATAAAGACTGCAGGACACAAAAAAAAGGAGGGGTATCAGGGAGCTTGCACTGCAGGGAAGGTGAACTGGCCACTGTAAGGCCAACATTTTGATCTCACACAGCTACATTTCAAATTACACAAATAGCAGCCTTGCATCTTTACATTGATCTTCAGCCAGGTGAGCAGTCCTACCAGAAAATCCTGCAAGATTACAATCCTGTGGATCACTCCAAGAAACCAAACTGTCACCTCTACTATTGTCACTTGCTCATAAAAATGAGCTACAGCAGTCAGACATATCCTAGAAGATACCACTGCATGCAAGCATAGAGGCTCAGTTCCAGAGAGAATTGCTGCTACCATGATGTGTTTTCCAAAAGCCTCCCAGGAATCATCTTTCTTGACTGTGGTTTAGGGGGCCCTGAAAACAAAACTGGGAACCAGAGGCTAAGAGAATGAGGACGTTATAGCAGGCACCGTTTCACAGATGAGATTTTTCTCCTTCTTTCCACTAACAGAGGTCATTCATTTAATGGAGGGAGCTCAATATTCTCCTCAAGTAACTTCTCATAAAGACAATGATCCATTCAAAGTACTATATATAGGCATCTATGTTTATTACATTAGTCTAATATTGCCAATTTAGCATATATTAACCTTATAACCTATTTTGTCCTGCATTTACTGAGGGACCTTCATACCTTCCCTCTGGAAAACATCCCACTCACCAGAGTGGAATGAATTCAACTCTCTCCACCATCAAGGGACTGAGACCTAAACTTGAGGGTAGAGTGCTCACATTCTAGGACGGTAACCTAAATGCAGAGTGTTTGATACAGTGCTTCTCTGTAACCAATTTTAGTCCTTGAACTTTTACATTTAATGCTCCTCTCTTTTAGCAAGACACATTAAGAAATGTTTTCCATCTTTGCATATCAGACAAAAATACATTACTTGTGACTGCAGTCACAGAAGTCTTACTTTATTTCAACCACTACTGAAAAGTAACATCAAACTAATTTCATTTTAATATTCAGAATAATTAAAACAGCTTTTCTTAACACAGTGGTCAATGATGTCACTCAGGAAGGAAAAAGACTATAGAAAATTACTTTTTTTTTTTTCATTAATTGCCCACATCCTCAGGCCTTTTGGTTTTTATGAGCCCTTGCTGCTTTGCACAAGCTAGGAGCAGCTTGCTCTCTGCTCTATAGGCACACTAACTCCCCTATCCTAGACAAGTTCCCTTTAATTCCTTTATTGCTAATTCTTAACTGCATGCAGAAGGCTGCTGCTTCCCCAGAAGATCCAAAATAACCTATCCTAAGTTTGTGGTTCCAAGTGATTCTAACAGGATTAATTATATTATTTCTACTTCCTTTCTGAAAATATACTAATTTCTCTTCATCCTTTTCAAGAAAATTCCATTATCCGGTAAATATTTTCAAAGCTACACAGGTATATCATCTGTGCACCATTCTGTCAGAAAGTCAGATCTGGAGGTGCAGGAATTATGCAACAAAATTATACAGCACACTGGAAAATTCACTTGTACCATTGAAAACCAACTAGCAACATCAGAAAGCAAACAGGAAAGATACTACCAGGATCATCAAGCGATGCACATTTGCATTTTTGAGGTGAAATGGCAACTGGATACCATATACGGAGGGAAACAGGGAGGAGGGAGCACCACACTTTGGATACAAATCCACAGGAAACTTTACATATAATGCCCAGGGAACAATTCATGTTTATAGGCAGAAAAGAGCAGGCTAAAGATCTGCAGGCCAAAGTTACTACATCAAATATGTTTTAATCTACACAGACAAAACAAAACAGAAGAATGAGGAAAACAGCATATAATCATTGAATAGTTGTGTTAACTTAAGGACTGTTTCCTTCCACACTTCTGTATTCCTCAAAATGGAGGGTGGTGCAATATAAGGTGATATATGGCCTTCTCCTTCCTAGTTCTACTTAACTGAAGAAAATTGTAACCAGGCTCTCTCACCCCTTTGCCCATCAGCCTTCCACTTTGCAGAATATCATTACTGGCATAACCACACAAGTCTTAAAAAAAAGAGAATGACATTTAGTAGCATGAGGTCATTCCACTTATGCCTATATCCAAAATGGTCAAAAAATGCTGCAAAGTCAGCTTTCTTAATGGGATTTGGATGCCAGTATTTCTGGATGAGACTTCTGTTAGGCGAGGTTTAATCCATGACTGGAAACAGAGAGAATGAGGGTGCCACTTTTGAATACAACATCCAACGAAGTCACAACATCCCCGAAGTCAAGTTACTAAATTTCTAGACTAAATTCCTATGGAAAAGGTCAAAATACACAATGAAATCCTTCCCTCTCTCTCCTGACCTGAACCTGTAAAGGTTCAATTTTATGCAAATACTGTCAAATGTCAGTTCAAGAGACACTTAAAAGAATAAAGCCAAAACAAGACTGTAACTGAAGAACAAGATAATTTAAACATGTTATTACAAAGCAATCAGAGATATAAACAGAACATAGTTAAAGTAGATGCAAATACTCCATTATAAGTTGGTTAACATTTTGACTACTAAGTATCAAGACTTTTCCTAAAATCATTATCTAGGTTGAAAAAGACCTTGAAGATCATCTAGTCCAACCATTAACCTAACACTTCTCAATTACACCACATCCCTAAGCGCTATTTATATAGAGTATACATATATATAGGATATATATACACACATATGCTATATTGCTGTATATACAATATAGTATACGGCTATACATACACTACATACAGCTTCCGGTTATTCAGAAAAAACATTGCAAAGGAATTATGAGATCAGACTGACATCTGTCAGTTAATCTGAAACACCACAGTTGGACATTTTTTGCTTCTATATTCCACCCCCTGTACGTTTTGGCACACTCAGGTTCAGTTTTGTTACAAAGCTCCTCTCTGACACAGACTCCAACATCACAGAATCACAGAATGGGCTGGGGTTGGAAGGGACCTTCAGAGATCACCTAGTACCACCCCCACCATGGGCAGGGACATCCAGCCTGACTTTGAACACTTGTTCATCCACACCATCTCTCTGACTCTAAGCAGAGCAGAAATACGCTTCTGCTAGCTGTGCTTGTACAAAGCCTCGAAAAGGTGTCTCATCATCCATTTATTTTCATTTTTATTAAACACCAAAGGTATAAAAACTTGAAAACATCTGAAAAAAAAACCCAAACACCACTAGCGAGATAAAATGGAGCTCGTGGCAGGCTACTAATTCCTATATTCTTTTCCCCCACATCCCTTGTGGGGCCTTGTTGCTTCAGTTTCCCCACCACGTTTCCCTTGGATCTGATCACTGGCACAGATCCCACGCTAACAACAGCACCTGACTTCCCACAGAGTTGCTCAGGGCTTTCCATACCTTCCCTTCCCGTTTGTAAAGCACAGCAAAGTAAGCCCAGACCACCTAAAAGGAATTAGGAGATCTTGAACTTGAGCTTTTGGTCATACCCAACTGGGAAAGCTCTGGTGCTTCAATAATGGCTACTGCTCACTTAGAAAAAAATCTGATTGTTAATTAGGTGAAGAAACTGCCTGTCCACGCTTCATGCTCTTAATCTCCTCAAAACTATGGAGAGGAGGGGAAAAAAATCTGAGCTGTAACTACAGATGATTGCTCTTCAACATTATTTGCTAGCAGCATTTAGATTTTTGAGTCCATTTTCCTCACATTTAGTAAAGCTAACACTGTTCTTAAAAAGGACACAAAACAATCCTTCAGTAAACAAGTGTCCACACACTAAGTTGGGTGAGAGGAATTTAAATTTCTCACTATATGTAATGGATTCTACTCAACATTCTTCAGTAAGCACAGATCTAGCTCACAGTCATTCTACAGCAGGTTAAATTGCAACTTTATCAACAGGACTATTAACAGTTTCTTCTGCATCTCATTTTCCTGGCTCATATCCTTAGAAGGAGAAAACTACTTTGGATCTACCTTCTATTTCCTTCCCTTTCTAATTTGTTTTACCTTATTTTCTTCCATTCCCAGCTCTATTCCCTATTCATCAGGAATATGAATGAACATTCAAGATACATTTTGGAATAAAGATGGAAAAATTTGACTGCTGTGGCTCCACAGAGCAAAAGCATGGAGACATCTGGTTTTAAGCCACCCAAGCTGTAACCATGTTTCAGTCAGAATCCATGTAAAATTCTCATCTCCTCTCCTACTTATCTGGAACTAGTAAGTAATTTATTTTTCTGGCAGATAAAACAAGTCATCCCAAGAAAGGATTTTCCCCAGAAACACCTTTAGGCTTTTTATTTCTACTTGTCTTCAGTTCACTAACAAATTAAAGGACATGATTTATAAACTTAACTGATAAAGAAGGAGCACACATTAAAAAAAAGTACCACTGACAGTGTCCATAAAGCCACGTTCTTACATCAGTCCTCCCATTTCTTTAGCACAGTATACAAATTCAGTGGTTTTCCTAATACTTCCCATTCAGAATAGCTTCCTCTGATGAAAGGCAGTCATTCTGCAAACATGAACGCAGTGCTCCACAAAAGAACCACAATTACGCATTTTCTCCCTTAAACCACACCTGCACAAATACCTGTGCCTACTGAAGCACCTATAATAAGACTACTGCTTAGTCTGATAATAAAATATAAGGAATGGAAACTTAAATCAGAACATCTATGTAACAGATCCTTCTCACTTCCATACAAAAAAAAAGAAAAACAAAAGGGGTGTTGATATGGTTGTTTACCACATCATAAACCAGAAGCTGCCATGGACTGTGCAGTCTCTAACTATAGTTAATGTCACTACATGTCTTGACATCAATCTGAAACAAGAAAAGGGAGAATGCATGAGCCCTAGAGGATTAGAGAATTCAGAAAAATATGTAATATTCTCAACAGGTATTGAGGCAAAGATGTAAGACCTGGAACTTAGTCTGAGTGTTAAATTGTGTGAAGAAGTATACAGTATTTAGCACTAATTCTCCAAATAATGGTGATTTTCTCTATAACTACCTGTTTTCTTCAGGAATATATTAAATTAGTAGTTTTCTTTCACTAACGTGCATGGATTTGGGAAAATAACTCCATTTAACTAGTAGAGAAAATGAGAGCGCTTCTACAATAACAGCCTCATGTAGGGCTTGACCTTTTAGCTGCTAGTCACACAGCAATGATAAAACTACAAACCCCTATTTCTGATGCAGCTTTTATTTCAGACAGACAAAACACAACATCTGCAGAAGTTAATATATTGGTTTTCTCACAGAAACATAGGGAGACCTCTTAAGCAAATAATATCCTAAAAACGTGCTGTGACCATTCAGCTGTCTGACCTCTGTTTTAGAATGCCCCAGAAACTACATCCAGAGGCAAAGCAAGTAGCTAGATCAGACTTTAGGTAATGCATTTGCAGTAATTCACCTCAGATGAGGTACATAATGATGCAATCACTCCCTCCCGAAAGGATCCAATAATGATAAAAGTATACCAGTATCACAAAGACTCAAAAACTATTTAACATCAATGGATGTGTCCTAGAAAATTTTCACAAATGATCATTTGCCAAGAATATAAAGTTATATTAGTGGCTCTCACCATCTTGGCTGCAGTGTACTTATGGTTAGAAGCCAGTTCATTCATTCATTCATTAAAATATTACACCTGTAATGGCTGGAAAGTTTTACTACACGGTGTTAACATTTGGAAACTGAATTTGAAAAAGCCTTAGTAAAATTTTTACAAACCCTAAAGACTAAATCTGTTAACCCATAAAATTTGTTCAACTAGGAAAACATAAAAAAAAACCCTCGTTTGTTTTGGATGGCTCAAGGTGAAGGTTTTTCTTGAAAAGGCATCCAGTGAAAGACAGCTGCATAGAGCACATAGGTACCCAAACACATAAGAAAAAATCTCATCACTACTTCAGTGGAGGTAAGCAGGTGCTGGAGGACCTGTTCTCTGCCTACAATTACATGTGCGTATAATTCCCCTCTCCCAGAAGGAAACGTAAAAGTAAAATGCTGACACACAAGTCTGCCAACACAAGGCTGGAGAAAGGTTTACAGTTTACTATGGACACACCTCATTTCCATTATCTCCATTAACACACCACTAATTTGCTCAACCCATCTCCTAGCAGCTTCTCAGTACAGTTACCTGAACCTGCCTCAGCTTTGCCACCCAGGCTCCCCAGTCCATTTTGACTGAAATAAATCTGCTGTTTAACCTGCTTAAGTTAAGCAAATTAATTTTGGCAGAAACAGAAGGGTTCCTGTGTATAGTTGGTGGGGGGCGGGGCAGCGGTGGGTGTGTGTATGTGTCAGGAAGTACTTGCAGATGAGTAAGAAGCTGCCAGGGGAGGGTAACTGATGAAGAAGAGCAGTAGCCATGGCAGCCATGGGCATGGAGACCAAGCAGCCTGTACTTCTTACACATGCTGCAGCCCTGTTCCTCCTCAGGATGCCCGTGCAAACCATCATTCTGTGACGGTGTGAAAAAAACAATGCCTTTTCCTGCACAGCTGTCCCGCAGGCCAACATTTTACTTAGAAGATGACTGCCTGCAGTTGGGATCCATATCAATTAAATGTCAGACATTTCATTAGATGGTGCTGTCTGGCATGTGCGAGGTGTGGATGTGCAGGGAGAGCAAGAAAAAGTACTTTGCAAGAGCTGCCTGAAGGCATATCTGTCTGGAGAAATTACTGCTAGGAATATTCAAGCACTGGACTTTTTTCTGGAGCTTGGTAGCATTCATTTCTCTTGCATTTATCTGCAACCCAGGAAGCAGAATGGGAGGGAAGAGGCCCAGGGTCCAGGTCGAGAAGATGGAGCTCTCTGTCTCTCCTTGTCATTTCACTCAGCACAAATGGCTGTGTGAAGACAGGAATGGTCTTCCTTATGCTCAAAGGGAAACATATTTTAATGCATGAATTAATTCAGTCATCTGCACTTAGCGTTACTCAGTTTGCACATTTTTGATGTTTAAATCAGTTATCTCTCCCAAGATACTGAAGTTTATGAAACTGCATTGGACTGTTTTCCTAGAGATTTACTGTTCCTTAGGTAATAATGTTATTATCACGACTTCTTGGATCAATGTTCTTACAGCTGTATATGAAAGCTAAGTACTGGCATGATCCTTTTTCTGACTAGTCTTGCTGTCCTTTTACCCACAATACCACTTCCTCTGTCACCTATCTTAAAAGAACAGCAAATCCTGTGCCACAGGGTAGCATAACTTCCTCACCTCTTTAACAGTTTAAATTTGTGACAAAGCGTGCTCTTTCAGTTTCCCTCAAAACTGAAAAATGTATCTGCTGTAATTCTCTTGCTCAACGTCAGACCTTGCAATTTCTCATTGAATTTTCCCTCTTAACAAAATTAAAGAGCAAAGAACAGATGCCAGGATGCTGTTCAATCTCTTCTTCCCTGAAAAAAAGGTCTCTGAAGGTCTGCAGCAAGTTGCAGAATCATACAACTTTCCCACTAGCAGTTCCACGTCTCAACCACCAGTTCGTGTCACTCCCCAAAGAGCCTCTGATGTATTCTTAACGTGCGAGCTGCTGGAAATGACACAGTGGCAGTGCCTCTCCAAGTAGCAGCAGATGCTGAAACAGAAGCTGCAGCAGCAGATACCGTGTGAACGACTTTCTGCCAGGACTTAGAGCGTACTCAGTTTCCTACCTGAATATATGACACATAAACGAGTCACAGAACAAGGTCAAGCAAGCTGAAACACCTCATTAAATTTCGTTGATGCCTGTATGACCAAGTACTTCAGACACTGTAACTGCTTAATGTCACTGTTGTATTAATGGAGGAAAAAAGACCGGAATATTACACTGCCTAGAGTACATAGGTGAATCTGAAATAATAAGTTTTAAGAGGAAAAAAGATACTTCTGTATACACACATAAATAAAAAAAAGGAAATTAAACATTCTGGGGAGCTGGCAAAATTACATCTTCAATGGCCACAGAGGTGCTGGATTAGGCACCACATGGGAAGTCTGCACACACATGACAGGTAAAGAATAATACATTCAATTAAAACACCTAATTTTTGACTACCGGTTAAGGGGGAAACCAAACTTTGCAAAGAACACAGTCCTACTACTATTTCTAGCCTTTGTTAATTTGGTTGCCTGGGTACATAATTATCCTACACACACGCACAACTGGTGCTGTTAGACATACAGTTAGTTATATAGCTTAGCTATTTTACAGTATTACTTTGAAATTTGGTATGCCCCTGAAATGGACACAGGTCACTTAACAATTCTGTAAATTTTAATCTCAGTCTAAAACACTGTTTCACTTCACAGCCAGCAAGGGAGTAAAACTCACTAAATATTATGAACACAGTAAGATGTCACAAGGTGGCAAGCTACAGCCCGTGACTGCATTTTCAAAAAAGACACCATGTGGTGATATTCATTATCATCTCCATATAAGCCCAAGTTTTATCCAACTACTAGAACATTTAAAAAGGATTCAAAATTTACTGCTGATTCTTTGATTTCACCATTTTCTGCGAAGAAATTTATTAAATAATCTAACTAGAGCTCTTAAAAACTGAAAACATCCAATCTAATTTGTACGTTATTAGTGAGTTGAATCCTGTATTTTCTAGAAGACAAAAGTAAATTATCATCAGCTCCAATGAACACAGTGATAGGCATATGGGCCAAGCCCTAGAAGGCTGTACTGTCATTATTTTCTCGAACATGCACATCTCAATAAGGCAGCTGAAGAAAGGTGTTTTTAGAAATCATGTTTGAGAGGAGTAATTTAGTGCTTAAGTATTTCCAAGTAAGCGGAAATACTTATATGCATGTTTTCAAGAAGTCTAGAGATACTGATTTACAAGAACTTAGGCTCCTCAAGTTTCTCAACAGGAAAACTTCCAGTAATGTCATCCTGTATAGAAAACATGATTTGTTACCTTAAAACATAGACAGGTGTCCTGGGTTCAGCTAGGATAGGGTTATTTTTCACAAGAAGCTGCGAGGGGGCACAGCCAGGACAGGTGACCCAAACTAGCCAAGGGGATATTAGACTCCATGGTGACATCATGCTCAGTACATAACTGGGGGAGCTGGCTGGGGATGG